>NC_091485.1:32385271-32698428 GCF_947461875.1 Haliaeetus albicilla | reverse complement strand
TAAACGAAGGAAGGCAGGAAGCATTTGGATTTTGATAACTCATTTTTACAGGAAGGAATTATATAGAATCATAGAATTATTTGGGCTGGAAAAGATCTTTAAGATCATCCCGTCCAAGTGTTAACCTAACACTGCCACGTCCACCACTAAACCATGTCCCTAAGCACCATGTCTATACGGCTTCTAAATACCTCCAGGGATGGTGACTTAACCACTTCCCTGGGCAGCATGTTCCAATGCTTGACAACCATTTGGTGAAGAAATTTTTCCTAACATCTGATCTAAGCCTCCCCTGGCACAACTTGAGGCCATTTCCTCTCATCCTACCACTAGTTATTTGGGAGAAGAGACCGACACCCACCTCGCTCCAACCTCCTCTCAGGTAGTTGTAGAGAGCTATAACGTCTCCCCTCAGCCTCCTTTTCTCCAGGTCAAACAGCCCCAGTTCCTTCAGCTGCTCCTCATAAGACTTGTGCTCTAGACCCTTCACCAACTTGGTTGCCCTTCTCTGGACACGCTCCAGCACCTCAATGTCTTTCCTGTAGTGAGGGGCCCAAAACTGAACACAGTACTCGAGGTGCAGCCTCACCAGTGCCAAGTACAGGGGGACAACCACTTCCCAAGTCCTGCTGGCCACGCTGTTTCTGATACAGGCCAGGATACCGTTGGCCTTCTTGGCCACCTGGGCACACTGCCAGCTCATATTCAGCTGGCTGTAGACCATGATGAAAGCAATATTATTTAAAAAAAAAAAATCAACAACAACAAAAAAACCCCTATGGCCAGACCACCTCACATTTGCAGGGAGTAACTGAATTATAATGCATTAAATACGTTAACACATTCTGTCAGTGCTGCAGCTGAAACTTAGAGATGGAGGAAAACAGACGTTAGAGGCAAGAAAAGCAGGAGTCTCAGATCAGGTATGCATACGCCACAGCAGGTTCTGCATAGAGTGTGTTAGTGTATGTGATGGAGGGGAAAAAGCACTCTTAGTTCTAGTGACTGTCTTAAGCTGTATCAAAGTTACCTGCCATGTCCTGCTTCCACATTACTGCTTGAGAATGCAGAAGTGAAGAGCCCTAACATGTCAGGGCAATGGGTTTGTCAGATTTTTGGGGTTGTTCTCAGCTGTGAGCTCTCATTTCACTATATTCTGATTATTCCCTGTGTAATATAACTGACAAAAAATTATCTTTACGTAAAGAAAATGTTACACTGTATTTCCCCTTACAACAGTGGGTGTCCAGGCCATCTGAAGCACAGAGCTGCATGTAACAAGTGATGATAGCTGTGGCCATGAATATTCATCACAACCTTTAACAGATGTTTTACAAAATTCCCATCATCTGATTCCAAATGAAGCCTGCATACAGTATGCATGAAACCTGGCATTACAAGCATTTCTGAAAATCTGATTAACATTTCCTAATTACTCAAGAGTTCCCCAAATGGCTATACCTCTAACTCTGTAATGTTAGTAAAGTCCAAAAAATAGAACCTAGATTATTCTACCTCTTCTCACACTGAATAGTGGTTTAAATCCATAAAAGGCTTAAAGGATATGGAAGGGACCTATCCATAGAATTTTAAACTAACCAAAGTTGAAAAAATATGACCCAAGAATCTTCACATTCATTTTATAGCCACATTTATCTATGTTTCTTAAACTAAACAACATACTTCATATGTAAACAAATTGGAATGGATAGAAGTGCTCACTATAAATGCCGTCACACCTTCCAAAGACAATATAATCTGACATTTTTTGATCATGATATAATTGGTATGCTTTGATCACCAAGGAAATTAATTAAAAATAACAGATTTTTATTTCCAGATTGATCGATGTGAAAATTTTTATTTATAATAAAGAGAAGAAACCAGGGAACATGGCAGCATATTTATAAGTATGCTAGCAACTTTGTATAATATTCTGCCTTCATAAGATAGAAGGTAGAATTTCTACATTGATAAAAGGTAGAAAGATGAAATTTCCTAGAAATAAAGCTTTATTCAGTTTGAGTGGGAATAACAGTAGGTATGATAAAAACACCTATTAGGATATCTCTAAGGCTTATAAAGTGATTTGCATGACAGATTTAATTTAAAACATGAAAACATTTTGATGAAAACTATTTTTCTTCTTCAAAATCTGTATTTCATACTTTGTTTTTATTTTTTAAATTTAATTTAATATTTAAAATTTATTATATTTTTACTAAAAAAAAAAGAAACACTGTCCCATTCTTGGATTCCCATGAAATTTCTTTAGTCCTAAAATCATGTGTTAATATAACAGCAATAGCAGTCAGACGTTAGAAAAATAATGACGAGTTTCATCCTTCAGGTGTCCTTAGGAGCATGATAAAAGTTTCCAATTACTTGCTTAAGAGAGAATCATCCTCACAACATTAGGTTGTTAAGTTATGACTTCTTATTAGAGATGAATAGAAATTCTGTACTATTAAAACAATTTCTAAAGGAAATTGGAAGTAAGAAAATATTTATCTTCGAGATGTAGCAGAACATGAAGGTATTGAAAGCCACGGTGCACCACATTTCATTACTGTTGATGTAATGGGAGCTTTTACATACCTTTATTGTATTGAGTACAGCATTCAAAATCAAGTAAATAGCTGTTAGGTAGAAAATAATTAATACCAAACATAAAGTGACATGCAGGAAGGAAAACCAGCTGCTTAATGTAGCTATTTGCATTTAAACTCACAACTGCCCCCAAGACAATGCCTTTTTTCTTTACATACTTTATTATGCTGTGCATATTTAGCCCTTTTAGGCAACAATTTATTTAACCGCTTCCTTTTTGCTTATGGAACTATATTGTTATCACATTCATTCAGCAGTTTTCTCTGGGACACAGTCAGGAAAAATGGTATAGCAAATGCTTCAAAAGCAAGGCTTAAAGATCGCCAAGAAAGTAGTCTTTAGGTTTACACAAAAATTGGGATTCTAGTCAAAAAGACCTTTGATTCAGACTCTAAGGCAGTTCCAGTTATCAAAGATCCTGGGAGATCACTTCTCCTCACACACACTGGGACAGTAAATGCTCTATTCTCAGAAGACATAAATCAAACTAAGCATAAATCTCTCAGGGTTACTGTTTTCATAAATTAACTCTTGAAACAAAAGAACAACTGAAAATACAACTTTTCTGATTGTGAATTAGACTCAGACACAAAGCTTCAGTTTTGTAAGGGAATATGTGTTTAATCCACACTTTTTTGCTCTGGAAATAAAACCAGATTTTTAGACCTTTGCTGTGTTTTGTCCCTGGGTTGACTTAAGGTTATATTTTGCACCATTTCTTCATGATACAAGTATAGGGTGAAAAACAGGGCCTTCAAAATATCAGCCAACAGGACAGTTGGCAAATGTGCCTAAAACCAGATTTAGCGAGTCCTGCTTTTTATTATTTTTTAATGTAATTACACCTTTCAAAAGACTTCAAACTTGCAAAAATCCAAGCAATTGATTCAGTTTTCTTTTCTTGGAAATTCTTTGGTTTTCTTTGCATTCTTTGACTTTGTGCATTAATCTAATATTCCTAAGTAATTTAGTTTAATTTATTCCTCCATTTCCTTAGCTGCTTTGATAACTGGCTTTAATGTACATTGCCATTATAAAACAATGCATTGTTTTTACCTTTGCTTCAATTTGTTTAGTATCTTGGTTTTGGAACAAAAATTTGATTTTGCTCTTCCCATCATCTGAAGAACCTTTGAGCTGGGAAAACTTGTACCTCCAAAGTATGGCCTAGATGAAAAAAAAAGAAACATTAAAAAACCATACACAAGCAAGTCAGTGTAGTTATCATTGAAAATTGTATTAGAAATAGCTGATCTCCTTCCAAGGGAATTTTTAACCCCTCTATGGTACATAATTAAATCAATTTAGTGTTATGTGGTCTGATGTCCCTTTGATCATATGGATGTAATATATTTTGGGAGTGTCTGATTCTGATCAGTCAGACTACATTTGTGAAATTCACTCTGAAATTCCTTTATCTATATTTAATCCTGATTAAACAAAAAAAAGAGAGGGTTAGTAAATTCATTGTCATGCCAAAACCCAAAGGTTTTTTCCACTGGTAATCTGTGGATTCCCTACTCCATCTGAAGTGACAACCTGTCATAGAAGTCCTCTCTTTTTACTTCCACATTAAAAAAATCCAGTTGTATTAACATAAAGGGCATATCGAATTAAAAACAAATATCTATTTCTAAACGATAAAATAACAGAAGGAAACCCTATAATGATAACTTAAGTTTACTCATGAGAGCTTTAATCAGGAATTTGAGCAGATCATTAATTCTAAGCATATCAGTGGCCTTTCAAGTACTTATATTATGAATGCCATTGTGTCTTGTTGAAAAAAAGACAGATTGCTCTACAGAATAATCATGCCATTAATAAAATTTACAGCTGGCTAGAAAAACTGTTTGGTTTGGGTTTTTTTTTTAATGTCTAATGTGAATTTATGTAAAAAACCCCCATACATTTCAAACGACTTTGCCTAAAAGTGGAAAAGACATATTTTTTATTGTCTTTTTGGCCTCATTTAAAGATACCCCCCACACACACACTCCAGATATTTTGAAGCACTAACTAACATCTTTTTGTTGTGATTTCAGTAGTATTTCACATAATTATAAGGTCATCCTCACTCACATTGTGCTGTTATTTTGAGGAGACGTTAATGTCACATGCATTGGACAACACAGAAACTTAAGGCAAGAAGCACTGTTCCATTTTCTTTTGTCTAAGGGTTTGTAAATGACTTCTCAGTGGCGTAGCATGACACTTCCACCTGTGCCCTTTGTCTGTATCTACTTGAAATTAAACAGAATATGAGGGAGGTCAAATTTTTAACTGTTCTAAATCTATGCAGGTCCATTTGCTTCAGGATGTGTTGATCCCTTTATGTTAATGACTGGCAAAAATCTCTAACCTGCACCAAGCTAAATAAAGTTAGCTGTGTTTGTCATAGTAACTTGTAGAGGAAAAAAAACCTGAAGGACAGTAACTTAACTGTGCACAGTACACAAAGCAAGTGCCAGAATTATTTTCCCCCAAATTCTCTCTCTCTATTTGTCCCCTCCAGATAAAAAAACCCTAATCTTAGTGCCACTTTCATTCTCTGTGTGTATGTGACAGGTGAGCTCCCACCTACCATAAACAGAGTTAAGGACATTCTGCTTCAGATAAACTAGAGGAATTTGGCAATTTATGTGAAATTATATCATATTTGTTTCAAATGCTGTCATCCTGAGCCCACCAATCTGTGCTACATAAAATAGAATAGTTTCTCTCATCTCTAAGTGTGTGCAATTCCTTTCACCTTGCTTGATCAATGATGTTTACTTATGTCCTGTAGAGAGTCAGTTAAAAACCAAACCAAAACAACCCAGTATACCATTCTGGTGGCCATACTTTCTACCTACATTGTAAATGCCTTTTTTTCACAGACCTATGTAACTCATCAGATCTTGTCAGAAGATCAAGACCATTGCCTTTCTGCAGGAACAGCCAATCTATTTAAGCATGTCATTTCCTAGATGAGAAATGTAAAGGACATTGATAGTCTCTTTATCTCAGGAGAACAACAATCAAAGAAATAAGCTATCATCTTTTTCTTCTCTGATGATGTATGGGGAGGCCAGGAGAGAGATGCAGTAGTGACAAGGACCCTTAGATGGGCAGGCAAAATCCCAGGGTACCTGGCCTCATTCCCGATCAGATTAAGTTTGGCTGAAGACGAAGGATGTACAGAACTACAGTACTTCAGCATTTCCCATGCAGTTTTGTCACTTACTTCATTCCCACTCAGAGGAAAGAGAATGACAGTCTCACCAAACCACAGGCATGATTCAAGAACACACTTCAGTTTATATATAACATTGGGTTTGGAAACCCCTGCTTAGCAATGGCTCTTACTCAAGTACATTGCAAAATCAGGTCTACAGCATGGAGGGGAAGAAATCCTTCCTGAGACTAATTCCAAGAAGACTGCATTTCTTCCATCAGGATATCAAAACAGGTTCCTAGAACTGATGGTTCAACAGCATACTTCACAAAGACTATTAAACACTCTTTGTCTAGAGTGTAATGAATAAAAATGCCATTCACAATGCATGAAGTGATTCCCAAATGAAAGAACCATCTGTTTCTTTAGAGTGATCTTCAACAAATGGCACACATTTTTTCCCAAAGATGTCCACATGAAGGAGGGTTCTTTTTGCAAAAATAAGTGTGGGGAAATATTGTGAGTTTTAAGTTATTAAGTCAGGAATACAAAGTATTTCAAACATTCAAGCTAGTCATCCTGATTACATCTTTTGTTCTAGAGAATTTCTGAGTAACAGTTCCTTCATCTTGGTTTGAACTGGGTTCAACTGGGTTGAACTGGGTTTGAACTTGTTTTGAATACTGGTTCACTCTGATACACTCTGGATGTGTCTACACCTGAGTATACCACACTACATTAGAGGTGTAACAACTAGCTTTAGATGTTGGAATTCTAGACAGCTAAAATCGGATGAATTATTTAAGCACATACCCACTAAGACCCATTTAATTCCTTTTCTCCTACCAAAGAAGCTGAAGGGCTGCCCTGTGTAGCCAGAACTGCACATTTTGCATGTGTAGCAGATATACAAGATGATGCAGAATGCTGTGACCAGCAGTCAGATCACTCTCTTAAAATACAGCATCTTTGGGATCCCTGGGTTACCTCCTCTTGTGGTTTCATATGTTCTGGGTGGTTTTTGTTTTTTTGTTTTTTTTTCATTTTTGTTACTGCAAAATGCATAAGCAGTGAACAGGGGCCAGACCTATCCTTTTCCAGTGACTACCTCATAGTGCCAAAATAGAAAGGAGAAGCAAGACCTGTTCACCTAAGCACCCAGTTTCATAGAGATGTGTAGCTACAGCAGTGACATAAAAACATGAGAGAGAGAGTTTCACATGTTGTTATCTTTCATGTTCATATGGGCTGACTTCAGTGTCACACTGCTTGTGGTGGTGACTGTTCTGTATTCTAATTTTAATGGCTAATTCTCCTGTGTTAGGAATAGGTACCCTTGGGGATACCGATCTATACCACTGTCAAAGCCAAGTGAATTATTTTTTCATGTTTTTGAACATTCCTCAGAACCATCTGTTGGATGCTTGCTTCAGACAGTTAACATAATTTTGTACAAATATATATATATTTATGTAAAACATGCTGGCTTTTTCACAAATTGCCAAAAAACTAAACATGTGTCATATGAATTATTCCTAAATCAGTTTTTATGAATTATAAAATATAAGCAGAAGCACTTACTGGTTTGAAGGTGCAGTGTTACTAAGCTCAACGCTGTACAATACATTCTGATAGGGCTTCTTTTAGTTAATAAAAGCATCCTGTTCTCTTCAAGTGCTTTCCTTGTATAATCCTCAATAACTGTGCGTAACCTGCATTACTGAGAATATTTTGCAGGACCATATATAGCATATTTAGGAAGCAGTAAATTTTCATTTACCCTAAAATAGATTTGACAGGTAGACCAGGCTGCAATTCCTTTTAAAGCACAAATTGCAACTAAATTAAAAAAGATTCTTTGGTAGATGCTGGCATCAGCTACTTGTGAGGACCCTGAGACACTTCTCAAGTTGAGGCACACATCTTATCATGCCTTGATGGAAGACCAAGATGAGAACTCAGTATGCATTGTTTATTGCCTTTAAAAGGGAACTCTCAATCCATGAGAAGAGACAGAACTTGTGAATAACAGCAAGCAGTCCAATTTAGAAACTGGGGACGAAGGTAATAGCACATACTGAAAATATCACCAACTTCACAATTTGAATGCATCCAGTGTGGTCATGAAAAATCCGACATAGTTAATCTATGTTTTGAGAAATGCACTGTAAGAAGACAATCTCATTGAACAAATACTGTATGTATCATGCATAACATTGAAAACAACCAATAAGATATAAATCCTTTTCCCAATTATTATCCGTAGATTGCTTAGGCTGCTTTTTACATTTTATACCATTTAATAAAATTAACTTCAAAGAATACTAGAATGCAATGCAAACAAATAAACAGTGCAGACAAGCTGACAAATTAGATTTAAGACTTCTCTTGAGATGTTATTAAATTATTGTAATAAGAAATCATCAAAAAGTGAAATCCTGTCTTCACTGAAATTAATAGGATTTTTTTTTCCTTTGACATATCTGGGACCAAGATTCTCCACCAATACTTTTTAATGAGAAATACTTTATTTATAAGTAATCATCTAGGACTCATTTGTTCGAGTCTTTGTAACCAAATTATTGCCTATTATCTTCTGCTAGTGTTATTTTGCCATAATTACCCAAGGATGCTCTCTGCCTGCATATTTTTATTTAATAAATGGGACATAAATGCAGTACATAAATGGCACCTGGAATAAAAGCTACTGACTTCAGTACCTGTAATACTTAGCTGATGCTCCCCAAAGTCACACAAATGAAGAAAATCATATTGCTTCTATTCTTAGCACTAGTGCTAAATCTAGAACACATATTCAGCAAGGGATCTTAGAAAATATTTTCACAATCATATCAGATGTCATTTTGCTACTCATTCCCATCATTTCAGAATCCTGGACTAAACTACATACAATTTTGATGAGATGTCATAAAAAAAATCACTTTCTATGTACATAATAGTATCAGAAAAGTGGGAATGCATCATAATTAGTTTAGGGTATGATCGGGAGTGTTGGTTAGGGGTTTTTGTTTGTTTTGGGTCAAGGAGCTTGATTTACCATAAACAGAGACTGGATTACCAAACAAAGATAGAATAAATAGGTGTATCTATATTTTTACTTACCATACTCTAAGGAATATGCACAGAAATATGAATGTCTGACTAGTCCATAACTCTGTGATAGCTATATGATTTAGCAAGGACATACAGGGCATTTTGCATTGGCACTAGGAAAGAAAAGCTGTATTTTGCCAACATGAGAGTCTCCAACCAGAACAGAATTAATCTGTGTCCTATGGCTTTAGTGATGAACAACCTTCAATTTATTATTAAACAGTCTTGCTTCTTCTATATTGGATTATGGACTGTGGACCAATTCTGTTCTTGCAAAAAGACCATTTACACTTAACGAACTTGTGAAATGGTGTTTGCACCATATACTGCAACGGCATCACTTCACCTGCCAGTGCACATCACCGAATACAGGTTTTCTCTATACTTTCCATTGACATGAATCATATAGATTTTATTATGTAATAGCAAAAGAATTTTGGCCTTCAGTAGGATGCTTGGAAAAAACCTGAAAGAGTTTATCATTGTTTTATAATGATTAGACAGCTACATCTCAGATCACCTGTAAATGGTGGAGTAAATAAAGAAAGCATCTTTATAAAGGAAAGGATGTCAGAGGTCACTTTTCAAATATTAGTTTCAGCAAATCCCTTGTTGTCTTTTCCATCACATCTTCAGAAAGCTGTAGCTGTACTTTTCCAACACTGCCTCTGTTTTTCTTGACACTCTGATTAAATCTTTCTTCTGTTTATCTTTGTAAGACAATTTTTTAAAATATATATTACAGAATTATGCTAAATTTCAGTGGACACCTTTCAAGCTAATGTTGTTTGTCATCTGACTAAAATAAGTAATACTCCTACAAGTCAAACTAAATCAAGAGAAGATGCCTTGTAGGTCCTTATTTTCAAGAATAAAAGTAATTGGGTCTTCAGGCACCTGGGATACACATTAATTTGGCTGTTTGTCTCATACCTAATTGAGAAAGATTGCATTCTTGCAAAGTGACACTTTGTCCATACTGATAGCAGCAGTAGGGAACTGAGTAGGATTAAGATCTTGTTCATGCTCAGTTCTACTGTGTTACCGATCTCTGGAGAGTGTCTTACTACAAAAGAATTATGGTCCAAGGCAATTTCCTTTGTCAACTGCTGTGGCTTTATAACTGTGAAGGGAAAGACAGGGGAGGACACAGAGGATAAAGAACAAAAATGAGACAAAGGAAAAAAGCAAGAAAGTCAGCCCTAATAAAATAACTGTTCTTGTCCATTACTGAAGTTACATAGAATGTTAAAAGACCACAGTTTACTTGCTTAGTACTGATGGATGAGCTACCAACATTTGTTTGTTTCTAGCCACAGTACATAAAACTGTATGAACCATGCTTGATGGCTTATATTACAGTTATAGTAGCTATTTGTTCAGCATTTCAATTTCTAAGCACAGAATAAATATTTGCTCACAAGAGTTACATTATTAAATCTCCACCTTGAAGTGAGTCTGGTTTCCTTCTGCCTTCTCTATTACTGAAATTTGGATATCAAGGTGGGTTTTACATACTGTTCTGTTTCAATATGTCGTATGTGTATTAGCTGCATGAAGAGAGAGACCTTAAGGCATGTATCCCTGGAAAACATGGAGTTTGTTCCTAAAGAAATTAAGAGAAATTCTGTTCTGTGTTATTTAGTAGCCTTTTGGTATGAAAACCAAATTAAATATATGTGCAATGCTATTTATTGTTTGCAGTATATTCCCTTTTTTGATGCACGGCGCAAGGTGTCTGCAAGAGAACAGATGACAGGTACACTGAACTTTGTTGATGTGCACCTCGTGGGCCATTATGTGGCCTTTCGTTACTTTGTTCTAGCATCACCATATAATTCAGCAGCACTAATTTGTTTTCAGTCCTATAAGGGATGATTTTTTTCTCTTCTGAAAAATATATATTTTTGACTGCTGCTTTAATGAGCAGTAAATGTGATGGAGTACAGACATAGCACTTTGCACATGTAGGTATATTGCAAAACAAATACATAGCTATATCACACAAACAAATACATACATTATTCATACAAGCTATGATGCAAATATGCACATTACAGAAAACAACTTTAATGAATGTCATTATAAACAGAAACATATGTAACATACTTATGTCTATGTATATACACCCATACCCTTGAAGAGTAGACAATTTCTTTGCTAGAAACACGTTAAAATTAAGTTATTGAATGCCACTTGAGTAAGTAGTTTTATACATTGGATCACTTTCAGAACAGTAGTTAGATGAACTTCTGTACACATCTTGTTATGCTTTTTAATCTAACAGTCTCCATCCTTAATTCTTAAGGTGGCTACACTGGCTGCAAAACCTTATTTGTAAATGATTATCATAATATTTGTGTATGTCCATACCTAACATAAATCACCCACAAAAGAGTTATATTTGATCATTAAAACATTGACATATATATACTAGCTAATGTTAGACAAATGTAGGGCCTGAACAGATGTGCTGTAATTGTTCAGGTCTTGGGAGAAATGTTTTCCCAGGAGACATTGATACACAATGCCGCAAAAGTGGCCTAGAGTAAAATTTGGTTTATAACATCTAATACCTGCAACAGAACATTTTGCACCTTTTTGGAAATTTCGTAATTTAAAAAAACCCCAAACATTTAGTATCTAAAACCTCTCAAAAGAAAAATTATGTCTGGAGTAGATGCTGTATACTGAGATGCCTTCTAGTGCAAGGAGTAACTAAACAGAATCTGGAAAACTTGATTAGGCAGCCAGGAGAAAGGAGAATAAGTGGTATTCACAAAGACTAATTAAATTCACTTTTAGTAGAATACCAGCAAGGAAGAAAGAGGGAAGTTCAGTAAGAGGATGTTATTTGATATCTTGTACTTCAAATAATGCAAATGAAGTTGCACTAAAGCTGGTGGACATTTTTTTAAGAAGTCCCCAGTGGAAGAGATGCTGTGGGTACACTCACTGATGATCAGATTTAAACTTCCATGTATGCCAACACAGAAGGCAGGTGGCCTTTTCACTCCAGGTACATCACTACTAGAAATGAAGGACTACATGATAGAAATTAATCATAGTCAAACATTTGCCAATGTCTGCTTGGCCTATATGTCACAGTTCTCTTTCAAACTATACATCATTAATAAGAAAAAAAAGATGAGATCTTGCACTGGAGCTTTGGCTCTAGAGAGTGCTACAGAAGAACAAGAGCACAAGTATACATGTTACTACTTTTTAATGTGCAGGGAGAGAAATTCTATTATGTCCATAATTACATTTGGTAGTTTACAAACTGTTTAGCTGAATTAAGAAGTTATTTTCCGAAATGTTGAAAGAATCTGATTTAACTAGGTAGTCTTAAAAACTGTTCATTCTCCTTTCAGGAAATCACAATGGTTTGTTATAAAGCAACATACCAACTGCTCTAAATGATAAACTACTGTTGGCTCTATGAACTATCAGTCAGAAAATGAGTGAGAGAAAGCAGGGCATACACAGCCGAAACAGCTATGATTTATGCCAGTGCTGTTATAATCACATCACAGTACAGATTTGTTCTGAAGAACTCAGTTTAGTACTTTGTGTACTCATATTTATCATAGGTCTGTGCAGACATAGAAGCAATGTTTTTATCAAACTATGATGTGTTTGTCTTGAAATATATTTAGCATAGATGGCAGTTTTTAACCACTAATTTTGACTTGCATAGTTAATTATTATAAAAAGATTAAATGACAGTAAACAAGCTACACAGGGTTGTACGGCTTTTGTCTGGAAACCATAAGCATAATGAGAGTCATTACCCTCTATAAACTTGTTCATGAGCATTGAGAGTGAGTTTGTGTTTTACAACATTTGTGAAATTTTGATTGCAATTTGTCAGGCATGTTGGAAAAAAAAATCTGTTAACTTGAAATGTAAGAGGGAAAAAATATAAATATTGTTTCATTGCTTAAATAACCTATTTAATATTGGAATAGCTGAACAACTGTTAAAATCATGAATTGAAGAACTTGGCTTCAGTTCAGTTAATTAGTGATTATTCACTATTAAAAATAGTCCACGGTCAATTCAGTAGTGATTAAGAAAGAAAACTTAAAATACCAGGAGCACAGTGTTAAGTATAAAGTAGAAATTGCCTGAAGATTTACTGAAGACCCCACTGCATCAAAATACAAGACAGGACTTCTCAGGTGTCCTCAGAAACTACTACCTGAGCTTTGTGTTCTGGGAAACATGAAAATGTCATAAATAAATTAAAAAAGATATTTAATTATAGTAATTAGATCTATCCTCCAAGTACTTGTCCAAGACCCCCTTTGAATTTTGCATGTACAGGGCTATTCTGGAAGAAGTGAGAGATGGACTGCATAAATTATCTGACATTGAACTCTGAAGTCTATAGAATATGGCTTCGAGTTAAGATTTACCCAAAAGAGTGCTTGAATTTGATATGAGTAGTGGCAAAATAATAAAGTGAACATGTACAAGAAAGACATGGACCTGTTGGAGCGGGTCCAGAGGAGGGCCACGAAGATGATCAGAGGGCTGGAGCACCTCTCCTGTGAAGAAAAGCTGAGAGACTTGGGGTTGTTCAGCCTGGAGAAGAGAAGGCTCCAGGAAGACCTTATTGCAGCCTTCCAGTACATAAAGGGGGCCTACAAGAAAGCTGGAGAGGGACTTTTTACCAAGGCCTACAGTGACAGGACAAGGGGCAATGTTTTTTAAACTAAAAGAGGGTAGGTTTAAATTGGACATAAGGAAGAAATTTTTTATGATGGGGTGGTGAGACACTGGAACAGGTTGCCCCAAGAAGTTGTGGATGTCCCATCATTGGAAGTGAAAAGATAAAAGTTTGTACTAATTTTTCAAATACTTATTGTAAAATTTCATACCATTTATGAAGAATTAGATACAAATATTTTTTTCATGAACATTATGACATTTTAAATAGCTTTTTTGTCTTTAATATTGAGTTTGTTAATTCATGTGACAGTTTCTAGGAATTTGTACAGTCTTAATGCACAAATGTGTATGTAAATATTAATAAGATATAGCTAATTTAATTTAATTTTTACTCATGTTTTCCTTGTCCTGCAAACTGTTTTCCATTTTTCATTGTTTTTTCAGATCTTTCTTGGAAAAGAGATTTTGAACTCCTGCTTCATATGAACTCCTTCATTAGGTGGAGAAATAATACTTTTAGTTTATGTGACTAAATACTTCTAGTTTATGTTTTAGTTTGTGTGAGTACAGCAATATTGTTGAAGATCATCACCAGCATAGACACAACCTACACCTGCCATTATCATAATGAAGGTATCTGAACAAATTTTTGGCTGAGAGAATTGCCACCTTTATCTTTCCATAAAATGATGGAGAGTAGGTAATGGTTTTCCTATTTAGGTACTCATTAAAATGTGGTTGACACACTTAGGGTAGGTTTGAGACAAGTTTTCATCCTATGGCTTGCTTGACAATTTCAACTGTAGCAGTCACGTGGCAACAGATTATGTTGCATTATACAGTAGTGTTTCTCTTCTCTTCTAATGCAATTGCACTAGAGCTATCCTTATCACCTCACACTGCCTAATGCCTAATTACCTAAAACCCAGTATGTCCTCTTTTTTGTCCATGGTACTAACTATACTTTATTCTAACATACAAACTAATTAAGGTGCAACACTGCAGGTAGGTTTCTAAGGATACTAACGGCATTCTCCTCACAACACTGAAAGTTTTACGGTAGCACAATCTGCTTAAAAATAATACACAGAGAAGTTAAAAATAATACTTGCACTTCTTTTTTATGTAAACATTTTCTGTGTAAAACCTCTTTGTGAATGTTATGCAGTAGTTTACTTACGCTTATGCAATTTACTTAAGGGACTATATATCAGAAGTCTGAAAACATTTTTCAAGGAATCTGTTGACAACATAAATACTGTTCTATCTGCTCAGAAAACTTGGGAGTTTCTCATTTGATTTGCTTATGTACAACTTCCATTCAAGTCACAAAAATGTGTATCTGTATTTGTGTGTACAAAACCTTAACTTTGAAGGGAGCTGCACTGTCTTTGTTGGTTTTGTTAGACTTTTTTTATTTCTAGATGATGTGCTTTTTAATTTGTAACAGAAGAATATAAAGAGTTTTGGGGCACTGAAAGAATTGCATTATATGTTCCATGAAACATTTGTGAAATGAATGAAGGAGTTTTCCCAAACACTGGTGAACAGTTATAGGAAGACCTGCAAGACAGTATTATTAGCATATGTGACACACAGCTCTTAATGACAATTGCCAGAAAAACATTCTCCAAGAAGCTTTTGTATACTGCTTATAGAACTAAAGTATTTATGATTTTGGGGGTTTTATGCTTTCAAGGACCCATTTTGGGAGGTCTGGATTTATAAGTGTGAAAAAAAAAAAAAGGTCTTGAGGTCTTCATATTGTAAGTCTGTAATGTATTTAATAGTCTGTTATTGCTATCCATTTATTTTCTTGAATTTCCAATGTATAGGTTCTCCATGCCTACTGAATGGATTAGTATGTGGCATATCTCTGGTATGCATGCTATCTAATAGATCAGGCATTTTTAACACGGTGCCTTTATCTTAAACTGTACTGTCTGCTTGCCTGTCTTTCTGTATCAAAGAAAAATGAAACAAGCCCTGAAACCTTCAGGATTCTCCATGTACTGACTCCTGAACTTTACCAGCATGGTCCGTCCCTCCATTCAGGAAAATAAAACCCCACCTTTAAAAGAAAAATCTGCAAGCATTAAGGCAAAATTGATTTTATCAATCTAAAATGAAAACACAGAAAGTGCAAGAAATACAGAGAAAACACAGACAGTGCAAGTGGAAAAGGTGGAAGGGAAACCAGGATATAAGCACTGAAAAATGGGAAAGAGTATTCTTTCAGGGGGAATCTCTTCTGCCACAGCATGCAGGTCCCAGGTTGTGTCATGAGCTTTGAGGACCACAGTGACATATTAGGGGTGGTGGTGATAGATTTGACAGATCAGCAGGAGCCCCCTGCTCATCCTTGCAGCCTGTATGTAAGTGTGGTGAATGAGTGGTACCAACTGAGTGATTTCTAAGGCTGGTCTGGGTGCAATAAATGTTTTGTGGGCTACTACACCTTTCCCTTCCTGAAGGAAATCCCTTCAGACATCTGCTACCCTTTCACACTTTGATGAAACCTCTTTCAGATTCTGTAAATGTGTCCTCTTTCATCAGTATTTAGACCCTCAAGATCGCCAGACGCTCAGCTGTGGTTAATGTTTGGCTTAAAATTTCAGAACTTTTTGGATGCTGAGGCTAGATGCCACCCCAGAAGGAACAGATTCAGTCCATGGTTTCATGGCTTTACAGATGAAGGGGAAAGGAAAAAGTAAAATTGTCTCATACTCTTACAATGCTTTATGGGACATCTCAAGCTCAACCTGGAAATTGGAGAATTCCTTCTTGGCTTTCTTCTGGTTGTCATCAAGTCATCAAAGCTTCACTCCAGTGGTCTGGCATTGTGGATCTTCTACTTGGTGTGCAGCGTGGTTTTAGTTTGAGTAGGTTCCCAACCTACCCAGTAAGGACTCTTCTGGCTTGAAATGGAAGTTAGATGCTAATTTTTTGCTCTACTTGTTTTAGTGTTGGATTTTATCATGTATTTCTAGTACTACTTATGTGACCTTGTAGGCAACATGGGGCAGCAGGAAAAGGAGAGAACAGCTGAATGCAAATCTGCTGGCAATGCTAACAATTGCCCTAGTGTTTCAGTAGTCAATTTTAATACTTGATATATTTTTTCTGCTCTTTGCTATGAAAGAAAAAAAATATTAAAAATCTGTTTGTGAGGGCAAAGAAGAATCTGCTTTATAAGTCCTATGGTTCACCGAGGTAATGCCTCCAGCAATTTTGCACAACTGGAAAGGCACAATGACTTATTTGAGAAAGAAAGACAGTGAAGTTATACCTCTACTAGAGCTTTTTTCTGTATCTGGAAACCTGCTGTACATGTTCTAAGGACATACCAAAAGGGTACCACACCCTTCAGCCATGGGAACATGTATGAAGGCAGCTGTGCTTGTTTTTTGCTATTTGAAATTTAGTGTACACTTGTACTGCAGATAATGTCTTTGAAAGAGTCTGAAGTCTTTTGAGAATCAGACACGTGCAAGAGCTTTGAAGGAGATGCAAATTACCTTTATACAAAAGCATTGCTATAATATTATTGGAGTGTGGGGGGAAACCTACGTGGTTTTTTCTGAGCCACTGCATTTTAATTCTGTTGCACTGATTTTTTGTGTAATACCTCCTAAGTTGACGTTCATGTATTTCACTGATGAATCATACAAGACTACTCGCGTAACAAAAAGAAATATGTATACACAAGTATTTTTATTTTAAATTCACCACACTTTGTGCAAACAGTAGAATGGAGTGGGAAGAGTAAAAGGGTTCTGACTGGTGGAGTAATGTGGTGAGAAGGATTGACTTAAGATAGAGGATAGGAGCATATTCTGGAGAGAAAAGGGCATTTTCAGCAATTGCTGGTGGCAATGCTGCAGCATCTCAAAGGAAAACAGGTATTGAAGAGAAGTGGAACTCAGAAAAAATATTTCACATTCTCCCATAACAGCAGTGTCAAGTAGTAGCAATAAAGCCTGCTTACATTTTAGTATTTGTTAGCAATTAGTACAAATGCAAACATATGAAGGCTCTTGATGATTTTACTGAGATTTGGACCTGCATTAATTTAATCTGGAAATTGATGCCATATTGTTCACTTGATATAGCGAACTATTCCATCAGTTGTACTGAGCTTTTTTAAGGCTGACGGGAAAAGCATAAGACATACAGACCATGGCTGATTTCTCTTTTTACAGACACCTGAACAAAAATATCTGAAACATAAACTGAGAATTGCTGTAATAACACACACTCCCACCCATGAAACAGAAGAGAAAGGCAGGTTCTTTTCAAAGCTCACATATCAGCTTGAAACCAAGACTATTTCGTCTCAAAACCAAGGATGCACCAGCGAAAGAAACATCAAACTGAATCAGTCTGGGCTTTCACGTGAAATTAAAGAATGAAGACTTGATGCGTGTTTCAGATTGATATTAGCATTGACTTTTCAATAACAAGCACATAACAGAACACAACTTCTCACATCATTTAGAAATCCCCTCTGAGTTTAGACTAAAGCACGAGAGATTTGACAAGAGATGATCTGTTGCGATAACAAAAAGAAGTACATTTTAAGGATGCACTACTTATCCCAAAATATATGAAATAACGAAGAATAATAATAATGATGTGATGGAAACAAGTCTTAGAACTTTACCTTTGTGGCAGCATCAAAACAGACAAAGCCCATGCTAAAGTCAATAGTAAGTCCCATAAGATGACTCTCCAAAACACAGGCATACGTCTTGCACTGTAAAAGAAAAATCAGAGAAGGTAGTTACCACAGAACATGTTTCTTCAAATTCTTTCTAGAACCAGTATTTCTGTATCTTTATTCTAATGTTTATGTATCTCAAAATTATTATCAGAAATAAGTAATTTATGTGTAAATAGGTCAACTTATTGCCAGTGTATTGCAAATCAAAGGATTTATATCAGTGATGAAGTTTTCTAAGTATTGTAAAAAGAGGCTTTGCTTCCATTAGGGAAAAAATAAATCATAATCAGAATTGCCTCAGTGATTTACCAATGACAACTGCTAAAAGGGAAGTTTCATTATTTTTGAATTCTTTTATTTGTTTTGGTACCTGGCAACTTCCTCTAACATTAATATATTCCTTTTACCTTGTTAAGAAAAAATAAATGCATTTGTAAAATATCTCTTCTGTATGCTGTTTACTGTGTTTTTATGTTGTCCTAAATCTCAGTGAAGAAGGTAGTATTTCATACCATGTAGCTATTGACATAATCGTATGAAATACCTTCTTTGCTTCAGCTAGTGTACCAATATATCTCAAAGGTTTCTATGAGACACCTTGCAATCCTGAAAGACTTTCTCATCCTATGATTTTTAAATCTATGCTTTTATTTATTTCCATAACATCACACTTCAATACATGCTGTGTGACATCTATTAGTGTAATTTTCAGGATCAAAACTATTGCTGTGCCTGAAGGCTGACTTCAGGTACAAAATGACAAACTTGTATTTTTCATCACAAAATCTGTAAAAGATTTAAAACATTTCCAAATTGACTGTAAATTCTTTAAAGAAACCATTCTTATTTTACAGAAATTTTACCCTCCAAATTAATTGATATAGAGTTATATTCTTCAAATGTTGCTGTAGCCACTACATATACAAAATAAGAACAAAGACTTCCATGATCTATAATGTGTCAAAGAATAAAAATATAAATTGTAAACATGGGGACAATGTAAGTTATTAAATTATCTGTGCTACAAAAGTATGTATTATTATTTTTTATTATCAAGGCTAAATCGCATGCCTTTATTTATATATTCTTTGGGTGGGCTCTGGATTCTAAATGGTCTTCCCCAGAATGCAAGAAGCTGAAGGGCTCATTAACAGCTCTTAAGAGTTGAAATAGATATCATAATGAAGGAAAATGGAAAAGGTCATAGCTATATAGATTCTTTGGTTATTTTAAATTTTACTTTCTTACACTTCAATATAGATTTCTTTTCTGGAACTGAAATATTTGAGTGAATTGCTTTCATTGATCAAATCAGGTCTCAACTACATACAAACAGTTGGTTAATCTTTGTGCACACACCTTGGAGCTCTAGAACCCAGGTTTCAAACACAGTGATATCCTTCACTGAAGCTGAAGGACATTCTCTGTTAGTTATCAGTGGGGCACAAGGACAGCATTTAAGACAGTCTATAGACAAAGTATGGCCATCTATAACTCAGAAGTAAAAATAAGCCATGACACGTGCCTTACAAGATTATTTTGCGGGTTTTTTTGCTGAGTAACAGTAAATCACATGTTACTGTGTGATCCACCAAAGGTGTTCAAAAGCTATAACTGTCCATCAGTAAATGAAAGCTTTCCTACTGCTGGTGTTGGGGGTGGAAAGCAGTGACTGGTCTATTCTTGTAGCTTCCAACACTGAAAGAACGTTATATACTTCACTACATGTATAAAATCTGAATTCATACAGTATAGAGTTGCACTTATAACTCGTGATTATAACTATTAATGCATAAACCCCCCAAATTTTTAATTACAAAATCAGTGATTCAGCTCTGTGGTGTTGCAGTCATATGGTATTTCTGTTTATATTAGCAAATAAAAATGGCTTTTTTTGGGGGAGCAGCTACACCATGAAACTGCTATGAATATGTAAACTTTGATCGTAAATCAGTGTTGTTAGAAAAGGAGAGGTTATTGCCTTTGGTAACATCTCATTAGTAGAAGAAAAGAGTGTAAAGTAATATATTTCACAGTGACTTGCTACTTAATGAATTCACATATGCAAAAATGTTCAGGTTTTGCATGCAAAGCAAAAAATGTACAGTTTTGTATGATTATCTCGCTAACTTCCTACAAGTGCAAACTACATTTTTATTTGTAGACCTCCAAGATATCTAGAACATAAAGTCTTCACTGAGAATTAAAATTTGGCAAGGAGACTGTATCTCAGATTTAAAATATGTATTGCCATCTAACTCATCTGACCTCCCACCTCAATACCAGAGGTCAACCTACAATGCGCATTGCAGCACCACACTGAGCTGGCACAGCTACCTCTGCTTAAGCACAGTACTGTGCCTGGGCTAATTAACCTCACTGAGATGATTTATGAGAAACAGGACATATCAGTCTTGGTTCAATGCTGCATTGAAAAAGCAACCTGCTTCCCAGACTGAAGGTTCTTTCTACAAAAGGCAGTGCACAGTTTGTGAAGAAATATCATCTGGTTCAGCTCAATGGGGTTATCGGTAGGAAGAAACTGCATTGTAGAGTGCAGACCACCAGGAACAGCTGATTCTTTACTTATTCTTTACTTATACTTAGGACCAGTCTACACCCTCAGACCACATATCCCATGAACCAAACAATTCAGAGAAGCAAAAATGTGAGAACAACAAAAATGATCTCTGGACAGTGAGATTTTAGTTTCTTTGGGGAAGAATGTCCGTTTCTTTATGCATGTGTTGTATGTGCTTGCACATGATACTGGTCACAGGTGAGAGTAGGAATGTGAACTTTCAGACACTCATTAACTCTATTAAGATTTTTCTCATCTTTATTTTCTTTAATTTGTCATTTAATTCAGACATTTGGAGAAAACAAAAATGCAGAAATTCTTCCCAGTAGACTTGATAATTTAAAATTTCTTATACATTTAATGAACACTTTAAATCATTAAAAGTGACTAATAATAATATATACTGTGGATGTTTGGCTTTGGTTGCTGATTTCTCACAAAGATACCATGAAAACCTTATCAGAACTGAAGCATCCACCTCACAAAAGAAGCAGAAGATATTTCAACACTCATTTCTTGTTCTCTCACAGAATACAGAATCTTAAATTGGGTTTATGAATATTTCAGCAGGTCAGGCAGGGGCTGAAGGAGACAACCCAAAGTTATTCCTTAGATTCTACTCCCTCAATATACACAGTTTAAATTATGGAAAGAATGATATGTCGAAAACCTAGTGTAAGCTATCAATGAAGCTAAGGGAAACCATACTGTAAGTCCAAGATTTAATTCAGACTTTCAAACTCAGATTCAACTTCAGTGGAGACAGATGTTAAAAGTGCTGTAACACAAAGCAGCTTACACAATAATCCTTATATTAGGGAACAAACAACTACAATACAAAAAAAAAAGGACAGCAAGAAAAAAGTTCATGATGGAAGTGGTGAAATTTTAGCATAAAGTAGCAGGAACACAAAGGGAACCTGGCAATCATATATAAATGCACATCATTATGCAAGCTGTAGTAGTCTCAGATTCTTCATATAACAATGCTGTGAGATAGTAAGGAAAAAGGAACTCCATTTCAACTAAATTTTTTTTCTTTTAATAGGTAATTATGAAAATGGATTAGCATCCCTTACTACTCTAAAGAAAACTAACTAAAGAGTGACTGTAACACATCACAATGGCACCATTACAATATTGTACCACATATTATTGCTAAACTATTATCAGTTTGACTATCTCTCCTCTAATACATATTTTTCCTAAAAAAACCCTTTTGTTTTAGATATACCTCTGGCAGAAGCTATGAATTAGGCTTAAAAATGTTTTACATGTTTATAGTGAACATTTTTAAAATATTTTAATTAGTAATGTATTCTTTAGAATTACATCAGAATAGGGCCGTGATTAGCCTCTCATGGAGGTTAATGCCAATTTACAGTCATTGAGGAACTCCATTATTATTTGTGTGATTATGGAATAGTCCACAAGACATTTGAATAATTTTAAATGACAGTTTTAAACTGCAGTTATGTATTCAAAATTATATGATTTCATAGTAAGACAAACCTGCACACAGCTGGATTATCATTCACATAAAATATGAATATTCATATGATTTTGATTGCATAAACCACAATTTTAGTAAAAATGTACAGTTGATATCTCGATTTTGAACGTGTCACCTTTTTTTCTCACACAGCAATGAAAGAATTTGTCAGAGACAAATTATACCACTACTTAGTCAAACCAGATTTTATTTGAATCTGCAAATTGGTGGATGAAAGCAGTAACAGATTGCTGAAAGAAAAATGAGGAGGCCAAGACCAGTTATATTAAAAATTAATATTCTATTTTTTTTTCCAAACTGAGATATAGAGAGGCAAGAAAATAAAGAAAAAAAGGTGAAACCATAACTGTGAGTTCCACAATAATAATCTGTCATGAGTAGCCTGTTTGTCCACCTTCACAGATTTGTTATAATCAATCAGTCTCAGGAAATTGTTACGCTGAGTTCATAATTGCTACTCTGAACATCAGTAGAGTGAAAAGAAGGGTGGAAATGTTAAGATTAATCTGAGGTTAAGATTATTAGGGAAATTCTTTTTGGGAAACATGGGAGCAATTTTGAATAAATGCAATTCTAAAACCCAAAAGAAAACTCTAAACTAGGAATCCTACCGTATGAATCAATATTAGAGAAGAGCAAATATGAAGTGGCTTCAGCGCTAAAAGTTATTCAAGAAAATTGCCACATATGCTTTTACTGATGGCACAGTAGTGATTCTACAAACAATGTTGCAGTCAGTTATATAAGAAAGACAAAGCATCTCAAATATTTAGTAGCAGAGGCTATATATTGATGCAATTTTTATACAGAAAAACTACACTTACATATTTCAGCACAACAATCAGACTTCAAAAGGTAAGAATAGCTCCTGTAAAAGGCAGCAGAGTGTATGAACGTAAAGATAAAACTTGAACCTTCTGCAACTCCTTCTCCAACAAAGGTAATATGCATTAAAATTGACAGCAGTGTAGCTTTTGCAAAATGGATCATCATTAGTATATACTAATTCAGTCCATCTGCGTGTGTTGGTTTATAGGTCAGAAGAGGGCTAATATATAACCAGCAATTTGTCTAAATAAAAAACTGTCAGAGCTTGCATTCCCGGAAGGATGCAAAAAATGAGTGCAGGGAAAGTGAGCATTAGCCAATACATGAAGAGGCTAATACACTAATACGACTTTTGTAGGCGTGTATACAGAGTAACTCATGGCAACATCAACTAAAGCTGTTCCAGCCACATACATTTTTTTATGATTTGTACATCAATATGACAACTAGGATTAGGTGAATTATAATTGTGGTGGGATTTTTTTTTCTCCTATTTTAAACAAAAAACCCATGACTTTTTGGTCATGTAAGAAAAACAGATTTATCTTTAAACACACCGATATGTAATTTTGCTATAAAATTTTGCTAGTAATCTGTACCTGAATGTCATCCATCTCTGCTCTGTCATCTGACAATCGAGTAAATACACAAGAAACAAGAAATGTGTGAAAAAAGAATAATGTATTTGAGGTACAATTTTGTTCTTGCTTGCATCCAGTAAGTACTCTCACTTGGTGTACTCGCATTCCTGATTATTATAAGGACAATTTAATTCCTGCAATCTTCTCTTATGTTATCCAATAACAAATAAAGTAGCATGTAAAACAGTATGTAAAAATATCTAAACAGCTGGTTTTGTCCCTGATTTATAGATTGTTTTTTCTCTTCTGTCCATGAACTTTAGTTAACAAGTATGTATCACCTAGTCATAATAACTCCAAGATTGTATTTGAGGTAATCTCCTCTGAAGGTTAGATTGCAAGCTTTTTGGGAACACCAAAAGGGTTTTTATGGAATTACATACATAAAACAATAATAATTTGAGAGCTGCAGAAGGTCGGAGAATTTCTTAAATTGCACATAGACCTAATTTGTTAATGTACCAAAAGGTAATCATCAAGGCAGTTGTTCTCACCTGTATCCGTTCAACTTCTAAAAAAGTTGCTGTTTGGAAGGCTTTTTCCCATAGTGTTAGGTCAGACTCTAGCTCCACAGAAAAGTAAAGATCTTCTCCAGACTCAGACTGGACACTGAAGCAATGTTTCCGTCGGTCCAGTAGATCACTGTCCTGATAAAAACCTTAAATTATATAATCTGGCATACATCAATTAATATTTTTCATTGCAAACATCTATGCCTCAAACCTAGCATTTTTAAATGGCATCTTTAATAATAAAACATTGTAGTAACTACTGAGAGCTGAGGAACTGAAAATTAGGGCTTTGGTCTAAACATTGACATTTCAATGAATTTTAAACAGGACACCTATATTCAGAATGGTACAGAACAACATAGCGATTCTGGTATAACTTCCAATATTTTAACAAATCACTTCTCAAAAATGTTATCAGCTATGCACTTTTAAATTAGATAAATTCTATAAAATGTGTCCACCTTCTATTCAAGTGAGAGGAACACAAATATCAGCTTCTCTGACCTATTTGATTCACCCACCCTAGTCTGGAAGGCTGGCCGAAGGAAGCAAGAGATTTATTTGAGCAGTATGAAAAGTCTATCATCTGTCCTATTTTCCTTATAGAAGCTAGACAAAACAAGTTCATATTTCTGGTGGCTTACAAAATCCAACACAAAATTTGTCTATAGCTGCATACTGCCAATAGAGACTATAGTGGCTGCCAGTGGTTAGGTTGCTGGCTTTGGACCTGGAGAAGGAAGTTACTTTTGGCTTTACTTTCAACACACCACCACACAATGGATATCAGGTAATAAATATTTAATGATTGCTAGCATTTATAATTGGCACTAAATCAAAGAATAACCAAGTTAATCAGGAAATCCATCAGTAAAATGTTTTTCCTTTTTTTTTTTTTTTTTTAAATACAGGATGCTTGTGCTAAAATTCTGGCATGCAATTCATCCTTGTGAAACATACACTTGCAGAAACACTTTTAATTAATTTTGTCCCTACTACGGCAAAGCAGCTGTCACAAGCCACAAGCTCACCAGGTGCCCTTGCAAATACATCTGGAAATTTGGGTATATGTAGCTTGGGCACAATTTCCACAATGCTACCCCATAGCAGAGGGCACAGTTGAGATCAGTAAATGAGACTCACAGGACAGTATTGCCTTCTGGTTACACACAACTTGAATAGCTTGAGGGGACCATAACCAGCTGATACAAGCTGGAAGAACACCTTGCATTGTTCAAGCCAGCTCTCTCTGGGGCAGAGAACCAGGACCTTAAAGCTGACCAAGAATGGAAATATACAAAAGAGGAATCTGTATGAAACTATTGCTTTCAGGCAGATAAGTAGGCAATGCTAGAGTAAGCACTGTTTTCCTCTTTCTTTTCATTCAGTAGACAGGTGACAGACCTGCTCAAGAAAGCCAGTACAGCTTGCATTCATGAATGCTCCTGGTTCAAAACTGCTTTACAGTTTCTAGAAGAATCAGATATGGAGGCAACATACCCTCTCTTTGCAATCACCGTCATAAAAATGAGTTGCTCAGATTTTAAAATGACCAGTCACTGTGGAACAATCGCCTTCCTTACTTTCATCAAGTCCTAGGCTTAGTAGCTCAATAGCATTAAGTTATGGATGGAAAAATCAGCACGAACACAGGCTGTTAGATCTTAAAAACAGTATTTCCCAAAAAATTAATATTCTCACAGATTTTTTTTTTTTTTCTGAGTGTTCAGAGGGTTGTGTAGTTGAACTAGTTAGATGTAGCTAAATAATAGCCTATGTCCTATGGCAAATACTTTTGCCTCTTTTTTTTTTTTTTTCTTCTTTCCACTCAGGCCCTTCTGCTAAAGTCAGTTCTGCTCACAGTATGTTTTGACCAGCACTCAAAAAAGAGGTCATAAGTTTTAGGTTGCTGTTAATGACACCTATGCTCTACTGCATGCTCACTCAGCCTCAAAGCGCACAGAGCAACAGCACTGTGACAAATGTTTAATTTTGTGGATGTGTGTAGCAACATAAAACACCATCCAGCACCTAACTATACAAACCCCATCAATAGGAACTGGATAAGTAAAAGCATTGGCTGACCCTCGCTCCTCCAGGGAAGAAAAGCTACTTTGTATAGTATAACAGCACTTCTCTAACAGGTCTTAAGTGGGCTCTTAAACTCATAATGCTCCCAGAGCTACACCTGATTGAATGGGCCTGTTGGTCCATAATCAAATGGACCTAGTCAGCATGGGGTCTGACAAAACTTGTGTGTAAGGTACATATCTTTCCGAGGGAAGGTTTTAGTTCTTCATAGTTACAACCTCAGAAGAAACTAAAAATATTTTAAACTCATCTTCACCTATTCTTGACAACAGTCAGTAGAGAACAATGAATTATTACTAATGCAAACTCTTAAACCTTATTTGAAAGACTATGGCACTATGTGAGATCACAGGATCACTGTCATTAAAGCAATTGAAGTTATAGTCCTTGTTTTTGAATGGGAGGAAGTTTAGTGCAGTGCTCAGTTCCAGAATGCATATCTCTATTTAGCTGGGCACAGTTAAGGTTTGATGCTTTTAAATCACATTGTTAGACTCTCCCATACTCACAGGCTTTTTCCTATTGAGAAGAATATGCTGGCTATGAAAAAGGGATGAGTTGTCATGTAGACTGTGAAAAATGAAATGTTAAAAGTTTTATTGAGATTGATCTCTGTTAAAATGTGTTTGAAAAATATAAAAATCTCAGAAACGTCTTTGAAGTGATTAAATAAAAGCTTGTGTATTTTATTATCAATATTGCTAGCAATATTTGTACTAGTTTTTACTAACCATTACATCAAACCTAGAGGATGAAAACAGAAAGAAGAGCTAAATGGGATCTACAGTATTAATCCATGTTTTTGCTATTTAAATATGAAAATTAGAACGTTCTTTGATTTAGAAAAGATCTAATCAATACTAGGCAGCATTTCCCCTCAGTGGTTTACATATTAAAATTTTAGAATATTTCAACTCCTACATCATATTGTGACAAACACCACACACAATGTACTAATTAATTAGTGGAATCTACATTTTGTGAAGTTCTTATTTGGAATAAAACCAAAATGCAACATGTCCACAGAAATAATAATTTTCCACAGAATAATAATTTCATTTTTTGACTAGTTCTAATGTATGTACTTGTGATAGATCCATGTGTATGGTTAAGTCCGTGGTAGGAAAAGTTCAAGTCAAATATAATTAAATGTACTTTAGTTTTTAAAAAAATTGCTGACAAGCATATGAGGTATTCCTTTCCTTCTTAGTGGTATTTCATTCTGCTTGTAAAAATAATTTGGTACAAGGCTCCCCTTAGTACTGCTTCTGTTCCTTTTTGCTGCAAGATCTTCCTTTAGTTTTTCATTTGTTCTCAGGCATTTAAAAAGTGAAATCTCTATTCCAAATTCACAGATCTAACCATGTTTCCATTTCTACAATGGGTAACTGCAGGAAACAATATGTAGACAATATGTAGCTAAAAGATAGCTATCCAAATGTCCTTGTAAAAGTAGGCATTTGAAGCAAAATTTTTTCTTAGGAATCCAACTGAGAATTGTCCAAAAGCCTCTGCAAATTTAAGATAAACTTGTCAGAAGTCTCAAAGACAGGTCTGGATTAAGCAGGCATCTTCATTAACTAACTTTTACCAAATGGTTATTTCAGCTAAAATATAAAATGCCATTCTACCCATTTAAGAATCTGCTATGACCCTATATTTTTATAATCACTTACTAGTCAATGATGGACTGGAGCCAATTTTGTGTTGATTTTTTTTAAGAACTCTTTCATACTGCTAATGATTAGCTGTACCATTTGTCTCTGATGCTCTCAATGTGAATTAATAAAGATTCTCTGAAGAGGAACAGTCACAAAACTTGTATCAGTATGCTAATTCCCTACTGGAAGGAAAGTAGTGCTGCTGAAGGATGGGCTGTGAGGAAAGTCCTTGGCTTACACCCAGCTTCAGGGTAATCCAGCATCTCTGCTGACAGGATGGTATGACTCCTGCTTGCCTAATTAATAATGATGTCCATGTTAAGTGAGAGTAATAAATTTGTCTAAGGGAGCCAAGCATGGCTCATTAGGCAGGTCCTTTCAAATTAAGGCAGAATGCTTCTTTATCACTAAGTAGTGACATCGCCTTCTCTTCTGCAGAGGTAATATTTTCTCTTTTGAAAGACTGCCCTCTCCAGAAGCAGCACTGCTCCTTTTCCATTACTTGTGTCCTTTCATTTTATGTATGATGAATGCATTAAATACTCATATTTTCATTGTTATTTAAAATGGCTAAGATGCAAGAGACCCTCAACTTTTACCATAGTCAGTGAGAGTTGAGTTGTTCTCTTCTACAAAGGTCTGTGCAACAGAAAACAAAGCTTCGTCTACCAGTTTCATGATCATGGCATGATTTTTACCCAGGAGGTGCTCACAAGCTGTCTGGAAGTCTGCTTTACCAGTAAAGTTGCATGTAATATACAGAGTAATTTGGCAATGGAACTGTAAATATTAGTGATACTCGTTAGCAGTTTTTGACATGAATAATGTAAGATGTTCAAAACCATCCTAATCAGAGTTGTGTACCTAAAGAGACAAAACAGAACTTGACTTTTAAGATAATTTAATTTCAGCTGTTAAAATGAGGTAAATATTAATGTTTGTGATGTTAAGTGTAATAATTCTTAGTAATACACAGATGAGAAAATAAACTAAACCTGCTTTCTTTGTTGACTAGTTTAGACTGTCCTGCAAAAAGAAATCTGTCCTATCATAACCAAGATTCAAACCCAGCACCTAAACTCTTTGAAGATAAAAAGCATTCTGCCATCAATTCAAGAGTGCAATGACTCCAAGGTGACTGTAAAAAGTAATCACATCATGCTTTTACTCTTGCTGGCATCAGTGCCCTGATTATTTTACTGTTTGTGTCTCCTTCCACTTATCAGCTCCATCTACATAAACACACATCCTTCTTTCTAAGGGATTCTAATGATCTACTTCTTTATCTGAAACTTTGGTAACACTTTTCTTGAGTATCACCATTAGTTGCTATGGAGATGGTTCTAATAGCATTTACAGGCAGCAGGGAACAGATTCACTCCAGACTGAAAAAAAAAGATACTGCTTCTCCAACATATCCTTGATAATCAAGAAATAAAGCAAAAAAATGACCCATGCAGGCATGCACGTGTTTGTACACATCTCATCTTATTTGCATTCTTCTGAATTTTAATGTTAAAAAAAGTAAGAAAAATGTTGAAATTTTGCATGTGTGTGTATATATATATATATGCAGTTAAATAAACACAGAATGCCAGCTAAATTAAAATGGGATGAAATATTTTTCAATGTCCAAATTTTATGAAAATATGTTTTCTCAAGTGGAAAAATAATTATAATTACAGGATAAATTTCAGTTTCAATTAAACTTCCATTAGAAAGATCTGTCTGATTGCTTGAGAGAAATAGAAATGTTTATTCCCTGTAACTTATTAGGTAGAGCAGTAAGCTTGAATTGCTTTCCTCTTCTGCCTGAATAGGAAAATTAATTTCCTATTCTACCTGATTAAAAGATGATGCAGTCTCAATGACCCTCATCTGTATCAGAGCAAGAGTCTCTACAGAGGTTTCTCCTGAGCCAGTGCCATAATTCTTAAGGACCTCCACTCAGAAATGTGTTTATTTTAATGCCATATGAGGAAAATTTTCAAAATTTTCATAAAACAGACTAATCTTTTAGGGAAAGAAAATATTCTAATAGTTTCCAGAGAAGCATTGGTCGTTATGTTCTGCTAAAGAAAAATCAGAGACTAATGTAATTACAAACACAGGTTAAAAAATGTGCTGATCATCTCTTTGGAGAGTTATTAAGGTTTTCTACCTCTCCAAACTTTGAGCCATTATTTGATGGAAATTAAGTTTAAGAACAGATCCCAGAAGAGTAAACGTAATGATAATAGATAGCAATGCTAAAGAGTGATCCTATCATTTCATTCTGAGCCCTTGTTTACAGCTTTTTCAAATTTAAATAATTGTGGCTGGGTTGGGTTTTCTTCCATGTTAGTTGCCTGCCTGAGGATAATTTTTATTTTCACATTATAGTTAAAACAGCTGAGTCAGTTCTGTGAAATAAATTAGGAAAAGGAATGAAATTGGTTTGTCCATGTTAAGAACAAAGAAATAAACAGACAAGCAGAACCATCCCCTGAAACTGCTTTTCGGGCTGCTCTGGGGCCTCTGTTCTTTGGAATGGCAATGACTGCTTCAGGGATGGAAGGAAACTTTTTCTGCCCTTGAAAAAAAAATACAAGTTAAGATCTACTGAAAAATTGGGCAAAATTTGGCTGTTACCGTTCTGAAGATTTCATTCTGAACCTGCTCCATCCCCATGGTGTATAGGAAGAGAAGAACCTAAATTCTTTATGCAGTAAAACTGCAACATCTTATGTTAAATTTAATTATTGAAATAGAAAGAAAGACAGGAAAAAAAACCTCAGATAATTAAAGAATGTGACCAAAAAATAAAAGACAATTGACAAATTAGAGAAAAATTCTACACAAAATCTACCAAAAATGAGGTATCAGAACATATTACCAGATAAAATACTGAAATAATGCATCACTCCAACCTTGAGAAATGCCCTGATTAGACCAAGTCAATGAAAGGAAACCTTCTTAAACTTTGAGTAAATCTTGAACATCTGAGATGTAAGACATATACTTGTCTTTCCTGAGTATCCTCATTTGATATTTATATTTCACATCTTATTTCTGTTCTTTTTCATCATTCCTTTTTTTCTTATGTTAACAGTTGAATTTGGCTTTGCCTTTCAAGGATGTTGCAACATCACTGTCAGTCTCATAACTAGACAAGCAGCAAAAAGCAATTTCTTAGAAGAAGGAAAAGCTGATGCCTTTAACCAACAGAGAGGTTGCAGGAGTCATTAAACATATATTTTCTGTAACTGTTATTCTTTTTCTTTTCCTCTGTGTGTTTATCTTGTTATTTCTTCCAGGAAGCAGGATCAGACTCTGAGATTGGCAGCCCCAGCCCAACACAACTGACTCATTTTTTCCCCAAAATGTGACAGGTTTTATACTATCCTAATATTGCATAAAAAAATGTCAAAAAAGGCGGGTTTTTTTCTTTAAAATACAAAAGAAACCCCTCTAAAGTTAAAGGGAAACATAAAAAGCCTTACTTAATGACTTTCCATTTCAAATATTGTTTGTCCTTCCTTTTCTGAATCAAATAAAAGGTTAACAAGCCTTTATACAGTGGCATTTGTAATGCACCTAGTAACACTGCCTCTTTGCTTTCAAAAAAGGCTCTTACATGGTACTGTACATTTACAGAAACATCAATGTCTTTAACACACAGGGCCCACTAATTTTACCCAAATTAACATACCACAGATTAGGGGTTGTATCACTATGTACATGTTGAAGATAAATGAGCTGACATGACATACAGCATCACAGAAAATATGGATGATCGAGCCAGAGGTGTGGCTGTCTACTCCATATCTCTATGCAATGTAGGAGCAGCTACACACCAGCTTATGCTTATAACGATCCAGTGATGCAAATTCAATGGCCTCATCAGGAGCTCTATTTCTGTACTAAATGATACTAGCACCCAAGAAATTTTTCTTTACCATATAGCTGAAGACAACTTAATGATGGTCTTAATGCCAGAGGACATGGAGATCATTTATGACTTTTACTATTTTTCTTATAAGACAACTGTAATTCTAGTTAGAGTGGGAACAGAGCCTCTTTTCTTTGGTAACATTAAATACTCTTAAATTTAGAACAGGAGGCAAGCCAAAGACTGAAAATTACTTCAACTTTTTAGAATGGAAACACTCAACAGTTTAGCACTTTTTCCAAGAACTGGCACCCAGCTAAACCTTGGCTGAAAATCTAATTTTCTCTGGATGCAGCATTAACCTATTCATAAAAGGGATTCATTAATTATGCCTCCTAAGCAGTTTTGAGTACGTGACATACTTTAGTGGAGTTACATCAGGATGCAAGTCTCAACCATTGAGCAAACTATATTAATGATAGACCTCAACATACATTCTGTACCTTCACTTTATATGTTTATGTGTCTATTGGCATTAATTTAAAAATTTATTTGAATATAAAAACATTTTAAATAGTTTCCCATGCTTTTTATATCATCATTTTCCCATACTTGACTTATTGGAAATGGAGAACAAAATCACAGGAAATTTAAGTGGGCAAATTAACATAACTACATTTGAGGATTTTACACACACCAACAGCTAAATAAGGAAGGAAGCACAGGAAGGAGACACCAAGTTGGTCCTGATTAATATAGTAAGAAAATTATAGCTGCACTGATGTGAAGGATACCAGCTACAAACATCAATGATTCACCAGCCTGACATATTGCCAGCACAGACTGTCTTTCACAATTGTCCTCACATTTCATTTCAGAGCTGATCTGACACCTGAATATGTTTCCTGTTTTATGCTGAATAAAGTGTGCTTTTTATTGTAAATCTCCAAATATTTTTGCATGATACATTGAAGATAGAAGGCAGGTGACTGAACTATAGAAAGCATTTTCTCACTATTAAAAGGAGATGCTTGGATGAAGCTGAAGAACATTATTAACTCAAGCAAACAAGGCAAACTCGCTTGCAGAGAAGTGCAATTTTTTATATTATTCTTCATAATTTACCTGAAAAGTTAAACAAACTTTTTTTTTACCCCCCATATGGAAAAAGTGTTTAAATATTTATTTACCCAGTTATCAAAGATACTTAAATCTTGTTAAATTATACACCCTTACACATGCACACACACTGAAAACACACACATTAATACTGCATATCAAAAATATAAGAGGTACCAAAACCCCATATACAGTTCAACCAGCTTTGAAGTACTGAACAGGACAAGGCCATCTGCCCATTTCTGAAGCTAGTGGTATAAGTACCTGCTTTTCTGCAGTATTGAAGATTTGACCAATTCTAAAATTGGAATTAGTTGGCTGTTAATGGGGGTTTACCCCTCAAAATAGAGGATAGAGTGAAATAAGCTTCTTCCAGAATAAATTAGAAATATTTATTCGTAGCAAATTCTACCACCAATTCTGTTGAAAATGACTCATAGATACATTTTAATGTCAGAAATGGTATCGTTAGATTATCTTGCATGACAAATTGCTTAACACGGATCACAGATTTTCATCCACGTGCTAGTGTTTCTGTATGACTAGCATCAGTCTGAATAAAACTGGTGGTAAAAAAAGAAAGTGGTTCAAAAGCTATCAACTTCTCTTACCAGTGCCTTCCACTGATTAATCATCAGAACTTTTACAGTTTCTAACTTCTTCCCAATTTGAACTTGCTTGACTTTGATTTCTATTCACTTTTTCTTTTTACCTGTTTCTTATTAGGGTTAAAGAGTTCTTCAGTGCCTTATATTTTCTCTCTGTTAAGGTACTTCCACCCCATAATCAACAGACCTATTGAATTTTTAATAAATTATTTTGTATGCTTATCAATTTATATATTTACCCCCTCAGGTCTTAAGTTATTTGCCTCTCCATAAATGTTCCTTTTACATCAAACTTAGCCCACTGCTATTTGACAGTATTTCACAACAAATAGTTTAATCCAATATAATTAAAATTTGATTTTTGTACTCACCTTGCTTTACCTACTTTGCATGTCAAAAATTATTATTTCAACCCAAAAATCTTGACAATGAAGGGCTTTAAACTTACAAGATATGTATTTTTACATGGTATTTTGAAAACTTTTTACAGAAACTTTTTTTATAATCCACTATTGTTTAGGTAGTGTATGAACGTAATTGTCATGGTTTGGGTATTTTGATACTTTTTTACTACCTAAAATTGTAAGTATTGAATTAGGGGATCAGTGCTGCTTTGCTGAATTTATGTCAATAGAACTGGTTTTCACACAGTCAAAAGAGAGCTTTTTAAACTTTACTTTTATGCTCCAAATTTTAATGGTCTTCCTGATTATTTAGAAGGTGTTAATCACATTAAGAATAGTGACTTATTGCCTTGCTTAGGGCAAGTGTCCTCTTTTTTTTCCTTGATGGGGGGGAAAAAAAGAATACAGTAACAATAAAATAGTGATTTACTAGAGGACTATTATAAATATGAATCTCTTTGTTAGTTATAAATTACAATAATAATCTCTGACATCTCTGATTAAGGTGCAGAAGATCCTGCCTTTTAGGTGCTTGAGGCTGAGAGAACTGTAAAAATTGAGAATGGCATCCCAGTTTCCTATATTGTTCATGAGAAGAGTCAGAACCTTTGGAGTGGATGCTAAGGGAGAAAGCACACTACACACATGCAGGCAACTATGAAGAAAACATTGGCCATGCTGGCAGACGAGTTCTGAATTTTATTTAACATGTTTGGACTATATTCCCTTCCTGATGATTAAATCGGTGAAGTCCTCTGCTGGGTGTAGCCATTAATATTTATTCAGTGTTTTAGTACTTTTACTGTCAGCAGAAGTGGTAGTATTCTCTCATACTGAAACACTAAAATATTAATGTGTATTCAGTAGGATCTGGCAGTTCATATTCTCCACTGTAGTGCTTCTGTCATGAAAAGAAACTTAGAGAAATCTCTCTAACTGAGGAAAATTACAATTCTATTTAAAAAGACAAACTTAAGGTAGTAAGTCTCTCTAATCAAAACTGCTCTTGTGAAGTTCATCAGAATTTTAGTCAGAATTAAAGAGTGGAAGAAGGAGAAAAAATGCTTTCAGATAGATTCAGTAAAGTCCTGTCCTTGTGGCACAAGGGACAGTTATTGAAGTTGCCAGCATACATCAGGAGAAAATAGCAGCATGCTTGGGTAAAAGTTGCATCCTAGTTTCTAAGGATTATAAGTCTAAATATGGAAAAAGGTTTTGAAACATCTCATTCCAATCTAAGCAAGCCATGTAATGCAGAGACATTTTGAGCAGTAAGTGTTGTGATAACATTTAGTAATTCACTTTGACAAAGAACACATAACCCAAGACCCACATTCTTTCTGGCTCTACAGAGGTGTTGTAGCAGTCCTGACCAACACACTTAGTCCTGCATGCAGATGATGAATCTTCTGCTCCTTCTCAGGATGCCCAACAGCCTGATCAATATAGAAGGAAATAAGCTCTGGAAACGTTAATTCTAAAGCACTACTTCCCAATTCTGGGCAAATTCATACAAAGGTTACCACAGACCACTTGCAAGTCCTTCTACTTAAAGTGAATATTAGCCACAAAAGCTGTATCTATATTAACAAATTAATCATGTATGGCACTGTTTTTTGACACTATAGCCAGCTGGCAAGGACCAGACCACATCCATTCTATGAAACTCTTTATCCCCCTAACACAGGGTGCTCACATGCAACAGCTCATTACAAATGCTCCTTCGCCCATGGTAACTGTCACGCTACAACAGGAATTGTTTGGGAGAGTGCTAGATGGTCCATTTGGCCCAAATCCATGGTAGTGATCATTCTAAAATAAATTAAGAATATAGATGATGGCACTCCACTGTCTGGGAATGTTCTATGATATTTAGCCCTTGTGAATGTACAGACTGAACAATTTGAGTTTAGCCAAGAATATGGAACTAAACCCACTTAAGAGACCCTGAGTGATGATACTGTCCTGCAAACAGGCATTACTATCTGCCTGGATTTATCTCTGACCAATGAGAGATAAACTTCTTCTTCTTCTTAAGTAGAAACACAGAATAATTCTATCATCTCCTCAATTTTCCTGAAAAGAATGACATGAACTCAGTCTCTGCCATGGAAGAACAGGAAATGCAGAAGAGGGAACACTACAGTAGAAGAGCCCAGGTTTCTTTTCTTCATTATTTCATTAGGTTTCCTGAGCTATCATGCTACCTATCAATCTCTGAGAATATAATCGCTTCAAATCCTGTTAGCTTGCCCTTTTGCCATCCAACTCATTCTCCAAGGAAAACAGATTTATAATGAAAGTAGCATGTGAGGTACTATAGAAGGGAAGAAGTTTGAAGATGATAACAAAGCACCAGAGTAACTTTGTTTAAGTTGCCACTGCTTCAGTAATATCTTTGAGGTTTGTACAAATGTGTCTAGAAACATGCACTGCTAAAATGGAGACATTTATGATGCTGGCATAAAAGCTGAACAAAACCTTGAGTCTCTACAGAGGTTCAATGTAGTAGTAGTAGTGAGAAGCTGCTTTGCTTGCTTTTATTTGCTTTTATATTTAGCGAAACCATGGTTAAGTCCTCTAGTACCTGCTGCAGAAAACTAGAATGTGGTGAAGATTAATGCTCCAGTGTCAGAAGCTGTAATTTCATTGCAATGATTTTTCTACTTCCATTTTTTATTATTTACAGGTTTTAGTCAGCTAAAGAACCCATTTGAAACATTTGAACACTTTATAAGCTTGACCGTTTTTACAGACAATAAAGTAATAACTGAATATGAATAACGTGGTAAACACATAAATGATATTCCAATATCACTTAAACTGGAATTGCCTCTCTGCTGGCATGTCCTCTGTTAATACAGACTGAGAAATGAGGATTTAAACCTCTTCCTGGACTGTTTGGAGAGCTGGATAATAAGAAAAAAACAGCATCTTTGTACCCTTTTCTGTGCTTCCACACAACAGTGCCAGGAAGGCATTGGTTTAGGTTTTACTGCTTTGTGGACTGACTCCTAACTAACTTCTGCTACATGGCTGAAAAGAGAAAAAAAAATATCTCTGCATTGGTATACAGGAAGAGGGGATAAAGAAGGGGAAAAAAGAAAAATGGCTAAAAATGAGTGAATGAGAAGAGTATCAACACAGGAAAATGGTAGAAGAAATGAAAACAAGAAGGACCTTTAAATTACAGAAAACTATATGGCATAGATTCTATACATTTCTATTCAAACTGTATAATAAAATCTTTGGGATCAGTCACAAGGAAAAGTCATCCTGGCTCCAACAGGGTTACTTCTCAGAGAAGAGCTACCTTGGTGCTTACTGTTTTCCAGGCTCAAGGCCTGAAGTAATCAGAGGTTACCAGAAAAAAAAAGAAATGCGCATGTCAAAAGTAAGATTTTTCATCTCTCTCAAAGGCTGACTGTGCTCTAAGAGCATTGTTCATAATATGCCCTCAGTGCAATGTCTTCACAGAGTGACTAACTTTTCCTGTTAATTCTCTCCCTACATGACCACTACTAAAGAGTCAAAGTCTGCACACACTTGGTAATTAAAGAACATACCACAGTGATGGGACATGTTGCATTTGGGATGTTCTACTCCTTGACAAAGACTCCAGACCTCACAGCCAACATAGCAGTAAAAGAACTCCTTTCACTTTTCTGTTCCAGATTGCTAGCAGAGAGGTTTTCTTCAGACTATAAATTTGGTTTCTTATTTTTTCAAGTCTCTGATGAAAATAGTTTCTGAATTTTATGCAGCTGTTCCATCTGTAATCTGCCTCCCTAAGGAAAGTATAGTGCACCTATGTGACCTACAAAAACTAGGAAATGTACCATGTATGTCAGCACAAGGTCTTCCCAATGGGAAACACTTTTTAAAGATATGATCTTTCATACTTCTTTTTTGATACTAGTCTGTCTGTCTAGATGAAATTTCAAGAAAGACCAAATTACCTTTTATGTAATTTTGACACATAAAACCCCAAGCCAAGATACACAGGAAAGCACTTCAGATGAGTGGAAAGAGAGAAATTTTTTTCATCTCTTTTTCATCTCCTTTTCTTCTCCTCATGTTTTAGATTGAGAAATGCTGAGCATCTGTAAAACTGTTTTTCACTGGTTTTAAAACAGAGAGAAGACCATATATATTAATTCTGAATGAATTCAGAATTAAAAATTAAATAGAATGTACAATAATGTCTCTATCCAATTTGCTACTCATAGCTTTAACTTTCTAAATATATTTCATTATCTCTTCCCATTTATTACAGTTATGGCAAACTGAAGAAATTGGAAAAAATAAGACAAACATTTTCAGAATACTATTGCATATTAAGGACATGCACCTGTTGGATCGAATCCAGAGGAAGGCCATGAAGATGATCAGGAGGCTGGAGCACCTCCCCTGTGAACACAGGCTGAGAGAGTTGGGGTTGTTCAGCCTGGAGAAGAGAAGGCTCCAGGGAGACCTTATAGCAGCCTTCCAGTACGTAAAGGAGGGCCTACAAGAAAGCTGGAGATGGACTTTTTACAAGGGCGTGTAGTGATAGGATAAGGGGTAAGGGCTTTAAACTGAAAGAGGGTAGATTTAGATTAGATGTAAGGAAGAAGTTCTTCACTGTGAGGGTGGTGAGGCACTGGAACAGGTTGCCCAGAGAGGTTGTGGATGCTCCATCCCTGGAAGTGTTCCAGGCCAGGTTGGATGGGGCTTTGAGCAACCTGGTCTAGTGGAAGGTGTTCCTGCCCATGGCAGGGGGGTTGGAACAAGATGACCTTTAAGGTCCCTTCCAACCCAAACCATTCTATGATTCTATGATTTTAAGGACTCTGCTCTCAGTCTTAGTGAAATCTTACATTGCAGCCACTATTACTTGCACCAACATATTTGCAAGCAACCAAATTGATCATTATTTCTTTAGCTTCTCAGTTAGAAAAAGAAATGTTATACTGGTTAAATGTGACATTAAAGTAAAGCTATAAAGCCCATACAGCATTATGGAGAAATAAAATAGTTTCCTAGTGAAAATCAGTTTATTTACAATTTTGCCATGCCTTCTAGTTTGGCTTTGTATCTACTGACACCAGGACTTCTGATATTGACTTCAAAGGGAAAAAAAATTGATCTCCTTCTGCAAAGTGGTCACGTGCAGTTTCCAGTTGCAGCATTATGCTTTGGCTTGTCAGCTGGTCTGACAAAGTGGTAATTTATTTTATACTTTCTCATCATACCTTGAGAATTTTGCACATTATCTCATAAACTGAAAATGTTTTCTCAGCTCGTGTCCAATCCCAGGTTGTGACCTTGGAAAAAAAAACAACAACCAAACAAAACAAACAGGAAAAGAAAGTAAGTTATATTTGTTTATTTCAAGAATTAAGTTTATTAAAAAAAATTAAAATCTATCCCTAAATCATTTATACCCGGTATAATGCATACAGAAAGACCAAGCACTGTCTCAGAGCAATAACTACCAGGGACCAGACTGTTCCATCCAGGCAGCGCTTAGGAGACATCCTGCCTGTCTCCTTGTGCTTACAACACAGTGCCTTTGCATGCAGGCTGCTCTGTGCTGAATGATGAGGCTTACCCTGGGAACTGGTGGGGGTTGCATTAAGAACCTGAGAGGATACAGCCCTTGAATTCCTCTCACAGAGCCTTGACTATAAGAAGGCATGTTTCTCACCACTTCCCTCCTTGTAGCTGCATGCCACAATTTGCTCCCAGTCACCTACATTGTTTGCAAATCCATAAAACCAAATTCTCCAACCTTGCAGTGTCCCAGACACTTACCCCACATGCCTTGAAATCCAGGGGAAAAAAATAACAAGAAACAACAGAAGCAAATATACCTTTTCTTTTTTCTTACCAAGATTAATCAAGTCCTAAATTCTCAAAGACTAAGATTTGAAGAATAGTCTATCTCTCCTCTTTGTCTTACTTAGGGTTTGACAATTGCTTTTAACAATATTAATTTTAGGCAATTATTTTACACAAAAAATTGCATAGATAAAAGAGTTCCATAGAACCATGCAAGGATAAGGGTTAAGACATAAACAGGACAGAAAGGGATAGATGAATATATTCGGTAAGGGAAGAGTCAAGGCAATATCACAGCAATCTATAAATAACTTTCCAAGGAAATTGCAAGAAGGAAAGAGGACAATTATTCATAGTCTCAAAAGACAGAATAACACACAAAATAAAGTGAAAATTGAGGTTTTATATTAAAAAAAAAAAAGTCTTAATGGTAAGAAGCTTTGAACAGTGGCCCAGCTCTAAAGGAAGACAGTTGTATCATTACAATTGTTAGGCATGATGAACAGGCTGATGAAGACAGAATTTTATTTGGTTTTCAAGATTCAAGAATATAAAGTTCTTTGAAAAACATATCATATAACGGTATCCACAGCATATGAATAAAATATTTTATGAGACTAATTTATCTTTTATCTAAAGAGAAAACAATCATTAATAGACACAACATGGCTGAGAAGCATCTATGACTTTGGATGCCTTGGTATAAAACTTCCTTATTAAAAATATTTTGGTGCTGTATGAGAAAATTCTACCCCTAACTAATTTTTAGGTATAAACACTACTGTAATTGAAAGTCCATTGAGGAAATAACAGTCAGGAATGAAAAGTTCAAAAATACAGTGTCATAGTTCCTCTTCTATTAGAATTTTATTTATTTGCAGTCATCCTCAAACTTAGTTTTCACTATCTTATTGAAGTATGGGTATTAAACCAGATTTATAAGGAAGGGAATGACTAAATACTGAGAGTTAACAAATTGTTTGATATAGAATGAGCAAGTAAAGGAATATTGGAAATATACAATCTTTATGCCTGATTTTTAAGAAGCTCTTCAGATATGTGATAAACAACATGTAAAATGCTTTTGTCAGGGAAAGGAAGAAAGGGGGAAAAAAAAAAAAGCTGCTGTTTCCACTGTGGACAAAAAATTAACTTTCTCACCATGAACAGAGAAATAGAGAGAGGAGTCTTGCTACAGCTCCACTCAGCCAAAACACCAGGCACACAAGCTGAAGTCATATTGCCCCATCAGGAAAAGTAGTTTCTATTGCTGCTGCAGCACAAAGCTGTTTGGAGCTATGTTTAAAAGCTTACTGTAGGCTCCATACTTTGGGGAAAAATATCAAGAGCTCCTCCTTCTCCCCTAGTTTTCTGCTTTTGTTTGTACTTATAAAGGGACTTCTTTTCAGGTCAAAACAAAACTCCTTCTATATATAATGTGTGCAAAACAAAAGCAACTGTAGAATTAAGACACCCACAGAAATTTCTTGCCCTGTTCACTTTAAATATTTTAATTTAAAAGCTTGAGTAACAAGACAAAAGGTGTTAGCAGCTTTCTCAGTTGAAGTCCATTCTCTCTGAGATTTCCAACTATAAACTGTAAGAAAGTGAAACCCTTCAGACTTGACATGCTTAATAATTCTAAAGGAGAAAATGTACCAGGAAATAACATAAAAAGAGATAAAGTAATTTTGTTTAAAGCTTTCAAAATGCAAATAAGATATGTTAGAATTGCTCATTTATCCAAGCATGGAAAGTAGAAGTACTATTGATCAAACAGATAAAAAAAAGAGGCAGGGAGAGGCTGCTGATACACACTGTTTAAACACATGCTTCCCTAATGTGTTAGACTTTGGCAGAGACCAGGAAAATACTTTCATTTGATTTTCTGGTTAAAAAGTTGGCAGCACATATCTGTGCTGTGCATAACTTAATCCAAGGAGTTTACACTGCAAATATAATTAAAACTGTTTTTCTTCTCATAGGTACACTTTACACATCTCATAAATAGAAGCTCTGAAACTGTGGCATTGAAAGTTTGTTCTTAATCTTTTGTAATCCCTGGAAGAGATGAACACATATACCTGCAAAATAGCAAATGTAACTGTATGTGTAAAAGTTTGTATATAGAAATTAGGATTTTAGAAGTGCTTTTAAAAGGCCTACTGCAGTCTTTGATAAGAAAATTTTGCTGGGCATATAAGTGTTCAATTATTACATACATTACATGTTTTTAAAGTAGCTTTATAGGAACTCTTCCTCTGTTTGTCTTTTAAAAAGCTTGTTTGTCATTCTGCTTCCCTCCTACTCCATGGAGAGAAAATATTTTTCTCTGTGTTTGAACTGTCTTTCTATTTTAGAATAAGAACCAAAAACTGGCAAAACAAAATCATGTTGTGTTTGCAGCTCAGCTGAAACAAGACCTATAAAGACTTCAACTATCGGTGGCTTGTCTCATAACAGCAGTAACTTGCCAAAATTGTCCTAACATCACTGTGGTTCGCAGCCATATTGCGAACATATTCCTCCCACAGCCATTAATCATCACCCATTACCTATTTACCCACCAGCAGCGTATTACTCCTGGAAACTTATGGTTGAATCCTCAGTAAAGAGGCTTGTAGTTCCTTGCATAGTGCTTACAAAAGAATAATCTTCCTCTTTTATATTGAACGTGGGCTCTCAGCATTGTTTCTGCTTCTATCTAGTGCCTAGAATGGAGGTGGCTTTATTTGACGGGCAGCAAATGCTCGGATAGGTCTGCCAAAGCCAGGAGAACTGCTTTTCAATTAAGGTGCTTGGCAGCATAATCTGATCCTGAAAAATACCTACCAACAAAAGCCAAACTCCCATTACTAACCATGGGAGAGCCAAACTCCCATACCAGTGAACAAGTGTACCAATATTGAACACACTGTTTTCAGTTCATACCTACTTCCATTCTTCATGTCTTTCACATGTTCTTAAACACTCTGCTAAATGAACATGAATAGTGACTGATGAATGATGTAAAGACTTGCAAGCTGTCTTTGAACTACATCAGGAACAGGTTGCCCAGACAGGCGGTAAATCCCCCATCCCTGGAAACATTAAAGGTCAGTTTGGAGGGGGCTTTGAGCAACCTGATCTAGTTGATGTCCCTGCTCATTGCAGGGGAGTTGGACTAGATGACCTTTAAAGGCCCCTTCCAACGCAAACCAATCTATGATTCTATGATTCAGGCAGGAAGGAGCTGCATTCTGGATCTGGCAACACAGGGTTTAGAAGCAGTCAGAAACATAACCCAACAAACAGATGAATCCACACCACTCTCCCTGCTGGTGGTATGGGACTGCTACTGGCTCCCTAGCTAATGGCTTAAAAATTAGCTAGAGACTATCTCTGTTTACTGTAGTTTAGAGGTATCATGAAACCGTGAAAGTAAATTGCTGAGTATGAGACAACTGCTAAAATTTTGCCCAGTGTTGCCAGTCAGATTCCAATTAATATATTTAACCTAAGCAATTTCATTTGCTTCCCTACCTTCCTTTTGGTGCTCCCAAGCAGCATAAAAATTATATTCAGGATGAAATCTAGATACAGAGATATTGCCATTTCCACAGCATGCAAAAAGCTTTGATATTTCCCCAAATCTCAGCAGTTTGACTAGAATGATAGTTCAGTTGAAAACTAACCATCTTGCTTAAGGCTTGTTCTGCCTGCCAAAGGAAAATGAAAAGCCCCCTTTTAGCACAAATAGATTTCTCTTGTATTTTTCTAAGTGGTGGAAAAGAAATTCTTGTTAGATTCCCAGTCATCTGATGAACAGCCATTTTCTATCACTTCGACACCACATACCCTGGAACTTTTCAGTTCTGTAAGTTGCAATCCTGTTAGTTCAATGAGTGATATCTCATTGTGAAAGCTTTGTACATATTACATGAAATTATTTCATTTAAGAACATTTATTCCCACTAAGCGTGAGAAATATACTTACTGGAGGTGCTATAAATTTATACAGGGAAGATCCCCTCAGTGCTAGAAACTTTGGTGTGTACATTCGATCCTGAAGGGAGTCTTGTTCCCGTTCTTCCGTCCAGCCCATGTAGACTATCTGACAGAAAAATCAATAGTGTTGACAAACTCCTCAGACACTTTCTTCAAATGAATTGCAAATATTTCATGCAAGTAAGCTGATGTCTGTCAATTTTACATAGCGACAAACCTTGAACCACTGACACAATATGGTGTATTGGCAGTTCACTTACAATCACTTACTTGTATAAAGGATGCATGTTATGACAATCCAAAAACATCAGAACAAATATTTATTGTACCAGCAACAACAAAAAAGCTAAACCACATCCTCAGTGGAAGTTAAAGGTCTATTATCTCATTAAAAGCTCCCTGAAGTAATTCTACATATTTGCTGACAGATCATGTCAGAGAAATTTAATGCAAGTGAAGTGTAAGGAACCACTAGGCAGGAATACAAAATCAAGTAACTGTTGTTACATTGCAATGTAGATACAGTCTCCACATACAAATTCACAATTATGATTTTCCAAATTTTATTTCCAAATAACGACAAGCTCCCCCCCCCCCCCCCCCCCCGAAAATCCCTATGTGGCAGTTTTGTACCTCCTTGCTTAGGAATAGCAAATTAACAGACTGTTTTCAGACACTATTTTGAACAGAATTCACCTATGGCTAGGAAGTAACCAGAATGCTGTCAACTCTCACCACTACTTGCAGATCTTCTGACATAGATGTATGAACTAGAACTTACTCAAACCCATTTTAGGATCTAATTCCCTACCTATTCATCTATTAAGTTGGAGTAATTTAAAACCAAATCCTTAAAGAGTAACAGAGTATGAGTCACCAGTATGCCAGCTTCTGGAGATCATCTGAACAGGGAGTAGACACATCATGCAACTTTTTATTTATAACCATGCCATTAGTAATAAAATGCAATTTCCAGTGTGCACTGGTAGACTACTGCTATGGGAAATAGATCAACCCTTATTTCATATAGTGCTGCTAATGGAATAGATCCATTTTTACATCTCTTTGTGAAACTGATTTCTACATTAACTAGGCATGGAGCATTCTCTGTCAGTAATGAACATGTAAGGAAAACAGTTTAGGAAAAATAACTACGATCTTAATAATAGTCAACGAGTTAGTAAGTTTACCAATGGCATAAATGTACCTAAAATGAATGTACTGCATGTTTTATCCTTTGAGATTTTGTATGTCACATACATTTTAAAAAGCAATTTACACAAGTTTATTTCATTACTGTTGGGAAGAGGATTTTCATCTACAGTTCTTCATGTAATATACATTAAAATAAATGGGGGCGGGGGGGTGTCTGTCATTTTTCTTTTTTTTTCCTGTTCTTTTTTTCTGTTGGATTGTATTGTAACACACTGGAAATGAATGTCTTTCAAATCCACGTGTATGAAATCTACACTACTACCCTCCATCACAGTTTATTAGATATTTTATAGGCTATAAACAGAGACACGAGAAGGTCCATTCCTCCAACACTTACAATGAAGCCTCAACATTTAATTCTTTTGCCAATAGCAAACACTAATACTGTAATATATTCTCAGGTCCAATGAGTAACATGTGTTTAGGTATCTGCTGGTTTGGTGATTAAACAAGTTTATAAATCTCAAAAAGAAGACAGAACTATACCAGAACACTCAAGAATCAAGCAGAGTGCTCAACACTGTATTGTCATGCAATAACTAAAAAGCCACATTTTCTGAAATGTCGTTCATTCCTGAATGAAGAAATAGTCAGAAAAAAACCACAACTGACAGGTACAGTAAAAGAAGTTTTAAATTATTTCAATTCAATAATTATTCAGATTTCCCTCATTTCTGCTGCTAGGTATGTTATCCAATGCAGGATAAGTATGGATCCCCATCCCTCTGACTTGGTAGGAATCTGTACAGCTCAGTGACTGAGAGGGGCTACATAGAAGAGTAAAATTAGCATGAAAAATTGTACTACTATGTGCAGAAGTTTGGCACATTTTCCTCTCTCTAACTGAAGGAGAATGAATGATCTCTAATTTCTAGAAATTGAGACATCTATGCTTTTAAATTAATAAAGCTGAATTGATTTGGTTCTATCTTGATTTGTTTCATTAAAATCAGACACACAGTAAGATATCATCTTGCCTGATACCACTGCAGCACTGTATGTAATCTGTTTTCAGTTAGTGTTTTTCTTTTTCACATTCCTCATTTCTACTTCTACTATTCATCAGAATAACAGGATATAGTCAGTCATGCTGTGCAGATGTATTGATATTTCACATTTGATTGCCTTAATACTAAAGCAGCCATGAAATTTAAGGCAACTGCTCCTTCAGATATTTCTCCCTTGCCTCTGTAGATCATGAGGAGAAATTAGATTGATTTTTCAGACAACCTGCTGTACCAAAGTTTTATTAAGAAAATGGCATTTCTCCTTCATACTAAATACTTACTATTAAACATACAGAAGAACCGATAAGCAAAGGCTGTATGATTATAATTAGGAACACTTACAAAGTTGTGTGAGTGCATGTGCATATTCACATGTATGGATTAAAATAGCATGGGCTAGATTCTGGAAAACAGGGTAAAACTGAACAAATACTTGATAACTATTTTACCTATGTGTCCCTAAAGTGGTGTCAATTAATTTAAACACACTGAACATGTGAAGTTAGATAAAATATTGAAATTTTTGCATAATGAAGCCAAGATACTGTTGAAAATTTTTCACTTATGAGAAAAAGTCACATTCTTGAGACATTTACATTACTGGTAAACATTTTGACTTCTAAAAAAGCTTTGACTATGAACAACATCAAGAAAATTATTTATTTGGAAAGGGATCTTAACTTTCCAAATTAATAGTTTATGTGTATATAAGTATTGAAATAATGGATGAATATAAAATTTGACTTGTGAGTTTTGGAACATATCTTAATGCTGTACATGTGGACTTGGCCCAAAATATGGAATTTCATGAGATTCTATCTAAAAATAAATGTTTACAACCACAGACACACGATGAATGCAAATAAATGTGAATCACAAGTAGACATTGCATAGCATGCCCCTTTATAAATTTAAAAACAAGGTTAGTTTTTTAATCTTAGAAAAGTTTTTTGGGTCCCTATAAACTGCTGGCCATTATCGACAAACGTGGCAGTGGTGGGGAAAACAGATTTTATTTGTGATAACATTCCACTTAAAAGATAATTTTTTTCAGTCCTGGCTTCTAACTTACCTGAAGCAGCTTATTCTTCAAAATCAAATGGTGACACAAATTAGTTAACTTAGTGGCTGCTGGTTCAGTAACAAAGATTCAATAAGTTATTATGGTTTATTAATTAAATCTTATACAGTTTAAAAAAATCTGTATCTAAATGATAAATGAAACAGGACACTTTCTTCAGTCAGAAATCCATAATCTCCTCATTTAGTATGTACTAACATCACACAGACATCCTAATCAAGCAAGATAAAGTGCCATAAATTGCCATATTTCATATCAGTCCAACATATTGCTAAAAAGACTTGAATAGCCTTGACTTTCAGAGACAGTTGTCAAGAGTTTCTACACAAATTTTAGGAAGAACAATAAGATAAAAATACAAAAAAAATTCCACAAAATGAAATATAAAATGTGTGTGACATTAAATGAGTGAGGCGATTCAAAGATCAGAACAGATGCACTGACAGCTTTTTATCTTGAAAGTCTCATATTCATACTCATACTATGTGAAATAGTGCTGTAGGGCAACAGGATAATCATGGAGTCAGAAGACAAATGAACATGTCAGATAACACAGGGGAAAAATGATGAGGAATGAGGAACTCGGATAATGCTCTCTACCCTGGTTTTAATATTGTTTTCTCTGTAAGATAGTCTCAAAATTCATTATAGTCAATTGTTAGCAGAAAAACAATAAAACCACACTAAAATGGAACAAAAAGTGTGATCATAATGCAATTATTGGCAGAAACAGTCCTGTATTTAAAAGGCTTAGGATTTTTATGCTGAGTAAGAATTTTTTTTCAAGTCAACAGAAGACCTAATCTTATGCAATTTTGAATGAATGCTAGAAAAATTTTTCTCTACTGCATATATAGTCAAAATGTCTCCTATCTTATTTTTCAGCTTTGTGAAAAGCCTGGCAATCTTTCCATAAATATATATTTTTTTTAATTCCTATGAATTATTTTCTGTCTTCTTCACAAAGTCCACTAAAACAAAGCACTCTGCATATGAAAAATAATCTCAAAGAAACAGAAGACAAATGGCAATGAAAGGTTACTTTACATATGTTTCAGATTAGATTTAAAATAATTTAAAGCGTGTTTGCTTCATTATGTTTTGTGACAAATAAAGACCAGTAATGGTCGGTATTTTCTAGAAAATTATGCCATGAAATTATTATTAGCAAAGGAACAACTTTGGCAATGTCCCATTTGACTTTTATTTCTGAACTTCAAAACTTAGAAATTAACTGGTTTTGGTCTGAATTGTGGATAGACATGGTCCTGGGCAACCTGCTCTAGGTGATCTTGCTTGAACAGGGGGTTTGGGCAAGATGACCTCCAGAGATTCCTTACAACCTCAACCATTCTGTGATTCTGTGAAATAAGAAAAATTATGAATGTATAAAACCAGAAAATGATTGCTTGCAAAATAGTTTCCAGCTTCAGTTCTCCTCTGTTATATCTCCTCCTGTTGATCCTATGTGCTTTAGAGCTACCACCAACAAAGATCATGTTCATATTTTTGAACCACATACCTACTAATAGATTATCGATCTCTAAGCATTTTACTTCTTATTGGAGATTATAAAATTATTATAGGAAATTATAACATTACACATTTATTGTGTCTCATATAGCTTAATTTCCTTCTGGGTAAGAACTCATGTTGTCATCTTGTTACTATAGCAAGGCTGAGTATTAGGTTTTCCATTTGGTTTTGCCCTGTTCTGTTTTTTAAATGATCACAGAAGCATTAAGGAAATATTTAGGGGTCTTAAAATAAACAGTACCAGAGAAAGCAGAAAATACTTCTTAGTTATGGAAGACGATTTTTGTCTTACACTCCAGATAACTGACAACTAGTATCAAAGACTGAAAACAGAGTATATTTGCTTTCTTAGCATACACCATCATAATCAGAGTGAAGACAGTTGTTTAGGGTAACAAAACTTGCCTGGACCTCTGCAGATATCTGCCTAACATTAACAGCACTGTTTGAAAAACCTGCATTACAGTTTACATTACATCCAACAAGATCCCATAAGAAATCTTAGCACCTGCCCAATGAGATCTACCAGATCTTGCTAGAAATCAGGACTATATTGACTGCTTCATGCCTTCACTCCTTTCACAGGTTTGAAAAGTGATGGCTACATGTGGATACAGGACAGCTTTCTGAACAGTTAAAGATCTGTACTTTGCTTTTCCAGGTTTCTCACAATCTTCTTGTTATAATCTGCTAATCCAAAGCAACATTTTGTCTCATCAATTCTGTTTTTCATTCAGTGTTACACGTTAATAGCTACAGTTTATTTCAAAGCACTCATTTTACTTATTTAAGACTTCTAAGCATCTGTTCATTGAAATAAATTCTTCTAAAGACAAAGTAAATTTGAACATTAATTGGGCAACTCTGTGACTTTGTCAAACTGTCAACATTAAAAGTTGGGGTTTTTTTTCCTTCCTTAAATTATTCAAGTCAATGAACAATTAAATGTATTTAAAATTCATTACAATTTGAATTTGTTCATTTTAATAGAGGTGATTAGCATTTAGAAAGTACAGCATTCCTGTGTTAAGACTTTTTCCAAGAAAGGCCTTATGCAGCTGTTTTTACAAAGATAGATTTGGATGCAAACTGCAGTATTAGATACCAATCTATACTAATTTGGGGTGTGTGTGTGAAATTACTAGAAGGAATCAGTACAAAAATAGCTCATGCTAGTCCTGGCTTGCAGGATACTGTATGGGTAATTAAAAAAAAAAAAAAAAAAAAAAGGTCAACTAGAGCAGCTAACCAGCATATGGTAAATGCCCTGAACTGCACAAGGGATGTGTACATTTTACATGGGATTGAGTTAAGCACTTCCCTGGCTAATAGGTACGGTAGCTAGATGATGAAAAAACATGTCATGTGTTATTGAGAGCGATCTGCCTTGCTCACTTGAATGAGCCTCCTTTCTTCTGTAGAGACTTCTTTTGTTTACCTGCCACATAACTCACCTTCAGAGTAATTTAGCACATCCCTGAGCAGGTTCATTTGGCTGCTAAGGTTTATCACTGAGAAGACTCAGTCCCGCTACCATCCCAGGCATTTTACAGCTGACCTGAGAAGCTTCAGACCTTCTCTGACACTCTCAACAGAGCAGCTTTCAGCAAACTCTTTGATAATGAGCAGGTGTCACACACATCCTGACTAAAAAAATTATTATATATCACACTGTCATCATTCCCCCTCCTTTTGCTGTTGTGTAACTGCAATCTGTTTTTTTAACTGCAAAAAAAATCTTTGATACATGGTCATATTTGAATTTCTGCCTGTCCATTTTTCACTTACTGAATTTATGAGCAGGCACAAGGAGGGCTGTAAATCTTAATCCAGGATAAAATTTCTGGGATTTTTGAGGGTTTAAACAGATAACAGTGCAATACAGAAAGCTCAACACTCAAGTGGCGAGAAAGTAAACATCATCTGTTCTAAAGCCTAGTAGCTTGACTGTGTTTAGGACTTATCTTTTGATTAATGACTTTTTTTCCCTCTTCTAAATGTACACAGTATAAATGTAATATATTTCTGAGGATCTAATATATAAATAGGTCTAACAAAAAAATATTTCAGATAATCAAGTTGGAGGGCATGGCCTCTCTTTTCTGATGACCAATGTGTCACATTCATCTTTGTCACCTCAGGTTAGACTACTGAAACATGCTGAATGAAGAAAATGATCAGAATATTACAAGTCACTAGACAGTGTCTTTCAGACTTCTGATGGTGTCACCAGGCAAAGAACTGACATATTTATCTTTCTCAGGTACCAGTGTGCGTGAATCACTTACAGAAACTTTTATTATTCTTAACTTGCCCCAGAAGTACTTTTCAATTAGATTTCAATGACTGGGTCCAGATATCATTTTGATTTCCATTTTCTGTTTCTCTGCAAAAGGACTAGTAAGCAGAACTTGGACAGGACTAGTGCCATTTAGGCTATCTGGCTGTATCTGTCAGATCATTCTACTCATGTAGCTGCTCCGCTCACATCCTGAAAGCCTGCTAAATTTCTGCTTACTGAGTGCCACCCAAAGGAGAAGGTAATGATAAAAGTGGAAGAACCCCAAATGAATGAGTATACAGAAAATACAGGTAATGGATAATAAGTTAGACCCATTTGAAATTAATTTTAGTAATACATGTTTTGAGTTTGCATAACACTAAAATTACATCTCTATAGAATTAGATGTTTACACTTCAAAGTGCTCACAAAGCCAGAATAAAACTGCAAATACTCACTGTATACATAAAGCTGTCTTTTAAGTCTCTGGTGTTGCTGCTTGCACAGCAAAATAAACATATTTGACAGAAATCCCTTTTTTGGTAACAATGACTTCACAAGATCTGACTTAGAAATATTTTTATAATATTTGTGAGATTGAAGTTTGAACTATTCACTGAATTAGTAGTGCAGATACATATGTTAGTATACAAAGCCTGTTTAGATTTAAAATATTATGTTTAAATACTTTATCCTCTGATGAAACCAACATCAAAATTCTATGGAATAATGCTATTCATGGCTACTGGGTGACAACTATTAGGGAACCACATTTTTACTTTCCATTCTTAGTCATTTAAATGGCAATACTTACAAACTGATGAAAATAGCTATTAATATTTGGAAAACCTCTTTTGCTATTTATACTGAGAAACAATTATTTCCTGTCCTATCTGATTATCAAAAGAAAAAGACTTCTGCAAGCTTAAAGTATTCTTAAGGCTTTCTCAGGGCTCTCAGAGAACACAGTTACTGCTTATATACTTCCAGAATAATAAATATAAATAAAAGCTCCAAAAAATTTTGAATAAATTTAGCCTAGGATTACTCTGCTTTTTAGCAATTCATTTGGTTTTTTAAGTAGCCAGTGCATGTAACTGAAAGAAGAAAAAGTCATCAAGAGGTGAAATTTTATTTTCAACAGTACAAACAATCAGTTTTCTGCATAAATCCAGTTTTTCAGCTTTCATAATCCATGTTCAGTTAATTAATTGTTTTGAATGAACAGAGTGTGACTGAAGAAGAAGGAGTAGTAACATGGGGTTTATTTCCTTCCTTACCAGCACCATGATTTTGCTGTGAGAAGGAAGGTCTAGGAAAGGTTAACTGGTGGGTAGGTAATTTATTTATTTTTTTTATTATGAAAAAATTTGATAAAGGTTCAAGGAAAGTTGCTAATTTCTAAGAACTCACAGCATCAAGGAAAGGACTATACTATTACAATGAGCTAAACCATGATTTGAACCCAAGTTTCACATTCACAGAAATGCACATAATGAAGCAATTATTAGAGATAATTGAAAAATAGTAATGTATATAATCCCTCAAAGATGAATGACTATTGCAATCAGAAGCATGATGGCAAGTGATACAGGACACTGTTGGGTATGGTTTAGTCAGCATTTCTTTACAACCATCAATGGGGACAGACATCTCTTTTAACCTGTGGTGGTGCAGTCCCCAGGGCCACTCTGAGATCTCAGGATAAGCCATGCATGCTTTGGGAAAAACTCCCATTGCGCTGTTATCTTGATTACAAGTGCAGGGACTTTTGGGTGTCAGGCACTCTTTGGCCACCCTTGGGCCACCTGCTGCCTGAATGGTACATCAGGACCCCCCTGATATTTCAGGGTAAGATATGCATATTTTGAAAAACCTCCCATTGTGCTGTTATCTTGGTTGCAAGTGCAGAGAGGTATTGGTGCCAGGCACCCCCTGGGCGATCTGCTGCCGGAATTGTATATCAGAATGACTCTAGCAGGAATTGTGGCCAGAATGTAAAATAATGACCAAAGCCAGTCATCTCAAGACCCTATAAATAGCGATCCAAGGTGAGACCTTTTGAGCTCTCCGGGGCTGCAGTGGGCTGTGTGACACAGTAAGTCCCCCTCAGCTGGGACACCTCTCAGGGTAGATCTCACGAGGATTGAAAGGTTGGCCATCGATGATTTCGTGAGGACTTAAAGGCCTGATTTTGCGAGGTTTACTGACCGTCCATTGATGAATGCTGGCACATAAGAGTGAGCAATTAATGAAACTCATGAGAGGGAAATTTTAATCGTAGGTTAACCTCTGTGGCGGGGGGGGTTGTATCTGTGCATGTGCATTTGCAGTTTCGTTCGGAGCTATCTTGCCCATCTCTGTGTGGTTTGGTTCAGAACTGTCTTGTCTGTCTGCGTGGGTCAGAACTGTTTTACCTGTCTGTGCCTGTGCGTGATTTGATTTAACCTTCATCTGTGTGTGCAACCCTGCTGTAAGTTTCGGTTGAACCTTGCCATTTTTGAATCTTTAACTAAGTTGCAAATTTGATTGTAACAAATTCTATTGAATCACTCCATTAAATTGGCTTGTAATTAAGTACTATTAAAGTTACACAACCTAATCTTGTGATCTATCTCAAAAATATTAATAAATCCTAAATTGCTGCTGAACCAAAAGGCATGTAACAAAATCTCATTTGCGACATAAGCAAAATTAGTTATTGAATTTTCTTATTAAACTTTCTGGAGATCAGTATCTCCAGCAACTGCCAATCAGTGCATAGCAGCAAAGTTTACTAAGAGAAGGGAAATAATGAAGAAGTTTTATCTACTGGTAGATTAGTCAGAAATAACTGAAGGCCACACAGCTCTTCTACAGAACATGAAAATCTACAGATGAGAAGTTTTCATGCATCTGCACAGTGTCTTTGGTGGATCAACATTAGTTAAGTTTAAAAAAATGCCTCTAAAATGTCGTCAGAAACGTATTTGGTATAGAAACACCTAACTAACTTGGAACTTTCCTTTTTGTTTCAAATAATTCTGCATGCCAATCTAATGGCCTATATGCCATTAGGAAATCAAGCATGTATTTATGCTTATTTCATACTTCCTAGCCACATATCATCTATCAGAGTATTCTGACCACAGATTTTTCAATTTTTTTTTTTTTTGCTTTTAAAAGGATTTTCAGTGGATTTTGAATGGCTTATAAAGACTACTTCTGAAAAAAATTACAGTTGAATGGATAAAACTTGCAGTATTTTAACAAACTGGTCCCAAAGAGGCTTCGTCTTTCATTACAGCTAAATAGAGATAACATTATGGGTCACTGCTTTTCTCTTTCACCTGCCGTCAGAGTTTGAACTTTCAATCAGAACAGCCTGAAAAATAAACTATCTTTACAAAAACAAATAAATATTCTGCAATTGAAAACCAGAGTATGTGCCTTCCTAGATCTACAGAGAGAGATTTATTCAATATGTCTACTTGTGGCATTATGGCAAAGAAATCATGTATCAAAGCACTTTTGATGTCTTTTAGTACTTCAGAAATACTGAATTGAATTATTTCTCTTGGCGAGAGATGTTATGAAGTCTCCATTCTTAAAGATATTCAGAACTTGACTGGGGAATGTCCTGAGCAACTTGATTTATGTTGGCCATTCTCTGAGCAGAACTTTGACCAGATGACCTACGACGACTCATCCAACCTGAATAATTCTGTGATTCTGTGAGTCTTTGATCTCAAAGCAGTCACATCTGTCTTGGAGTCTGTTTTAAAATAGTCCCGACTTACTATTCTTAGCAAACCAGCTTCAGCATTGTTTTTATTACTGTGCCACATTATTCATTAGTGGCACACACAGTACTCAATACCAAATGTAGTAGTTCACATTTCATAATCCAGTTGTAGCTGTCCAGGATTTTCTAAATTCACCCGTTTTATATCTACCCTAACTTTGAGTGAGGCAGTGTATCAAACTTCTCACTGCAGACTTTCATCCTTAAAACACACTCTGGAAAGGAACTTTTAGTACAGCCTGCTTGCAGGTAAGGCACCCTTGAGACTGAAGACAGTAGGACTCTTCTATTGCTCATAAGCTCAATAAGTCAGATGAGAAGAAAACAGAGGTGCTAAATATCTTGAAATTACTTGAAATTCAATTGACTTTCTAAACAGAATGGAAAAGGTGGCATGTAAAGGACTAAAGTAATGATGTATAACTTGCATTCTTACACAATCTTAAAGTAAGTGAAAATCTTCCTAAATTAATTACTAAGAAAGAAGGAGAAGTAGGACTACTCTAGAACCACTTTAAGTATCAATTTTTAAACAGTGGTATCCAAATACAACTGGGTTGAAGAAGGGAACCAGAATGCAGTCCCATTCTGAAAGACAGCAAAGTAGAGGAAAACTACTACTAAAATACCTCCTACAAGAGCTAAGAAAAACCTTAGGAGCATTATTAGATCAAGAACATGATATTCAGCATATTCTACATAATATTGTTTTCATGCTTCTCTTCATAACTTATTTTTTAACAAGCTGATTTTTTTGCTTTGTTAGAATAAAGACTGTTCTAATTTGCTTGGTGTTTAGATTGAACCTAAGCTATCCTGAAGGAATTTTTGCTGGTCATATGCCAATAGCCTTTGTCAGGGAGTTAGCAGTAGAGTTCATAATATTTATTGAACTCATGTTGCACTTAATTATTTTTTGACAGGGAGGTGATGCCTGTCAATAGTTGACTTGTATCTGACATCTCGGTATTTCCATGGTTTTTGTAGTTTCATTGGAAAAGCTCAGGCTTTAAGGACTGCTGAGTAACAACTATTTTGCAATATCAGAGCTTTCTTCCACTCTGGCATTTTTAATTTTTTTTTTAAATGCACAGTGTCCCACCATCATTAACAACAGAGGGATACAACACATAAAGGACGTAACTGCCCCAAAATTAAGACTGGGTCCTCAGTGAAGCTCGAACTTCAGTGTTAGACACTGAGGCTCTGTATTGACAGAGCTCCACAGAGGGACAGGCAGGTTCCTTCACAAAAAAATCCACTGTGGGTGCCACCTGTGTGGCTGAAGGAGAGATCCGGATGCAATAGTTCAAGGCCCTATGAAGAGTGGCCAATGACCTACAGCAACTTTATTAAACAGTTGATGGATGTAAACTGAAAATTAATACTTAGCCAGAAGTCTTTCCTCTCACAAAGAGAATCTTTTCTTCAAGGCCTTTTTGCATAGTCTCAGAGGTCTGGATCCTATTCGCATAGTCTCCCACTGTGGGGTTGGTTTTGAATGGCAGCCTACTTCAGCAGGAGGGGAAGGAGAAGCTGCCATATTATCTTACCTCCAGGCTCATGAGAGCAATAGGTTGGAGTGATGAGTAACTATTGCTTTGTATTGGGTTTGGGTGGCAAGGTTTTGGTAGTGGGGGGCTACAGGGGTGGCTTCTGTGAGGAGCTGCTAGAAGCTTCCCCTATGTCCAACAGAGCCAATGCCAGCTGGTTCCAGGATGGGCCCATCACTGGCCAAAGCCAAGCCCATCAGCGATGGTGGTAGTGCCTCTGGGATAACAGATTTAAGAAGGGAAAAAAAGTTGCTGCGACACAGAAACTGCAGCCAGAGAGAGGAGTGAGAACATGTGAGAGCCACAACCCTGCAGACCCCAAGGTCAGTGAAGAAGGAGGGGGAGGAGGTGCTCCAGGCGCCAGAGCAGAGATTCCCCTGCATCCTGTGGGGAAGACCATGGTGAGGCAGGCTGTCCCCCTGCAGCTCATGGAGGTCCATGGTGGAGCAGATATCCACCTGCAGCCCGTGGAGGACCCCACGCAGGAGCAGAGGGATGCCAGAAGGAGGCTGTGACCCCGTGGGAAGGCCACACTGGAGCAGGCTCCTGGCAGGACCTGCAGATCCATGGAGAGGAGCCCAGTCTGGAGCAGGTTTTCTGGCAGGACTTGTGACCCCGTGGGGGACCCACGCTGGACCAGTCTGTGCCTGAAGAACTGCAGCCCACTGGAAGGACCCATGCTGGAGAAGTTTGTGGAGGACTGTCTCCCGTGGGAGGGACCCCACGGTGGAGCAGGGGAAGAGTGTGAGGAGTCCTGCCCCTGAGGAGGAAAGACTGGCAGAGACAACATGTGATGAACTGACCCCAACCTCATTGCCCATCCCCCTGTGCCGCTTGTGGGGAGGAGGTAGAGAAAATTGGGAGTGAAGCTGTGTCCAGAAAGAAGGGAGGCACGGGGGGAAGGTGTTTTAAGATTTGGTTTTCTTTCTCATTATTCTTTTCTGATTTGATTGGTAATAAATTAAGTTAATTTTCCCCAAGTTGAGTCTGTTTTGCCCATGATGTTAATTGGTGAGGGATCTCTCCCTGCCCTTATCTCGACCCACAAGCCTTTTGTTATATTTTCTCTCCCCTGTCCAGCTGAGGAGGGGGAGTGATAGAACGGCTTTGGTGGGCACCTCGCACCCAGCCAGGGTCAACCCACCACATGCTTCTATTAAGCAAGTACCATCAACAGTAGGCTGCTAAACAAATAATGGGAAGCAGCTTGATTTCTCGTTGTATATTTAAAGAAAGCAGCTACAAACTGCACACTCTTATATCTTGATCCTGCTGGACTTTGGGGGTACTCTGAGCATGCAAGTTGGATTGAGTGGCTCTGGACACTCAGCACTTACACACCACCAGAGCCATCCAGTAGAGATCTGTTTTAGAAAAAGAAGCCAGATGTCTGTCTGGACCTTGGTCAGAAGTTTCTGGCCACAGCATTGACTATCTACTGCTTCATGCCCTTTTGCCTCTCCAGATCAGCACCATTTTGCAGAATCATTCTTCTTAAGTAAAGCTAGACTTTTTTGGTTCTAAACCCAGCATCACTGAGAGATATTCCAACAAGGAAAATGTTTATTATTAAATAAATAAATAAATATTTTTTTCGGTTGTTAGCTCCCGAGAATATTTCATCTATTTGCTGCTGCTAAATTTCTATTTGCTGTGTCATAAAATAGGATGGATTTAGTAAGTTTTCTTTCCCAAAATAGTAATATTGAAAACAAAAGTTCTCTAATGTGTTAAATGTATAATAGATATTGCTCACTAAACAGTGTCTCCTTACCAAAAAATATAACTGTTTAAAAGGACAAAAACGTGTCCTCATACTATGAATTTCTAGGGCATGTTTCTGCATTTGCAATTAACTACATTTTTTAACATTTTCCATCAATTTTATTGTCAGTTTTCCTTCAGACATTTTCAGTGATTAATACTTCTTGGGTTTTTTTCCTTCTTCATTTGTAGGTAACCCATAAATTGTAAATTACTTTGTACTGTTTTACACATCAACTGTTTTCTGAAATTCAGGTAGCAATTTTATCACCGGTACCAGGGACTATTATTGTGATTAAAGGGAAAAGATCAATGACCATCTATGCTCCATAGAATTCTGTTTAGCCACTGTTCTTAGAAGTTCAAGAAACTAAATTATTTTCCTCTCACAGGGTATAATATGAAGCACTGATCATCTGCATAGAGGTAAAATAAGTGAATGAGAATAAATGAAATGCTTATTCACCTCTCCTCTTGAAGTAAACTGTAATTAAAAATACTTTCTCTAAGCCTTTTGAGTCCCATGTGCTTCTTCAACAGAAGATCTACACTTAAAGTATATGCTTCATTGATTCCAATTAATTTATTTAGATTATACAATTCCCCAAGGAATAATGTGTATAGGCTTACTGAACACCTTCATTCTAATCTACTAAAATTAATGTTATTCTTGGAAACTTTTACACTCACTTCATGCAATAAAATAGTCATTACGATAAAGCATTGCAATGTTTTTATTTCTAGCCTCAGCTTCCAATGAAATTTCCAAAATGGCCAGACAGAACAAATTCATATCTGGTAAGCTGTGGATATTAACAATTCCTGATTTAAGGTGAGGTTAGAGAGGGAAGAAAAAAAAAAGTAGTTTTCCCCATACTTAATCTTTCTAAGTATAGCTGTAAAAAAAAGATGACCTATATCTTTTGTGGATATGGTCACTCAATTTCTCTCCTTTTCTTATTTCCTCTCTTCGTTACCACTTTTTAGGAACTTGTCAGAGAGCAGAGACGTACAGCACATATGCATCATTCAAGTTATCTATTTCTAACAACAATGCTGAAATTTGCTTCCTGTTCTCCTGCTTTGTTGGCCTGTTTGGATAGTAGCGAAAAATCCTGTCCAACAACAAAATATATGAAAAAGATGCAATCATTTATTCTATTAGAATAAAAAAATGGCCCTTTCTTGGCTTAACATTTGCTACTTATGTTTCCAGTCTCAGACATCATAAATATCCAACACCCCCCAAAAATCTGTCTTTCAAATTGCAGGTATCCCTTTCACTGTCCAATTTATGTTACATATCCCATTTCTTGGCTAAAAGTGGCAAAATATCAGATTCAAATATGCTTAGAGACTTGAAGCAGGATTTAATTATGTCATGTATATAAATAGAACACAGTGATAAAATGATGCAACAAAAGCAATCCCTTCGATTGCTATTTTAATTCAGTGGTTTCTCACTGTCTGACCTCATCATAAATACAGAATTATGTTTCTGTGGAGAACTGCAAGTATTTATGACAAATCAGGAAGCAATGATTCCTCTGCCTTAATCTCCTGGGGGGGTCTGATTCAGAAGAACCTTGGATGCATACAGGCAGGGTCAGGTTTATTAAAAAACATTAAGATCATATTGTTCCAAAAGTAGCAGCTGAAGGGAAAGCCCCTATTATGGCAATCTAGCAACTACAGCACTTGCAAAGTCAGTCTGTCAAACCTGTATATTTCATCTTCTAACTTAACCATCAAGCTGACAGCTGAGGTATACAGTTCCTGTTGAAGCTATAACACTATGCAGAAAGACACAAAAGACCTGTGGGATCAGAAAGAGCCTGATTTCACATCTGGAGGAGTGTAAAGCAGGGTGAAAGATCTGGTAAGAACACCTTAGTCTGGAAAGCAGCAGATCAAGCTATCCACTTACCAGTTGAACACTTTTAAGCCATGACTGTTACCCAAAAATAGGCTTAAACACATTCATTCAAAAAGTATGTGTATCTATCTATCTACCTATTTCTTTAGAGCAGGAGCTTCCATTAATTTCTTAGAAAGAATCTTTGTGGAAGCATTCAGAGCTTTGAACCTGACATGAATGAAGCTTTGACTCAGCCCCCTATGCCACAAAGAAAGAAGGGCTATCAGACTTGTCCCTTTGAGCTGCCCGAGGTAGCGCTACGCCCCAGCTGGTTTGGATCTTATCCCGAGGGTTCTCCATTCTTCAGGAACCAAATGGGTAACAGCTAGGCATCGCATCACTTCCATGCAGACTCCTAAGTCCTCTCTGTAATCTACCCTTGAAATGTCACTAAAATACACACAGTATCTAGTATGTCTTCTTCCAGAACCAGAAAATGAGTAACATTTGTTTATCTGTTTATCAATTTAGGGTTTGACTTAATAACATCCTAGTTGTGGGACGTGTCTGTTCATTTCACTCAATTTTAAATATCCACAATAGAGCAAGGTATTTAGACTCCCCTAATTCATCTGCCCTATTTAAGCCTTTAGTGGAGAATACAGTACATTCATCCCTGTGTTGACTAAAACCTGAACACAGATCTAACACAGATGTGGTCACTAAATTTGGTCAGGCAAAACTTACCCTTATTGAAAGCAATTTTCAGGGAACTAATATTGCAGAGGAAAAAATAGCTAACATATTTGTTATACTAATGAGTTAGTATTAAAAAAAAAAAGAGAAGATAAATGAGAAAAATACGTAAATGAGGATGAAATCTATACTTGAGGCAAAATTGAATTTGCTGGACATGCAAAAATAATTTGGTGCACAGCTTGAGACTTATAGTTTGAGATTTAAATAAGAACTTGATCTAATCACCCTTTTCTATCATCTAAATTTCCAGCGGGTATCCAAATTACTTCCATCCTCTCATGAGCTATAGGGTATGCAGCCCTAGGATATAAGCATTGCTATCCTATAACTGCATCAAGTGACTCACAACATGAATGTTATCTAGCTCATCAGGCAATTCACTATCTTCAGGAAGCAGTCTGACCATCCTTTTAAAAGTCAACATGGTTTCCTCAGCCTAAAATCTCTAACAATCTATGGTGTGTATTGCCCTTCTAAAACTTTTTCATGTCCTGAAGTTCAAAAGCTACTCTGGACTACAATGTAAAGGGAAGAATAATATTTTATTGGCCATAGGAAGCATAGTTTTTATAATAGAAAGAGCCTCAGAAGCATCTAAAACAATTAAAGAAACTGCTCAGTGAAAACTACTTCATGTCAACCAAACACGCATATTTATATAGATAGATAGATAGTTATATTCCTTTTATTTTACCGAAAGCTTAATAAAGTATTAATAAGCAACATAAGCCTTTCAAGGGTTTATGTTATGGAGTAATAATCCACGCCAAGTGCCATAGATGGCTGACAATACAATGTGGGGAATTAGCACAGCGTAATTTACACCCTATCGTGCACTTCTGCTTAATTTAACAGCAAGAACTCAGCTCCCCCTGTGTGTTTCTATAAACATTTAACAATAGAAGCTTCATTCTAGAGATTTTCCTTCAAAATAAATGTGATCAAATCCTTACTGTGAAAACAGATGGTGTTAGAGCAGATGTACCATAGGACCTGAAAGTTCAGTAACTGTCAGTCAAGAGCTGCAGAATGGCTACTCTGAGGAACTACAATAAAGGCATGTTGAAAAATAATTAATTCAACAGTCATGCAAAATCAGGAAGAAAAAAAAAAGAATAATAAAAAAAGAAAACAAAATACACCTAAGGGGAGGGAAAAAAACCCATTGTCTTTAATGTACTTCTAGAGTAATGACTTGATTTATTTTGAGGACATGTCACCTTTCAGTAGAACACTCTGTTTAATCATTCCACTTTAAAAATATTAATACAATAGTAATGTCATCTTGGAGGTTATTTTTCTGCAATTTAAAAAAAAATGGCATGTGCTGTGTTTCATACAGATGTTTATCATTAGAACAGATGTTGTCCTATCAGTCCACCTGAGCAATACCATTAACCTTTTTAAGTGAACTGAAGGCCAGACTAGAGATTTAGATCTAAACCTTGAATTCCACTGTGTACCTAAACCAGATGCAACAAATTCATCCTCCTGGCATGGCAATAAGTAGATGCCAAATTCCAGTAAAACCCAAATAGCAAATGAGGGTTATAATGTGTACTAAAATCTCCAGTAGCTAGAGGCAATACATTTGGTTTCCCACCCTGAAAAGAATCAGAAGATTTTGTAAGAAAGACTATCTAATGCTGATTTCCCTAGATGCTTTCAAGACAATTTTCAGCTGATATCAGCACATTCACAAACTCATGGTGGCTGATGTAAAGATTGGGAATTGAAAAGGAATGGGCAGTGCTTGTCCTCAATACACCACCACAGTTTATTGAGGTAGGGTGTATTTTCCTGTTGTTTGGAAAGGGTTAGCAGGGAAGTCAATGCCACCTTTCAGAACTCACCTGCCTAATGATGGCTCTGGCAGGAGCTGACATTTGCTGTAATCAGTGTAACAGCTGAAGAGCAGTGATGTGTTCCAAGAAAAGGAAACACGCTTGTGTTTCCTCTCCCATCTTGGCTGATCAGATAGAGAAGTCTCTGGCTGAAACCCTGAAATACTTTATTCTTCGTGCCTCTCTGCTATAAGGTCTTTATTGTTTTTCCTCTGGAGTTATGGAAATTTTGTCTATGACATAGTATTATTTTTAGTACATATTTAAAATATGCATTATGTTTTCAGCACCAAATTATTTAATTATTTTCACAACTACTTGCTGATATTCTCTTAGATGGTACTATACGTAGCCCATGCATATAGTACCAATATAGAAAACACAACCAATTTTCTGATTTTTTACCACCTTCAAGCGTTCTTTTCATCATTGTCAGCTGAGAAAGGGGGAACTTTATTTCCCTTTTCTCCCACAATCTTCTTCAACAATATTTTGTCTGTGTGGTCCTCTTCCAGCATTTTTTGCATCATCTTTCCACCACTATTAAACATATTAACATCAATCTCAGGACTTCTTATTGCTTCATCCTGTCCATACAGTTATCACTTTCTTATCAAGACCCATCATCTTTGAACTTTTGATTTCCAATAAATGTATCTTATCTTTCTAATAATTTTCCAGACAAACCTACTTTCACAATTACTGCCCTAAAGGAAAGCTGTTACATTATGTGCAGTTAACAAGTCTTTTCTAATCACTTTTTCTCTTTGCTTTTTAACTTACTGCAACAGTGAGACATTTGGATAACACTGTCAGTGTTACAATAGCTTCCACACCTATGTAAGTTCATTTGTTTCCTTATTGTAATGCTAAGGGATCTGTCTGTGCTAATATTTTCTTCTCCAAATCAAGAATATATTCATAAAAGAATTCTAACTGCATTGGTTCCTTGACTCTAGTTTGACAACTGCCTTCTCCCCTTTACTTTTAATAACTAATTAAAATCCACATATATATACAGATACATATAAACATACTAATTTTATTTAAATAAATACACAAAAATTCTAACTGAAAATAATCTTCAATTATGCTGCTAGTACTCATAAAAAACCCCATGGGTATTCATTAAGTGAAATTAAGTATGAGGTTTGGAGCTTTTTTAAGCATAATAGGATGGAGACAGAAGTCGAAAGATTAACTTGCAATGTTGCCACTGTTGATGGAAAATTCTATGGGAAATCTTGCTTAGATAGACAAAGGCATAAAATCAAAACCTTCACATGCATTTTGATATTAGTAACAGCTAAGTGTAAGAAAGATATTAATCTTCCTAGTAACTGGATATTTAGCAAAAGGAGGACATTTGAGACAAAAAGTTAAATACTGAAATGTATTGGTATTTATCAGGAATCTTTTAGATACACAGGGAAGAAATGTGAAATATACTGTAGAAATTTTGTCACTGAGGGAGAACTGAAAAGCCACATGATCATACAAACCTTTTCCACCTGCATTGATTAAAGATAGTACTCTAAAAATTCTTAGTCAATCGATGTTTTTCAATAAACTGACTTTGAAAACATTTCATTATAAGTGCTTAGAAACTGTCAGAGTTTGTCTTATTACTGCTTTTTATTGAATAAGATGCATAGGGCACATAATAAGACATAGAGGCATTTCCATCCTAAACAGACAACCTGCCTGTAGTTTGGACTAATCATTTTAGGCAAAATATATTGTAAGAAAAAATCTTGAAGTAAAATCCCAATCAGATTGGTTTCAGAGTTCAAGTTCATGATGTGATTGCAGAAAGAAGTTAAAACTAGCTATTCAACCTCTTAGACAAAAATGTATTTTATTAAAATAAATGTCAAAATGACAAAAGTATTCAAGATGATAATTTAATATTCAGATAAGTAATGATGTGTTAATGTAACAAGTAAAAAGGCTTGTTCCTTCCCTGCATATCATGTTAATGTCTGCTGCATATCAGAAGACAGAAATTAACCTTACATCTGTGTAGTCTTTTCTAACTCTTCTCAGAAATACCTTATTTAACTTAAATTAGGTGATATCTCCTAGCTCCTTCTACAGTAAAAACCCCCAACACTCTTTACATAAGGTAAACCCAAAAGGGAGTCTTGTTTTGAAATTAGTGTTCCCTAAAATTTCAAAACATTCACAGATCAATAAACCTTTTTGTTTTCCAGTATTTGATGGGCAGTGAGACCTTATCAGTCTCACTGCCCATCAAATTGGCCTCTCTCTTTTCAGTTTGATCTTTTTGCTGACTTTCTTGAAATGATCCATGGTAATTACTTTGGAATACAGTGACTGATGCTGATGAGAGAAAAACACATTAATTGCAGGCTGCCCTAACAGATAACATGACCAACAAGCTATTCAAGCCAAGAAAGTTATTTTTGCTTTCCACTTGAAATCTTATGAAAAGGAAAATGCCTTACTGATCACATATGCCAAAACAGCAGAAATCACTGAATTAATATTAGCCTGGTGAGACATAATAATTGTTGTTCATATTTTTATTGTCTTTTTTCACAGTAATAAAAGCAAAGAGATAAATTCAGAGTAAATCATAAGAGTGAGAATGGAGCTAGTTAACTATTAGTTGTCTACTAGGCATTTCGTCCTTCCTTCTTTTGAGACAGAAGCATTTCTTTGCCACTGCCAGCAACTGCTGTTATAGAAACTGTTCTGAAAATGCCCAAATGCAAGTGCCATCTTCAATTGCTGAATGTGACAAACCACTTCCTTTCTGTGACTTCAGGAGGCAAGAGTGAGATAAAAGTATCTAAAAATCTGAGTACTTGTAGTGCAGATGAAGAATCGAGAATCAAGGGCAAATAAAAATGTTCCTAATTGTTTATTATGTTTTATTTATTCTAACTTCATTTATACATACCCATACAGTTGCTATTGTTATTATTACTACTATTATTATCATCATCATTCATTCATTTATTATGATTTGTGGACCTTCTCATGAAGATAGCAGCAAACAAAATAGTAATACACCCTCCTTTGTGAGTTACACTAAGCACAATTCCATATTAATAATTCCATATGAATAAAGTTGGACCAGAGACAGGGAGCTGAGAAATATGTTGACTGGTTGAAGATGTGGTGTAAGGGAGGTGAAAGCACTATTCTTCCTCAAATCTGTCCTCTCGAAGGCAAGTTTACAGCTCAGTCCTATAGATACTTCTCTTCTATGAGGAAGTAAGTTGTTCCTTCTGATGAATCAGATTTCTCTGTTTCCCCTTATTACAAGTTTCTTAAAAAGAAATCCCCATTATGTAACAGTTGTGATATACAATATATGCACTGGTTTAACTTACTAGATGTGTACTCTGTGATAAGTAGCCCACCACAAAATTGTTCACAGTTTCAACTGTTGTTGTGCTATATCACAGAACAATTAATGGCATTACTGTGGTATGGGAACAGACTATGTTCCAAATTAATCTTTGATCACTTTACAGTGTAGTGAGCTTTACCCTAAATATTTTTACTCATGCTTTGTTTACACAGTTTTCTGAAATATATGCTGACCCTTTTGAGGAGGTGTGGCTGTTGTCCATTCTTACTACGGTCTCTAGCAACTAGAATCTCAGAATTTCAGCCTTTAACTTCAAGCTGCCTGTAGGTTTGCTTCTTTAAAGAAAAAAAAAAAATTGTGGAAAGAAGAGATTTTTCAAGACACACAGCTCTGTCCCTTTGTCCCATGGATCCAATCACCTGATATACAGCTGTAGAGAAGAGCAACAGTTGTGCTTATGATGCATTTTGCAAGAAACCATCTCTATTCAAGGAATCTTACTCCCTTTTTTTAAGACATTGCAGTGCCTTCCAGTAATATGAGACTGCCAATGGATGAACTTGGACACAGTCAGATGATGCAGTTTGTTCCAAATTCTGCTACCAGCCTGCTCCATAACTTTGTGCAAATATTATTTTTTGTGCTTTCATTTGGATAATAAAAGTAATACACTTTTAGAATTTTAGAACATTGACAGATACTGGCTAATTCTGTAAAGCATAATAATTTCACTTCCCCTTTTGTAGTAAAATGGGTGAGATGCAATCTGAAGAAAACCTTTATATATATATATATATACACACATATATGCATTAAACAGGTTAATTTGAAAAGTTTAGGCATGATCTTACTTTGACGAAACACTCCAGTTCCCTTTGGCTTTAGGATAAAAATACCTATTTTGAGGCAGCAAAGTACTCTTTAAAGAAAATCTAATGAGAATTCTTGAGCTAGAATAATGCACAGCTACCACATAATTAAATAGCGTTGAAATGAGAATTATAAATGAAACAAGCCCAAATTTTCTTTTTCTTACCTGCTGGTTTACGGGAAAATTCCTGTTGATTTTTTTTATCTATAAAAATGAATAAAGAAATAGATTAATACTAAGTCATTCTAAGGAAAAAAAAAAAAAAAGTTGGATTTTAGAGACATATATCAGACACTCCCTTCCAAATAATGTATCTAAAAAAAAAAAGAAAACCTCCTGCAGTAAAGACTGAAATATTTGACAAGCTCATGTGAATAATAGGACATTTCTGTGGTCACTGTGTGGTTCATTCCGCTGTTCAGAATACAGGAAAGAAGAATATATGCAAAATTATTTCTGAATTCTACAACACTACATCTTTTACTTTTTTCTGTTTAGAAGCTATAACATAAACTAGAGTATTTAACAACTTACTGCCATCCACCAAAGTCATCAAGCTTTAAGCAAATTCATTTCCTTAAAGAATGATTGAAAATTGAGCTGGAACAGTCTTTGAAACATCCCTTACTCTACCCTTGTATCTTAGGTGCAATATCAAGTGTGCAAAATCAGTTTTGATAATTGTTCAAATAATTTTTTCTTAAAACATTCAACAATACCCCTAGGTAAAAATTAAAGAGAAAACCAGTCTGAGACACCTAATTCATGAGGAGTTTGTATTTAGCCCTGCAGATCATTGACTCCATGTAAATAAACATTGCCAGCTTTCTGATACAAAGTGTCCAATACAAGGAGAATTAAGTGTGTAACATCACCATTCCTGCCATTAGTAGAACAAAAAATGTTCTTTTTTATTTTAAGCATAAGCCCTGAAAGCTTTCGAGCAAACCTAGTAAATCTACCATGTGCATTCATGACAGATACTTAATACCTAGAATTTATTTTTTGCTGTCTTATGTTAACTTTTCACAATTGTTTTTGTAGCTATGGGTAAATGAGTAAAACATGTCTTTAAATTAAAGACATTGCCAACTAGGAATCAATTGTATAGCCCTGAAAGCTCTGAAACCACAGTGTAACATTTACAGTGCTTCAACCAAAGGTATGACATCTTTTTAGAGGAAAAGAAGAATCACCATTGAATTTCCTCCAGTGTTTACAGTATCATCTCTAAACAATTATATGCAGAGATGTGAGTGGCGCTGTGTTTTGCAGACTTTAAAAACAGACTGATTGCTGCAGTGGTAACCTCTTTATATTCTTCATACAAATACTGAGCAAGTCTGCAAGTCTGTCACTGACATCCCACAGTTTCACTATCAAAGGATAATTCTCACTGTTAAGACAATGCTGGTAAGCCATTTCAGTTGGTTTTCAAATGTATCCTGAAGCAAAAGTGTCAGAAGAATATTTCCACCCTCCCTTCTTGCATGTACATCAGCTTCAGTTTCCTCCTTTCTTCAATTAAATTAAGGGGAAACATTAGAGGAGCTAGGACATTTGGTGGACAAAGTATTAAAATAAAATGAAAGCACATGATTTCTTAAAAGAAAAGGTGGATGAAAAACACAGTTTTTTGACAGAAACACAGAGATTTCAAGACTTTGGGGATTTATTCCTAAATCTGACATGAAATACTCCAGCACAATAAATCCCTGTTTGTGTTAGGAGGCGCTACTAAAATCCTTGTCAAAACTGTGTGTTTCCTTCTAGTTTAAACAAAGACTACAGCCAATACCATGCAAAACTTAAGTTATGAAAGAACACTGTCAAGAAAAAGAGATTTTACAATTCTAAACAAAATACTGAAAATATCTCTTTAGTGGCAAGTTGTTACATGTGAAATACTTTGATAGTATTTTTGTTTACTTCATATATAGAGATTAAATTTTTAAACAGAAATAAAGTACATTAGTAGCCTTGTGTACTTTTAAATATTTCTGGGAAATGTAAATGCACAATCCAAACATCATTTTTTCAGTCACAAATTTCCAGCTCATTTTTTAAAGTATGATCTAAGCATCTACATCGCATAGTTGTTTTAACTGTTGTTACTTTGATGGATTAAAACAATCATGTTTATCTTTCAGATAATATGGTGATGATTTCTTGAAATGCATTATTTTTAATTATGTTATAGTTTGCAAACTGCGTTATAGGTGTTCAGTTCCACCTGGAAGTAAAAATTGTTAAGTGTGATTAGTTTTAGGAACACCCTAAATGTTTATCATTCACATGCATAAATATTGGACGTTACATGAAAACCAAAAAAGTTCTACAATTAGGCAGTAGAAATCACTGATCTTTAAGATTATGAGATACACTGTCTTAAGAATATGGAAAGAAAAACATTAGCCAACATTGTTCTTTGCAGCATGTTACAAAATACACTGAGTAAAATTTAATCTACAGATGATCCAGATCCACCAATCCTTAAGAATCAAAGTCTAAATGTAAACATTTTTCACAAACGAAAAGAGAAAAAAAAAAAATCTTGTTACTTGATAGATTATCTAAAAGAGAAATGTTCCTTCAGTCTTCTATAACGTTACTGAACTCATTGTAATATTATTATTTATTAAGCATTATCACAGCACACAACCCTATGTAACTGATGCAAATGAATAACATTTGTTTTCATCAGAGGACACCAGCGCAATACACTGCAAAAATATATGCTCATAATATTTTTAGATAAAACACCCTAGCAGTGATACTACACTAAAAAAGAAAGGCAGGTGCTCTGAGAACATTCTTTTGAAAGTTGTGTTTATCCAGAGCAATAAAAAATCAGGAGTGGCACAAAAGCAGACAAAAGAAGCTAGAAAACTAATTCTATTCTCAAGGCAAAGATAGAGGAAGCATTATGAAAACTGAATTGAAGCTAGCAAGAACTACCTGCTTCTACTTCACTTCAAAAAACAGGTGCTGAGGGGTGAAACTCTATTCTGGTTCAACTTCTGTGAATGCAAATTAGAAAAAAAAAAATCTAAAGACACCATAGAGAAAGTTTGGGATTTGGTGATCACCTAATTGTAGAAGGAGGAAGAAGGCATCAAAAATAAGGTCTCTGCAGAATGTTGCATCTGTCTAGTGAATAGGCAAGTGATGCTGATAGGAGACCAATAATGGAAGAATAGATTTTAGCAGGAGCTATCATAGATGAATGGTTTGAAGCATAATTGATTGTGATAAGGGGAAAAACATATGACTGGATATGTTCCAAAAATTCAGCTGGCCAAATATGTTAGGACATCATAGCCATGAAGAATACTGGACAGGGAGATGATATGAAGTGAGACATAGAGAAGAATGCACCATGGCCAAATTCAGTTAATTTTGTGCACTACATATTGCCACCACAGAGGGATAGTTTTCACAGTGATGGCTGTGCCTGCTCTGCAGAAGAAACAAATAAGAACATGGAGCACATCACTCCTCAGCAAGGTGAGCAGATGTGCAGGCTTTGGCTTCAAGTGTGCATGACAACTATGACTTTTTTTTAAAAAATGTATTTTATTTATTTTATTTTATTTTATTTAGCAGTCTTCATGTCAGAGAAGCAGTAATATGGAAGAATACCCTTCCACACTATTATCTTATTGTATGAATTGTACCCTATTATTGTTGCCGTCTGGTCTGCTGGAATGCAGCTGATTAAGCTCACGAAAACTGGGTTTTAAACTTTGACAGTCAGTTGAAACTGAACCAAGTTGTTCACTCCTCTGAGAGATACTATTTCAGACCTTCTTTGAGCAAATAGCACTGCAATAACTGTTTTCAGTTTCCATAAGAGGATTTTAAAGTATAATCTCAAAACTGCTATTTATTTGGGGTTTGTTTGACCTTTTTTACCCAGTTATTTTAATGAAGTTTGCTATTCCAATGTAATCACAGGATCCTCATGAGATGATGAGGAAATGTGCCTTTCGATGAGCACATACCACCCTAGGGACTCTTAAGGACAGTATGATCTAGAGATAAGGGCATATGTGTCCCATGCTTGCTTTAATCTTATTTCCTGAAAAACTGTACTGTAAATGAGAGGCTCACAATTCTAATGTGATACTGGGAAAAATTAATGACAGTGTGTGCCTCAGGTATCACAACTGGTCCTCTGCAAGAAGCAGTAATATAGTAGGTGTTGTCAGGACAGAGTGCTTGACAGAGACCATTCCCTCAGAGTACCTACAGGAACAGCCAAGGCTGAAGGGCAACATTTGGAATGAGTGGGCACCAGCCCCTGCTCAGTATTTTATTGACTTAGACAATAGATCAGATTCTCCCACACTTTCATGTATGATTTGATCTATCATTTTCTTGCAGCCGTTAGATGTCATGTAACTTTGCAGGTCTCAATGCTTATCAGAAATTTTCCAATTAAAAAAGAACCTTTTATTATTTTAATTTATGCGGGACTTATATCTGGATTTCCCCAAACAATTTATACTCTGTAGCCTTCTTCAGCAATTGTTTGTATTACATAACTGCTGATTTACATTCATTAACAGCTAATTAAAATATAATAGCTTGACAAGAATGTAAATTCATTAAATAGTTCTTAACTTTATCTCATGCATTAAAGCAACAATACAGTTCATTCCATTGGGATGTTAAGTGGTTGCAAACAGGTAGCAAGATCATTACCATTTGGAGCACTTTGGAAAAAAAACATTAATCCATGCTGTGATAATCTTATGTTAATGAATGAGTAGGAAAGAGTATATAACTATAACTAACATTTGGAATTATTAGTTGTTTAGTCTTATTTTCTGTCCTTGCTAGGCTTTTGTTTGCTCAATGTGATCAGTAAGTTGTGGTAAGGTTGTGAAATTTTGTTATCCGAGAGTACAGGTGTATTGAAAAAAAGCAGGGAATCAGAGAAAATTTGAAAGAAGCATGCAACAGTTCACACAAAATGCATCATACATTGGTGAATACATTCAAATATATGTATAACTGCCTATAGACTCAGTGTAGGAATTCCTGATGCTGGTTTTACAAGCTGTAGCAGATTTTAGAGTTTAGGCTGAAAATCCATATAAGATACAATATGCAAAGTGATCTGTCAATGTGTTCTGGAAAATATGGGAACATAGAAACTATTTCATGCAACATCTATCTCTGCTTCTTGACCTACTAGGGATGATGCCATTCTCTATTGTCTGCTGATCACATTTTACCAGCTAAACGGTTCAAAGGATAGAAAGATTGGGATTATGTGGACACATATTTAGCTAAAGGTCGCAAGAGCGTTCCAGATGCCTTTAGAAGACCTTGAACAGAATAAACAAGAAGACAAGAAAAGAAAGATGCCAATTAGAACACAGGCGCGCATTCCACGATAAAGGGAACTTGGCACAAAGAACCTCAATTAGGCAGTTTATCTTGACCAATTAGACTGAGACAAGTTTCGCATGTTTTAGCTGGTATAACCAATTATGTCCTATGTTTATGCGCGTGTACAGAGTTAGTATAACCAATTATATCTTATGTTTATGTGCATGTACAGTGTTGATATAACCAATCATATTTTATGCTTGTGCGCATGTACAGTGACTTTGCAGAATATGTGACTATAAGTATGTGTGTGTTTTAGCAATAAAGGGTCGTCTGTCGTCTGCTTTCAACTTTACAGGTGTCTGTCTACTTCAATCTCCTCAGGATTACTGCCATGATTTCTAGCATTTTGATGCCTAACTCGAATTTTTCTCAAGACTAGATGCACTAGATTGCAAATCCACTCAGCCTGAATGAACTTGGCATCAAGTTCCTTGAAGGAAGAAATGGAAAAAACACAATATATGAATACTATTATATAGAGGAAAGTCTTGATACAACACCCAATAATGCATAAGCATAAACATGACCTCTGCTTTAGAGTATGTTCGTATAGCTCCCTGTAGGCTGAATCATTCTCACTATGGTTTCTAGATGAGAACAAAACTGAGAAACAAGATGATCTATGTTTCAACTTATATAATAAATGTTATACAATCTCTCTTAGGAGCCAAGAAAATTACAAAAGGAGATAAAATACTTTTAAAGAGTATAAACAATTAAGACACAGTAAGCATAATTCAGGAAGTCCCTTATCAGCTGACTGAAGAAGTCCCAAAGTAGCAGCTGGCTGGAAAGACAAATGGAAATATAACTGTACTTTTGCCATCGCCAGACACAGGACTAGATGGAACTTTGTTCTGGTTCAATACTAGCACTTAAAGTTCTCATGGATGATCTTAATCCATCTGGAAACTGAAAGTTTTCCTTTGAATCCTACATATAAGTACAGGAAGAAAGGCCTGAGATAGTCTTGAGGTCTCATCTGGAAAACAGTCCTATAATTCTACACTCTTCCTTTTAAATTCTTGTACTGGCTGCCCCTGTATTAGCCAGTTGTACAAAGTATACAGAGAACTTGCATATTTTGGTGAGCTCCCATACATGCAGATATTTGATAAATACTTTTGGAGACAACAAAGGATAGCTGGTAAGACTCAGGAATGCTCCCCCAAAAAACAAATCAGTTGAATACGAAACATTATTAACAGAGGTCTTGAACTGATGTATGGAAAGAAAAGATTTGTATATTGAGAGTTATTATCAATTTATGGCATGTAAGAGCACTATCGAAGGACAAATGGCCATCTAAACTATGACTGCAAACCTGCATTCCATCAAACTTCTTTCATTTGCTTTCTCACTCAAAAGGATTCAGTGATGCATTGAACACTACCAGCATAGAAGTAATGGATGGATATTACAAAGAAATACCAGATTTGTGCCTATTACATGAAAGTATAGTGGGAGTCTTAATGGCAAAAGCACAAAACCTAGTCTTCACGCATCTGTGATGTTCCAGTAATAGAACCGCAATTACTTTTACTTAAATTAAAAAAAAGTTCACTTAACAGATGACTGACTTCATTTAATCCTGCAATATTTAACACCTATTCCTAAATCTGGACATTACCTTAATGATAATATTGCTATTGTGCTTCTTTAAAGAAGATACTTGTATTACAAACAACACAGTTTCACAACAGTGAATCTCCATAATTAAAATACCAGCAGCAATATGCATATTATTAAACAGACAATAGTAACAACAGAAAGCCAGTGCCTGAAAAAGCTATTATGGTCCCATCTGAAAGTGAGAAACATATGTCACTCTACTGAAGATTTACTAGAAAGACTGTGAACAATAAGAATTGAAAAAAATATGAAAAAAAAAATGACCCAGAAGGAGATACAAGAATCATTGCTTCAGATAATGAAATGCAACTCGATAATTGTGGTTTATACCATAACAGTAGTTGCTCATTGTAGTATGATTACTGCAGTATCAATCACACTAAGAGTAAAAAAGCTGGTGTGGGTAATCATCAGTAAAACATCTACTCACAAAATAGTGAAATATATTCCTTTTGAGTACCTCTTTCATTTGCAATTTAAAAGAATTCTACTATTCACCAAAGGAAAAGAGTTTGCAATGGAAATCCATCTGAATACTTCATAGGTATTCAAATCCATTTTACTTCTTGTTAAGAAAACATACATAGATTCCCAAGTAAAGATGTAGTGTACCTAGCAACTATCAATCCAGTCTTCCTTTGAAGATATCGAGGACTTCCATCTGAAATATAACTATTCCAGATTCCCCTAGTTAATCTTTTTTTAAATTATGAATTCTAAGTCACTTGTATTCAAAATACTTTCAATATAAACCTTATATATCTTCTATAGCTGGAAATACTAGACTCTATAAGCTATCAGAGTCCTCCAGAATACATATTTTATTATTTTTCTGTGAATTCTCAAGATTCAAGGAAAGTTTTACTGACATTCCATCGTATTTTTCAATAATGTTTTACTTAGCAGTTGCTATATCCTCCCTCTATACAATAATGATTAGGACTTAAGTTAATAATTAAATAAAAGAAATTCTAAACTTTCCAAACTCTCACTGCTAAAAGAAAGATACAACAGGGAAACAAGTTTAGTAGTTGGAAGATAATGCTTGGCACTAGAAATCTACAATTTGTTTCCACAGACTATCATTGACTTATTGTGGGATCCTAAACTTCCAAACTTTACTACATGAGTTAGTTTAAAATAGTATGCTTGAGTTATTATAATTTGGTTTAGTTTGACTGACAACACAGCAAAATAACGTTTAAAGTTCAGAATATGGTAGGATTAGCAGGTCATAATGACTGGTTTAGTAGATGACAAAATGCAAAAAAGCAGTTACATCCTCAACACATTACTAGATCAAAACACCAATACCCCAGATCTTCAAGATATCTGCACTTGTCAAAAGAATGAGGTTAAGGCAGAGAAAAGAACTAGATTTTGAAGTACAAGCACAGTGAAGAAAAACCTGGATCACTCTTGTTCACAAAATCATGGCAATAATATACACCTGTCTGTAAAAACACCCATGACAAATGCTTGCATATACAAACTGTTGAAGAAGAAAGTGATCTTATTAAACAAGTGTGCTAGATATGATTAAGAAATGTCATTGATCTAGTCAGAATTTTTGGGGGAAGTGGAATAATTTTTTTCAAAGCTGTTATATAGTTTACAAGGGTAAATGTAGTATGCAAGACTGACATTTATTTAGTGCATTATAATATTTGTGCTTGTTATGAAACTTGGATGATGACAAACAAGACAATATGCATATAGAAAAGAACCCAAGATGGGTTCTTGTCATTTGTCATTTGGAATCTTGTCATTTGGAAAGTATTTATGTTATAATTTTGGTAATTCATAGCAGCTAATAAGGGAGTTAAAGTCATGAAGGAAAAATCAAATTTAAAAATGAATATGTACTGTATGTACCTAATGTTAGAGTGACACAGCACTTGAGGTGATGAGATTGGTATTTAACAAGGATGGGTTTCAACAGTAATAATTACCTAAATGCAAATAATCAATCAGATGGTTGATTATCTGGTTTAGATGGTTGACTAACAGGTCTGCAGCTCTTAGCCCCTCTGTCCACCAGTTATTACTGCAGAATAAGCAACCCCATGTCATTCTTCCAGCAGAAACCAGATTATTAAAATGTTAAGAATTGATCTATATGCCTTTCCTGCTTTAAAACATCAGACCCTACACTTTGATTTCTCAAGGAAATTAAATAATGTACATAACTCCAATTTCAATTTTATTTTTCACTTACAATTTCATTACAACATAACATTTAGATGACATAATATCTCTTATGTAGTATTTACTTTCAGAAGTTTTCACAGAATGCCAAAGAAATGGAGGAAAAACTTTAGTCTAATGGCAGCCCTACTTTGTCTTATCATAGTATTTCTAAATGCCGTTGCAAGCACTGATATGAATATCTTCATTCTATGATAATACAAAAGAATACAAACATGGCTGAAAAGCAACTTAATAGATCAAAGGTGTCTGCCCAACCCATTTGTACCGTCATGCAATGATGACCCTCTCAATGCCTTATGAGTCAACCTATTAGCAAGTACAGCTCTACTTAGCATTGGAAGTTTTCCTTATATCAAAACAGACTCTTTCTGGTTGCAGTTTAAGCCCATTACTTCTCATGTAATCCATCACAGAAACAAAGAAGAAACTGCCTGCTCTTTGTGTAGCTTTTCTAAAGTTGGAACATTATTCTTTTCTTCAGGCTAAGCAGTTCCATTTCACCTTGTGTTTCCTCGCAAGTTCATGCTATTGTCAATGAAGCCAAAGCCCTCTTTGGTGACACTGCTTCTGCACACGAGCACTGTAGGACACTTATCTCCTGCATGACCAGGAGGACTGACTAGCACATTACAACAGCTCTGACCCTTTCAGCCTTCCTCCAAGAGTCTCATAATCGCTTTTGATCTGCTTAGAGTCACGCTGAAATCGGTCATGCCCATATGAATGAGCCGTCCCAGTTAACTGTCGTTTGGCTAGATGGCTTTGGCAACATCCCTCAGACTTAAGCTTCTGGGAGACAGAAGGCTGCCCACTATGTTAGGTCCAGTCACTAGACCGAGTTTTTCATCACACACAGGAGTGAATCACTCATGACCAATACATCTCTTCCTCATGGAAAGGGTGATTATTAATCTCACAGCTTTTCCAGCCTGCCAGGTTTTCATTTTATTTTTTCCCCACTCTGTCATTGGGCTTGAAACTTCAGTTACTGCGGGCAGCATTGTAATGCATCACTGCCTGAGAAGGGAGCATTTCCCTATGAAGACCTGCAAGTAGAAAACTCTTGTTAGCCAGGTTTTCCTCATTCACAGTAGGTGCTATCGTGGATCTTCCTGGCTTGTTGACAATAATCTTATCCACACTCTCTGATTCCAGATTTCACTCAGTTTGACAGCTTTCAAAGCTCTCTACCTACTTCTTAAGAGATTTCACTAGCCTCCACTCCAGTTGAGGCATCCTCTTCCCTCCTCAGCCTTCTTTGGGAAGGGAACTTCAAATCATAACTCCTACAAATTCAGTTTAAGATTTGGATTGAGACATCTATAGTATAGATGGTTACCTTCTAAAGTTTCCACTTTCACCATTAGCAGGTGCTGGAAGAAAAATACTTCATAAATTTATATTCTGATCATCAGTTTGCTCTGTATATGGTACACTTGTTGAAGTTCATTACTTTCCTCATTTTCCTTCCCCCTAAAAGTCCTACTCACAGCTTTTGAGTTGCTTCTTTACTCAGCCACACGGCTCCTTGCCTTTTAGGTCCCTCTTGCCAACCTGGTCTTTTCACTCTGACTTGGCTGAAACTGAATGAGAGGCAGCTCGTTGAAGACTGCAGCTAAATCTATTTTGCTCCTATGCTTCCAGTCTATCAGCAGGCTTCTGACCTTGGCCATGAAGAGTTCACAGTTTGCCAAGGTTTGCATTATTTCAGGACTCCTCACCTTGGTAGAGATAACAACATTTGCAGTTCACACTCTGGCATTTAATAAGACAAAGGGAGTAGTAAAATGGCAGAAGGAATGGGGTATTTTACACAATTATATATAACACATGAGACAATTAACCCTCTTGACAGAACCTAATGCCCTGTAGAAATGTAGCTAGTGATTTTTAAAATACATTTAATACTTATACCATAGCATCTTGGTCTAAATGAATTTCTGCTGGCAAAGTTCAATAAATTGGCCAGTTGCCAGTGGCATAGACAAATACCTTTACCTAAGGCAATGAAGCTAAAGAGGTTTTCTGTAGTCCTTACAGGTATTATATCTTCCTCCACCCCACCACAACCCCAAGTTTGTTTACTTGAGTTTGAGTGGATTAAAAATAAAATTATAGGAACATCTACTCTTTGTTGTATTGTGTCACATTTCACTTTTTCTGTCTAAAAGAATTACACACTTTTATTCTCTTGGAGCGCTCAGGAAGAACAGCAATATTTATGAGACAATTTGGCCGACAGAACCAGATAACAAACTGCTTGTGAGCAAGCTAAAAATATCACCTGGTTACTTAAATAATTTGGTTGACATAATATGAAATAGCTGTTGAGACATTAGGTTCAAATGACAATGAACTAGGTATTAAAACAATTGCTAAATTTGATACTAAAAAAATAATTAAAAATTTTCGTATGTCGCTGTGAGATAGGTATAAACCCCTTAGTTTTTCAGTACTTGTTTCTGCTGAAAGCTTACCATTCATCTGTATAAGTAATAATTTTAAATTTCACTTGAAACACTACAAAGTTTCTCTGTAGTACTTTTGTACTTAAAGGTCATGTCCTCATATTTTGTAAAATACTTCTGGTCCTTCCTTATACACAATGGGGCTCACTGTACTCTGTATTCAGATTAATCACAGACTCACTCTAGCACTGTATTATACTCTGAGCTGTTTTCAATGAGAAACACTTTTGCAATAAAGCTTCTGCATTGCTGTAAGTAGGAAAGACTGGAGTCTCCTTAACCTTCTTTCTCTTAACAAGCTGCTGAGTCATTAGCTTGAAAAGTTCACTTCTTAAGAATGCAGTTCCTTCTACTTATCTCCAATTTCACCTTATAACTAAGAATTCATTGTAGAATACTAAGCAAAAGCCCTCATAAATAAGGGTTTTCTCAAGTATCATCTGGTATTTCTGACAAGGAATGCTCAAATACTGAGCAATACAATCATATACAAGTGTAAAGAGCTGTGTATCTGTGGGACCATGGCTGAAAGGCAGGCCAAGGTGTAGAATATGACAAAGTACCAAGAAGGATAGGGTAAAATTTTTTGCAGAAACCAATTAATTTTCAAGCTCAGACTTTTTTTTTTTTCTTTTTTTAAGAAGTGTGTTCAATACTGAACTACATCTGAGGACTGTTTCAATTTTGACAACAATAATGTTAACTTGAGGTAGTAGTAATAGATGGTATATTTTTCTTGCCTTGGATATGACCTTATAATCCTCAAACAGGAAGAGTTTTTAATACTTAAGAATCAACATAATTTTCCCCAACCTCTCATGAATTACCAATTTCTTGGCATTAAAAATGACTAAAAGACAAGCACTGAGGCTACTACAAGTAAATTTAAAGACGACTTTTGCTTTACTGTGCATTTCAGACTTGCTTATGAGAAAACTATGAACTTTTATTGAATTTTACTGTGTTATACTTGGCTAACTATCATCTTTGAAAATTTTCAACAGAGAACAAAAAAGGTAAAACAAATTTCAAATCCATTTAAAAATGACATATATCTGCATGAGTGAGAGTTGTCACATGGTATATAAAGTTCAAGAAACATTCTTAAGATCTTTCATTGAAAGTGCATCTGTGTCAATAGATTTCAGAACAGTAACTCACTAACTGCATTTCAGTAGTAAAAGAGATTGTTGAGTCAAAAAGTATGGATTTTTGCTATATCAATAGTTCTTGTAGTCCAAAGGAAAACATGATGTCATAAGTTAATAAATGCATCTTTTCAAGATACCAACATATGTCATTTTCTCTAAGTTTCAACAATAAAAAACAATATCAAAGGAAGAATCATCCTTATGACACTTAAATTATTGGAATAAATTAATCAAATTATTAATTTTTCCACAATGCCTTCTCTCATTACTCTAGTGAAGTTTTAGTTATCAATCATGGACATCATCTTTCCTGAAAGAAAAAGGTGTGGCACACACATGCTCAGAAAATTACTACAGCACTAGAGTTAAAAGAAAAATCAGAAGACAAATTATTCAGCTGAAGTATAATGAACCATGAAGACAGTGGCATGAGTAGAAGAACACAAAAGCTATAATTTACAATAAGTGGAGTGCGTATGTCAGGCTGCAACAAAAACAGATGATGTGTAATGAGTAAAATTGCATGTGGTTACATTGTTATATATTGTCACAATGTGGGAATTAGCTGTATAAACTTGACTTTATTAGAGTAACTATTAAAATCATAATATATATCAGAATGGTGTGTTATTTGGAGAAATTGGAACTGAAAAAAGCAATTAAACACCTGAATAATATCATGCCTATTCATAAAGCATAGGCTGCTGTGAGAGTGTAAGGTCAACGCCCAAGAAGAAAAAAATCCCGAAGATAAATGAAGGCAGCAATTTCTACATCAAATGTAGAATTACTCTTTCACTATGAGTACTAACTGTTCTTAGCAATAATTAGGTGGGCATTAACACATACAATACAATTTGCAAAAGATTTAGTTTTGAGCTGGTCATGACTGAAAAAAAATAGTAATGAAAAGAAGTCACAGCTATATAAAGACAGTTTTTACCCTGAAACCATATTCATTGGATGTTCTAAGCCACACAAAATTTATCATTTCTACTTTACTATTATTTATTTCACCTAGAAAATTTCTGTACTCGGCAAATGGATTTAGAACAGACGTTTAATCTTTTGTAGCTTATGAGTAATTTAATTAGGACACAGTTGGAATTATAGAGAATGTGTATATTTAAAACTTTTCTTGTTAATGTATAACTAGTCCACTGTCTGGTCTCTAATGTGTTCCGACATTATTCAAGATTGTGTCACACTTATAAATGGTGACAATCATCTGTTTACAACTGACCTTTTGAGTAAATTCTGATCCAAAAGAGCATTCAATACTTTGACTTTCTTGTCATTGTCTAAAAAAAATTTTCTTTTCAATATGCAGTGAACCAACCCTTTCCTTGGCCTCTCTGTCATCACCGGTGTATGTCAAAACTATTTCTTTTCACCTTTAATGCTTCCCAGATGAGGAAATCTCATCTAGTCCTACCACCTTTCTGGTTCCACATAATCATGTGACACTTCCTGAGCCGACTCTTAATAACAAATTCTACTCTGATATTTCTTTCCTCTGTTTTAGGTTAATGAAGGATTCATTGTGTAGCTATGTCTCTTCTTGCACTTTCTTTTCTTTCCAGTGGACTAGTAGAGTATGCATCTTGCAGAAAATATGGCTATCTATTGATTTTTGTTTATACAAGTATTCATAAATGAAAGTGTAAAAAAAGTTCTTTAGTACTGGTAAGACTGTATTGGTAGACTCCCCTGTGCTCTACAGGAAATATTACTGAAATAACAGTAGTAAACAGAGCAACAGAGACAAACAGTAAAAAGAACTGTGAAGAAGCCAGTGACAGACTGATAAAAAGAGTGATGGTGTTGAAAATAATCCCATTTTTAGTATTAACTTTTCTTGTCTTCTAATGCTTAGAATAGAAGACACCAACATGCAAAAAATGTAAGATTTTTTTTTTTTTTTTTTTTTAAGCTGAAAGGCTAATGTTTCTGGAGCTGAAGGTTTCTTGTCTATTCAAATCCAAAACAAAAGAACATGCCTCAGACTTGTAGGTCTGATCAGATAAAAACGACATGGCCAGTGGAGCTACACAGACCAGTAATGTGGCAAGTTGATTTTTTTATTATTTGCTGATGACTTGGTCAAGATGCAATCTGCCTTCTAAGTCACTCCATTGTAAAGAATGAATGGTATTATAACCAGGAGCAAGTGGGAAGCTTCTGTGAGTCTGTCTTTAGGGTTTAAAAAAAATGCAAGAATAAAATGCAAAGCTGTGATTTTTTTGTGATTTGTTCTATGAACTTACAAAGGTAAATGAGAAGCGGGTTTTGGATCAGAAGACTAAATAGAGGTCAGACAGTCATAACTGCTTTAAGCTAGGTTTGGCTTGCAACCTATTCAGCTATGTAAATGGCAACTTAATTTACTGGTAGAACCATCTGCAAGCCTCAGAGAGTTCTAGTTGCTATCCAAACCTAGGGACTATTCTCTTTTTTATTTAAATTGCATATAATATTTTCCTGTCTTCTGCTTATTACATTGTGAGATGAAAATGCTATTTATGGTTACTGTTTGGTAAATGACTGTGCTAATCTCCATACCACTGCAGCAAGAGTAGCTAGCTTAACTGAGGTGCAGGCATACTTTGCTAAATAGTCAGGAGAGGTATACTATCTCGTTAGGCAAATAACTAAAAATAATCTGTTTAAAAAAACTTGTCAAGACCCTTTTAGATTTTTTTTTTCTATAGTATTTTAAAATTTATAGATTATGTTTATACAGCAATATCAAGATCCATTTATGTTAATCTGGTGCAAAAGGAAATAATTCTAATGTTAAAAATGCATACAGACTATAATTTATCAATTATTTGAAGAGGAACTGAAAAAGAATGTTTAGCTCCACAACTCCGTAGGGGTTGTGTCAGCCTAAGAATATATTTCTTCTTGTGAAACACCCTATTTATGATGTAAAAAACCCCTTTAAAATTAATAATGCAATAATGCTACTGTTACAAAATGAGGCAAACATTTAAATAGAATGCATACACTATTAAACTACAAGTTTATGAGTAGCCTGTGTTTTTATGCCTGGCAAAGAACAAAACAAGTGGTAAAAAGAATATATTCACTCCCTCTAGCAAGTGCATAATATAAAAATATATAAAGCTGAATGACACTGCTCACTGCTGAAAGCCCAAACATCTATGTAGTCATTGTTTGCTTGTATAATATTTAATAATAAAGCTAATGTCCTTCAAGATTTACTTCTTATTTGCATTTGCATTACTATGACTCCTCTTACATTAATAATCTTCAAGAGTTTCTCTGCAGACATCTGGAGTACCTCAGGAAAACTCATGAGGAGAAAAATCTTTGTGACACCTCAGAATTTCTCATGGAAGTGACTAATAACATTAGTACAGCAAAAAGGGAATCTGAAACAGTAAAACAGGTGTCTGAATGTCAGTTTCTTTTGTTTCTTTGGCAGTATCTTGCTTCATGAATGGTCTTAATTGAAATTATAGTCACGATTCAGTGGACATTTTCCAATAAAATCCAAAATTTTCCCCCAAAATAAGTACCACATATGAGAAAAGGAGTATTTTCTTCTTTCTGAATAAAATAGTAAAGTAATACAATGGACACTCGTAGGAGTTCTTCTAAATCTACACAGCAGCTATAGGTTAGTATTCCAGTGAAGAAATATTAAGAAATGTCCAGTAAAACTTGTCTTTTCCCTATATGATAATAAGGCTATTATTTTCTCCGGGTACATCTGCACCTGGGAAGGGAAAGCAGCAGCCACAATGAATATGAAGGCAAACAGGAAAAGGAAAACAACCAATATTTTCATTTACGCCCTTTATTCAGCAATGACTGAGTCCATTGCTCATAAAGAAAAAACACATTTTGCATCAACCTGGCTTCCCCAAAGCAATGTGGGCTAGTTTTGCAGTAATAATTATGCCACAACTTAAGAAGCCTCAGCACTCCAAAATAGTAGGAAACACCTCCTATGATGTGAGAGCATGTCAAGAAGCATGGATTTTAATTTGATCTCAAAACCCGACAGACATTCTCATTAGTTTTTAAAACTTTTGTGGATTGCTAAGGAAGATCTAAGAAGACAGAAGAAGGGAAAAGGGTAAAGAAGGCTCATCTGACTCCAACATTCACAAATATAGAAAATCCCCAGTTGCTCAGCTGAAGACATCTATATGAGGCCTGTTTTTGCTGATCTTTCTCTTTTATGGCAAACTTGGCTGCAGAAGTTTGTGCTGACTTTTCTTCTCCTGCCTGTATATCCAGCCTATGTTCCCAGCCTCTTAGTTGTGCTAGAAGAACTGCTTGGGGGATTGCACTGTTTACGAGATTAGTGAACTGAGTTGGGTTAAAAAATCTGCAAACATAAAAGCTGCACTGTAGTATGGGTAGTGAAGTGTCTGTGTCCGGTCTGGTTGTGGTAGGTAATACCAGAGTACCCACTCACGATACGGGACATACGGACATCCTCAGGCTGAAGGAGAGAAGCACATACCTGCTGCACTTAAGCAATACTCCTACTGGATGAACCCTACCCGATACAGCCTAGGTGAGAGCCCTGCCTCCTGCTCAACAGCATTGGCATGAATTTCACAGGTGGCTCAATGGACAGCAAAGAGAACAGTCTCTGGAAGGTGGAGCAGAGCCTCAGCCCTGCTCTGTCTCCGGACACCCTTCGGCCAGGGTGAGACAGATGGCACCAGCCCTGCAGGCTGAGTAGCACGGAGAGCTCCTGTCTCTCATGTCACAGTGACTCTTCTTACCTGTAGGCTACTATGCTAAAGTACAGTCTTGCCATTTCCTATTAGAAGTGGGAGAGGTAGGTACTTAATTCAAGGAGATTTAATTACCCTCTGGAGATGTCTGCATTCTTTATATAGTTAATGGGATAGAAGTAAGTGCCTAAGTTAGGAGGACTGGTTCACTTTCTTCAAGTCTTAAAGACATTTTCTTCTATCCATTGACTATGTAGGGAGTTTGGGTGGAGAGGAGCTTGCCTTCTCAGGGACAAACACCTAACAATTCTGTGAGATCACTCAATTTAGCTAAATTAGATTGAATTCCTACGTTTTTACAAAAAAGTAGTTATAAAAAGAGAAGTCTAGTTCCCTGGCAATCAGGTGAACTTCTAAAACTCCTTTGACAATGTTAAATCAGCTGAATTATGTGAGAAGCCACAGCATGTTGACACACCATAGGAAGTTTTTCATCCTTTTCATTACCTTAGGAAATAAACACAATAAAAATAATATTTTCTGCTTGGCAGGTAACAGATTCTTCCCCGGAGAAAACTGCCATAAGTTTGCGTGATCATTCACCAACAGACTTATGAAAATTTTTGGAATCTGGACATATACTATTTTACTCTGCTTTTTTATTAAGACTCCTTGTCTGTACAAACAGGAAACCTATGAAACGTGCAAATAAATCACCTCTACATAGATTAGTTGCACATATTCAAATCTACCTCTGAACAATTAGATCTAAAGAAAAAAATCACTTTATCCTGTTATTTAAATGGTCAGTGTGTTATTGACACAATGGGCTACAAAAATACTTTTTACTGATCTTCTATGTGGTTTCAGTGCATCACACTGGAAGAGTAGTAGAATACCTATAAGTAATTTGAAATGGAAATAAAGTTTGTCTTATGACATTCGAAAAGCAGCCTCATGACTAAAACTGGAATTTATCATGCTAAAGAGCTAAATTGTGTATCTACATTGATCTTCCATCATCTTTCTGCTAATATAGCTAAAAGTCAGTGTAAGGATTAACAGGCATCAAGTTCTTCCTCGGTTGCATTTTATGTTGTATTTTACGATACTGAACCATTAAGTAGTCACAGGTGAGATGAACAGGCATTCTTTAACTACCTGGTTACCTCCTTTCCAGTAGTGTTTCATGATTTCCTCATACTCTATATCTAAAAGTTAGTGACTACCTTTCCTATCACAGTAGATCTCATATCAAAATAGAATTTAGGAACCCAGTATGTACACTTTAGTCATAAAGTGCTTCTTGATGACTACCCAGACATAACTGATAACTGGCTCATAAAAAAAAATAAAATTGGAGAATAAAGTATTGATTACCTGCATCAAATATAAAAATGTGAAGTCATTTTAATATGAATCAAATATAGGTGATTAATACCTTCTGAGACATTATTCCATATAGCAAAGGATTGCAAGTTTGATTTCAGAAAGAAATGAAGCAACAAAAAATTTTTTTATACATTTTTCATGGATTTAATATATTTTTCCTTCTTAATATTTAACACCTATTAAATCTTATTCTCTGTGTACATATTTGTATGTATATGTACATATATACACACACATACCCCTAACATTAAAGCACTTCTTTTTTTCCCTTAGTCTTAAGGATAGGGTTTAATTCTATGATCTAATACTGTTCTTTTCCCAAGGTGAAATAACCCTGATGAAATTCAGGATTCTATGAAGAACACTGTGTCTTTGGGAACTCTGTTTCCCGTATTAGCAAAGTTCAGAGTTACATGTATTGAAGAATCGGGACAAATCCAGAAAAGCAAAAAGCTCCTCATGTTTAAGGCAGCTACATTCCCCAACAAATCTATTTTTATCCACTCTTTGCCAGCAAGTTCCTAAATTAATTCAAGAAAACTATTTAAACTAAATATTTGAATTTATGAACAATAACTTTTATAGGATTCCTAACCTGAAACACTATCAGAAAGGGCAGAAAATCAGGCAATTGCAAAGAAGTCAAAGGAAGCTGTGCTTTATGTTACTTCTTAAGTAAGTTAGGGTTATTTAAGATCAAAGTTGTCTTAAGTGATTCCATAAATGGAGTAAAGAAAATTTTCCTTTGTTTCACTGTACTACAGTTCCAGATTGGTACAATTAGGAAACTACCTTTTCGTCACCTTGTAAAATTGTTCAAAAATATTTTGAAACAATTATTAAAAAAAAAAAAGAAAAAAGCAGAAACCTCTCATATGGTCATTATAAACAGTTCAAAAAGGTAAAAATCCCCAAAGGAATTCAATATAACAATTCAAAATAACAATTTTTCAATGCAGTAAGTCACAGAGTATGATGCATTGAGAAATGAGAATGAAACAAGGTGCTTCTCTCTCAATTTTTCAAGCCTGACTTCATGACCTCAATGATAGTTTTTGAAATAAGTTTTGTATGTAATTACCTCATTTTCTTAAATAACCAGACTGGTGGGAAAAAACCCCAAACAACCCTGCAATCAAGTTGATATCCACATAGGCGATCAGCACAATTTCAGACTTTTCAGACTTTCCCCACAGATAGCTGCCACTTAACTGCGCAAGGTATTTTTAGGAGATAAGAAACTTGTCACAGACTTTCATAACATGTTTTGTCAGCAGAGAAATGGCAAGTCTGAAGGATTTGGGGCTCATTTCCTCTGCAGCACATTCTACCCAGTGGTCATCTGTTGCTTTGCCTATTTCCCTGTCAGCTGGGCTTGTTTGTCCCAACCTCCTGAAACTGTCCCAGAATGACTGAAATTCCTGTCTTCTCCCCCAGCTCTCTGCCTCTTCCTTTGAGTCCGTTCTCTTCCTCAGGCGAATGTAAGCTGTGCACTACCTGAATGCGCTGGATGTCTACGACACTTTATGAAGCAAGACAACCAAATGGAGAAAGTGCTTTCAACACATTAGCCTACTAATAATGTATTCCCTGAGGTGTTTTATGGCTTTTTGAGTCCATTTCAATTACTTTTACTTCTTTTTTTTTTTTAATTGGTTGTTGAAGAAAGACAAAACTTTTGATGTAGCCACCTTTTAGAAGTATATTTTAAAACTGAGTAAGAGGAAAGGGATGTGAAACAAGCTAACCTTGCTTTAAAATACAAATAAAGATATTCATGTTTGTTTTTTTTTTTTTTAAGACAGCAAAGAGGAGGGATATAAAAAGAAAGGTTATTACTGCCTAGCCTCCCAGTTCCCAGTTGCTGTTTAATCAACAGCAGTTTGTGATTCAACAGTCACTTTCAACACACTCTTGCTTAAAATAAACCAATTGTGGAATATCGAACAGTTTACTGCACAACAAAACCTAGGTTAAAGTAGCTGGAAGTCTCCAATGGCTACTGAAAGGGCAGCTTGGCATTTTGGCAGGAAAGGGCAACTTATAATGAGTACTTTCTTTTTCCATGTGCTACCTCTCTGCAAAAACCTAAGTGGCTTACCTGAGTTCCCAGTTAGACTGCTCCTCTGCTCCTACTTCCTTTATTCTTGTCAATGTTTCTTTGCCACTTTAAATCAGTGAAGAGAATTTTTTTTTTCCTTAATTACAGGTTCCTTGCTGCCTTTCACCAGTGTGGGATGTTGAGAGCAAGTATGACATCCCTCCAAACTGTCTTGTAACTAAACAGATTATAGTCTTTATTACAGTGTGTCAACTTAAGCCTTCAATAATAACTGAATGAAGGAAGAGAAAAAGTCTCAGAGCTTAATATAAATCCTACATATATTAAATAATGTATTGAATATTCTGATGTTTTGCTTTTATTTAAATACCAGTGCAAGGCTACAAATTAATTTGACTCCATACAAAATTGCGTCAGTCAGATAAAGTGCAGGAATTTTTTTGCTGTGTGACAGCATCATATATAAAACTGAAAAAATATTCTCTCTGCAATAACATGACTTTCTTTTTTAAGGCTTATATTTAACAGGTAAATCGTGGTTCTTCTGTTTGAAGAATATTTAAAAAGAAGGGCTTTTGATTTTACTGTCTCTAAAGACATTGTTTCTCTTAAATTGTATTTTAGAGCTCTATAGTGGTAATTTATAGTAATACAGATGGTAATATTTTTATTAGATATTATTGAATACTAGAAGACTTGTGATGGAATGTACAGCAAAACTGGAAAGATATTATTAAAAATAGCATTAATAGATTTAACATTTGGGAGAAGTTTGGTACAGAAAGGTAATTTTATTTAATTTGAAAAGCTATCGTGACTAACTGAAGTTTACAATGTATATTCCAAATCAAGACTGCAAAAGTGCATGTCTTAATTATGAGTGCTGTCACCATAATCAGAATGTGTCACAACAAATGCTCCAACTATGAAGACAGAAGTTCCTTGCTACAGGTTTCCCAGATAAGGTGACTATTCTGGAAAAAATACTCTGGAAGAAATATTTCTCAAAGAAATATTCTTTTCTTGCACTGTTTTCCTGACCTGCCACATGCTAGACATGGTCCTTTAAACTCAGATACAATATAAAAGTGCAGATGAAACACAATGGAGTAACAGCAATACAGTTTGGCTTTGGCAAGACTTAAGTTTTCTTTGCAGCTAAATCAGTACACCCAAAAGGATATAAAATATCCCACAATTCTTCAGTCAACAAGGTACAGGCAACAAGTTAGTGAAATAAGACATGCAGAAAATTGCCCAAAATGTAAGTAAATATGAGATGAGGTCATATGTATGACTTAATAACAGTGACATAGAAACAGATGTGGTTTTAAATGTCAGGCTGGTAACATCCTATGTTACAAAAAAGGGAGAAAAACCAGGAGAGATTTGATTTATGTAATTTTGATGCTGCACTGACTACATTTATTCACTTAGATCTATGTGCCTTAAGAGAACCATATATGGAAAAAAAATGGCAGCAGTATGTTACAAGTGTATGCGGTTCTGAGTTTTAAATTTTCCTACAGAGACTTAAATATCAGTACTGGAATGACTACCTCTATAGGCTTCCTTTTACAAGGTCAAGAATGGGATGCAGAATAAAAAAATCTAAGTGTCAGAACTCTGTAAACACCTGAATGCCTAATATTGCATAAAAAATAGTTGAATGTACATTTATTTGATAATGTCCAATTTATCTGAGTAGTTCTGTCTTGGGAAAAGTAAATCATTACTTTGTAAAGTAAATGCAAAAAATATTCTATTAGTAGTATTTTGAAGACTTCCTATAATCCTTTCTTGCTTTGGTCTTCATTTCACAAGGCTTTCAACTTCTAAATTATAGACAGCATTTGTTTTTTGCACTACCACAGAATATACCACTGTGTGAGGTTTGAAACTAATGTTGATCTTTTTGGATCTGCTCGAAACATGTGTAGCTTAGTAACCAACAAAAAGTTAAATATTATTGTAAGACACAATTCACAGGGCATTTAAGAGCATAAAATCCCTGAAAATTCCAAAATTACTAACATCAGACTATTCTGATGGTCTGCCATGGTATTTCAACTAAGAAATTAAAATGTGATATCTGTTCACTTCATATGAGTGACATTGATTTATTCACATAATATAACATTCCACAGTATGTTCTTACTGGTGGTAGCATCCACCAGAAAAATGAAACATGTACTATTAATTTATTTCAATACCTTACTAAACACTGAATGTAGGCCAGTAATATTTTATTATTCCCACAAGTGGAACAAATCGTATTATTCTAATTGGTTTTTTTTCTCCTGTTTTGTACTTCTTTCCTTTCCCTCTACCCAGTGAGTTACAGAACCCCTATACAATTACCCAGACTTCAGCATAGTAAAGATAAGGTATTATTGTTCTCTTTTCTCCAGTGAGAGTGAGGACAAATATATTTGTCCTTTTAGTAGCAGTTTCTTTCATTAGGTATTACATTTTAAGCATATGATTAAAACCATGATTTCAGTTGAACTTCTGAACTCTGTTCAAAATAAAGGCTTAAGTTCAGGAAAACACATGCATTGTGCCAAACTCATACTCGGTTTGTAGACTTCTTAATCCTACTGCTTTCACGCTATTGTCATACTTCCACCATCAATGTATGTGTGCCTTATTAATTTCACAAATACATGTTATTTTACCCAGAAAATGTACCATGATGGAATAAAGTGAAGTTACTGTGAACTAAATCTTGCCAGATCTTATAGGTATTCTCAAAATAAATTTAAAACTAACTTTTTGTCACCTCCTGCTTGGCAACCTTACCTCAGTTGCCTGTCATTCCTGTCTGATGAAGTTCATGTTGTTTCTTCTCTATCAAGTGCTAGCTTCCAGGTAAGAAGCACAAATGTGCTATTGTTGCAGTGGGAACAGAAGGGAAAAGAAGTATCATTGCACTCACTATACGAAAATCTGCCACAGAGAAAGCAATGGGCAAAAGTGACAAATATTGAGTCAAGAGGATAAATTCCCAAAGACTCTATTATATCCTAGAAGATGCTAACTGCAATGTATTTTTTTATTATTCTTTTGTCATGAAGACCTAAAGATTCTGTCTTTTTTTTTTTTGTCTTTTTTTTCTTGTCTTTTTTTTTTTTTTCTTTGGCAGCACTTGAATAGAATCTTGTGGCACCCAAATAATTTTCAATTGAATCAAGTTTGAAAAAGACCTTGGGTAAAATCTCACCCTTGCTAAAACCATTAAAAATTTTGCCTTCAAGTCCCTTGAAAATTGCACCACATAAATTAGGGATGTATTGGCAACAGTGGATCTTTATAGTCCTTTTTTTGGAGTATTTTCTTAGACTCTTCCAGAGCGTAGTTTCTTTAAAAGTTATGTGACCTATTGGATACTGTCATCATAGAATTCTTTATCAAAATAGATGGCAAAGAATAGAAATCAGTATCAAGTACAACAGAAAGTAATACAGTTTAAAAGTTCATGGTAAGGCCAATAGTTCATAGCTGATTTGGAACAGCAGAACTGAAAATTCCTAGTTGGAGCATGGGTAAGAAAAGGTAGAAGCAGCAGCTTGTTCCCTTTCTAATCATCTTTGGCCTGCCATCAAAACTGGCAACAAAAAGAGGTAAAACCCTTTTCTACCCCATCAACTCATAGAGGAATTAGAGTTCCCAAGTATAGGTTCAATTTAACATATTCAGATTTCAGCACATGAACTTCAGTTTCAGGATTGCCTAGACTGAACTTTGGGTTTAATATAACCCCTTTGGTTTTTGAGGTTATTGCTAAAACTGATGAATTTTAACACAAATGTAGCTCAAGTGACTCAAGATGGAGGGGAACCCATCTTCAGAAATGAATGGTCTTTATGGATTCATCACATCAATTACAGTGTGATATTAAGTAACTTCCAACAGTGCATTTCTATAGTATGCACTTTGGTTGCATACCAATATGCAAATCAATCCATGTTTTGTAATTTTAAAGGGATGTATTTCACCTCATATGTAATCTTTCCATGGTTTCTGGGGAACTAAAGAAAACAAAATTAGAAGTATCCCTCTCAGTATTCTACAAACAGTGGGGGACACTAGTTCTAATTTACTGAATATGAAGAAAAAGAGTGCATACCTGAAGTCTGTCTTTTGATGAAAATTTGCAATGAAGTCAACTAGATCAGTCAGCATATTGATATTTTTATTTAATGTCTTCTTTAATAGAATAATTTTCTGTATCTCTGCATTAAAACAGTAACTACCTTGTTGCATAATACAAGTTTTCTCTCACACTGTAAAATGATTGATAGTCTAACCACTGCATGCAAAATATGTTTGCCTGCAGACACCATCTTCCAGCCGCCATTACGTATATTCAGTTAGCAACACTGCCTTTCAAATCTGATGGTGTCAAGACATTTTGGTTCTGCTTCTACTCCTGCCTTTTTGTTATCTTCTTGCTCTCTGGTAGATACAGGCTACACTGGTGATTCTGCAATTGAGTCACATCACCTTTGTGTCAGATGTGGACATATTAGATCATGACAGAAGAGATTTTGACATTATCCTTCTAAAAATTTAATTGAACTATAGACTCAAACATGAGATTTCAGAGCCAGGGACTCATATTTCACAACTGTAAGATACATATGGGAACACAGGGAGAAAAAGCCGTGTTATTGACACACACATTTCTGGGGTTTGAACCATCATATGATTTTTTTTCTGCCAGCTTGTGTATGAAAAAGTGAAATAATTCAGATTTTCTGATTGAGACTAGTATGCTTTTTGTCAAAATATCCAGGCATTTCTTTGGCAGATTTATTCAGAGAAACTCTCTCTGGCCCCTCAAAGACACCAGTGACAGGATATACATATCTCCTTAGGTATTGAAGTCTGAACTCACCACCCTAAGGTCCCTTACCAGTCAAAGGAAAGAAAGACATGTCCCGAAGGAATTAATCTCATCATAAAACAGATGTCGAAAGTAAATCATAAGGATCACTCTTCAGATGTTCTGCTTTAAGACATCAAAAGTTAGGCAAGATAAATCCCACCCAAATCGACAGAGTCCAAACTTGATACACTGGTAAAGGAAATGCTTTCAGAAACAATTCAGGTTTTATAGTCTTGTTTTCATCTGCTTCCTTCCTTCCTTTTTCAAAAGGGAGACGTGAGAAGGAGCATGTAAATTAACATTTCTATGAGCTACAAGGTATTTAAATGTAACAAATTATTTTCCATAATCCCTAGATAGAAATAAGAAGTTAACTGAAACTAAAAATCAGTCAATTTGTCCAAAAGTTCAAATAAAATCCTATACTCTCTTTGTTTCTTTGGTATTGGATGCCAAAGTAAGGTATAATGACTGTGACTAAATGCCTCTCAGAGGAAAAATGCTAACATCAACAGTATGTGTATGTCAATAACCATCTTGTAAAGAAAGAAAATACAGGGACCTCTAATCACATCTAATCATTGTTCTGAGCAACAGTTTGGGTTTTTTCCCCTCTGTGTTTCTAATGTTTCTTATATGAAGTTATCACATATGCTGTCAAATAATGAATTCTTTCTGGCAACTGACAATTTAAAAGAAAAGTATACTACAGAAAAGACAGTCTCATTGGTTTCCATAAATTCATATGGGCCATGAACAATTAGGACAGTTCTAAAAATAGATTAATGGATAATTGTCATAAGACCTAACTTTCACAGTTACTTTACAGGATGTCTTTGGGATAAAGTAAACACAATGTTTGGCATAATAGTTGCATAATTTACTATTTCCATTTTATAAAACATCAGATACATTGTTGCTGTATTTGATGGAAACTACTGTAGAATTATAAACTGTACTCATTTTTAAACTGAAAATATATCATGTAACAACAGTGCATTACCAAAATTCAAGTTACACTAAGCAACCATAATTACAGACTCATCAGAGCTACATAAAGCATTATCAGATAAAGTTTGGGTGCATCTATCTATTGTTATAAGTAAATGCACTACTTTAGGTAGCAAGAATCATTAATGGTCTGAATTAAAGATGGCAAGAGAAAAAACCAGCACCCTCATTTTTCAGGATGCCTAGTGAGACAAGGAGGGTTCTATACAGCAACAGCATTGTAAGGATGAATAAATAGCCATAAAGCTGGCTTGTACTGCATGGAAGCTTGCAGATGGTGGATGAATTCATGTCTGTCACGTTTTTATAATACAATGACTTTTACATATTGCTGCCAGATGGAACATAGTTTTGCATCTTGAATATAAATCTCCAAGAAATACAACTTCCTTCAATGTGTTCCCTGTATTTGAAACAAAAATAAATTCAGAGGCAGGTTTGGGAGGCTAAAGCAGATTTAAGGAAATCTGAGAGAATATAAATTAAATCCTCAAGGGCTTCCTTGTTATAACTCAGTTCAAAATAATGGAGTTACCCATGTGTTCTGTATTTTTTTAGGAAAAACAGGAAAGGTATCATATAGTCTTCTACAGGAAAAACTGCATGTCATCTATCAAATGCAAAATACATCCTAGGCAGGTCCAGAAGACCTTTCAATCGAACTTACTAGTAGTTTGGCAAAACTTTTGCATAACATTTATTCTTGCTTCAATAAAAAGAGATATCTATCCCACAAGATCAGATCATAAAAGTACACTGCATGAAGCATAAATGCATTTAATCTTTGCTGATATTGAACATCTGTATCTATACCACAGAAGCACCTTGCCATTCTCCTTGTGTTAAATGATACCTAAACAGACCTAATATCTAATTCAGACCTGATTACACCAGTCTTTATATAGATGTGCTTTCTCAAACTATCAAGAAAGTACAGAATTTTTTTCTTTTATATATGCTTACCCATCACACCTGGCTTTCTCCTGTGTGCCTGGTCTTTGTTTCTAATCCTAGCTGGTATTGCTAAGAAGCAAACAACTGATAGCAATGAAGTGAACTATATGACTGTAGGGGAGAATAATTTCCCATTCAATGATTTCTCACAAAGTCTGATTTGATGACAAACTTGAGTTGACTTCCCTCAGACAGCCTCAAGCGTTGTTTATATGCAGATAATTCTTTGTGTGAACCCATTAGGCTTTTATGACAGTTACAATCACGTATGATTGGGAAACCTTCTGGCTTACTTGGATCCATACTTACATTGTGCTTTGTGAGGTTGGAAATGTTACTCGCTATTGCTTGTAGCCAGTCAATACAGTCTTCAGCAGAGAGACACTGAATTATTCCACTGCAAACCCCATCCACAGCAATTACTTGGAACGCATTTTGCCTATAGACATGTCATAACAGATCAGGTCAGAAGAAATTTTCATCTGTTCTAGCATATCATCTTAAAAATACTTGTAGAAATGCTTTTCTTTCAACTACAATGAAGGTCAGCCACTGAACACTGATAAATTGCTGGTTTTCCTGTTTTACAAATACCTGACATATTAAAACAATCATGCTAAAAGGTCAACTCAGACTATATTAAGTTTCCATAAAGCTATAAAAAAATTCCATAGACAGAACCTTGACCAACACTGCATGACTTCAGAAACTAAACAAGTGAAATAGCTGATGCATACCAAAGAGTTAATACTTTAATACTGCAGATTACAGAGAAGGAAAGTGTACACTGGACACTGTAGGCAACCATTTGTGAAATTCAGTGGAACACCAGTACCTTTTTCTCAACAACTTTTGTTTCATTTTTCTAATACATTGTTTAAACACAGTAAGATTCCTGTCTGGATACCCCTTGTTGGCTGCTCTTGGTTATAAAATTTTGATCCTCTTCTAAACTACTGATAGAAAAGCTGGAGAATTAAAAATCAATCAGGTGGCATTAATGATTTTTCCAATTGCATTTCTGAATATAGATTCATTAGCAAAATACACTGGAATGCCAAGAGATATCCAATGACAAAAGCAGTGGCCACCTGGGTGCCTCTACCCTAGCACCTATCTGGGCACCTACACAATAATCTGTCATGCATTATAGACTGCCTTTCCACAGCTGAGTGCTGAGCAGTTACAGAACAAGAGAAAACTTTCAGATGCTAAAGCAGTAGCAGACCTGATTTCTTCGGTAAATAACCTTCTTGACTAACAGCCTTTGGAAGGCTCATAGGTCTTTGGCTTCAGAACCAAAAAACCTCAATATTAATCCATATCCCAGAGTCAGAGATTACTAAACATACAGAGAATACCAAGTTCCACTGCTGGCATTCTGCTATAAACCCATCCATTAGTGATCAATTCATGGTTTAAAACTAAGTACATCATTCACATTCTTTGAGAATGACTCAGACAGAGTGTTATCTTCAGTGTAAAACTGTCACTGACGACAGCTTCTGACATCTCAAGACAGATATCCATTCTGCAAAGTTTTGGGGTTTTTTATCTCTTGAAATTTTATTCTAGTTGTATAGAACGTAGAGCTAATATCTATCTCTACCATAAAGGTCTTTGCTGCATCTGTGTCAAGTACAAGCTTTTCCTTCAGTCAGGAGAAGCATTAAAAATGAATTAGAGCCATGCCTTTGCTTTGAGACTGCCATCATGAGAACTAGCTCTTACAGGAGGATAAATCTTATATATCCTAACATGATCATGCAGACACCAGTGGCTTATCTAAATCCATCAGCTAACTTATCAGTTTAGTTGCCTTTTCACATGGGTAGTGATTTTTCTTTAAAATCCCTAAGGTACAAATTGAGAGCTACTACTTTCAATGCCATTTTCACAATAATTCAGGTAAAGTTTTTGAGAAAGATTTATTTAAAGCATCTTCAGGTAATGTAGCTAGCATCTATTTACTATATCCTTTATTTTAAATGGCTATAAATATAAATAGTAAATTCTTCCAGCACAGAATTCTAAATAAGTCCTTACATAAAGAGCATAGCATGATGCTCAAATTTGTTGATTATCTCTTTCAAGAAAAACAGCTTTATTTTCAGGACCCCCCTTCTTTCTACTCATCCTATTGTAAACGAAAGTAGGCATCCAACGAATCTATTAAGGTGTGACACTAACCTACACAAGGAAAGAAAACCCAGTATGTTGCAGATTCAGTCCTGATGCACAAATTTCCCTTACATTACCAACACAGTGAATCTGATGCATTCGGGGCATCAGACTGTTCCTACTGTTCCTAGGTATTTGATCTGTGCACATACAAAACCATTCATGCAGAATGTTCTTGCTCAAGTGTCAATAAGCACAGACTATAAGAATGCATGGCTACTTAATAAATTACTTCTGAATGTATCTGGGCAGTAGATAGCCTTAGCCTTAGATTACTCTAATAGTATTTTACTGAATTAGTTTACCAGCCAAAGTCCATATTACCACACAAACCTGAAAAAATAATGTATTAAATATGTGTTTTGTATGAAATAGGACAAATAGTAGATGAATCACTTTATAATACAGCAAAAAACTTAAGATCAGATGAATTCTTATTCAGCTACGCATCTTAGGTTCTTTGCCTTCTGGAACTCAAGATTTGTATTTGAAATTAATAAGCTTTCCAAGATGAACCTGAATGCCCTCTGGAATTTTATATGAATACCCTCTGGAATTCATGTGTCTCAAGCATCCCACTAGAAAAGCTTGAATTGATTAGGAGGCATAATAGTGTCTGTGATAATGATATGATGTATTTCTGTGCCAGTCTTTTCAAACTCTGAAACATAAAAAGTTACTAGGCTTTATATAGTGAAAACAGCCTTGTAAATATAACTACAGAAAAAGTAATGAATTAAATTCCATTTAATGTCGCTTATTATATTATTTTCAATATCCTTTCCTTAATGTTGCTTTTTATAGCAGTCTCTTTTAAAAATTATCTACCTTTCTCTCATAACAAATTTTGAGAGGGAGTCACATTTTACGATGTTTACACTAATTTAAGAGACTTATAAACTGTTTTGCTAGCAACACAAAATGTTGGTTCTACACTTTGTCATGGTTTAACCCCAGCCAGCAACTAAGCACCATGCAGCCGCTCACTCACTCCCCCCCCATCCAGTGGGATGGGGGAGAAAATCAGGAAAAGAAGTAAAACTCCTGGGTTGAGATAAGAACGATTTAATAGAACAGAAAAGAAGAAACTAATAATGATAATGATAACACTAATAAAATGACAACAGTAGTAATAAAAGGATTGAAATGTACAAATGATGCGCAGGGCAATCGCTCACCACCCGCCGACCAACACCCAGCCAGTCCCCGAGCCGCGAATCCCTGCCCCCCACTTCCCAGTTCCTATACTAGATGGGACGTCCCATGGTATGGAATACACTGTTGGCCAGTTTGGGTCAGGTGCCCTGGCTGGGCATGAGAAGCTGAAAAATCCTTGACTATAGTCTAAACACTACTGAGCAACAACTGAAAACATCAGTGTGTTATCAACATTCTTCACATACTGAACTCAAAACATAGCACTGCACCAGCTACTAGGAAGACAGTTAACTATATCCCAGCTGAAACCAGGACAACTTTTCTGAAGAAACCCCCATTTCTTCTCTTATATTTATACTGCATTTTTGTTTTCTTTAAGTACTCTTATTTCCTCATGTTAGAGAGCATAGAAGGACACAAGGAGAAAATTATCAGAGTAGTTATTCAAGGTCTGAGTATGAATTCAGGTACTTTGTTTTATATGAATATACTTTAAAATTTATTTTCTGGGAATTCAAATCTCAGGAATATCATTACTACCTAAAAATCCTTCTCTGTAATGTACAAGTTCTATGCTGTGCACTTTAAGCTTGTGTTTTATTGATGCAGAAGACTGAATTTTAAAACCCTAGATCTATGAATAGTTGAATATGTCCTAATTTTCCATGTGAGTAGTTCTATTCAATTCAATATCTTATCTGAAGTATACAGCAGAACAGATCTCAGATTTGACTGTTATTATTTTGGGCCCTTTATACTATGTGCTCTTAATTATTTCTATTTCAACCATTGTTAAATGTTGAGCTGAAGGTTTTCACAGAATTTAATAAAAAAACTCCTGCCTCTGTGTTGACTACATCCTGCTCCTTTTCAGTTCAGCCAATAAGCTGTTGTAGCCTTTGGTTTACACCTTGACTCCCTGGGCCAGCCATTGTTCCTCAACAGAACAAGGATCACGCAGCCAAGTAAGTACGATTTTGCTATTACCAGCCAAAAGCTGCAGGCTCTTTTTAGGTTCACAATTATCTAGTGGTGAAACAACTATTGCCTAACCTGCTTTAATTTCAGCTCTGTGAATAGGAAAAAGACTGACAGACCTCGGTAGTGTACTTCTAAGAAACAACAGCCCTTAGAATTAACTGAGGCTGTGGAAAGCTTTTGTGAAATTTTCAAATGTTTCCCGAGAACCAATGAGAAGGAAGCAGGCTGTGATAAGAAATAAAAAAATTCACCCCATGCAAACTCCAAACTAAGGTTCAAGAACATTCCTCTTCCCCTAGTTTCTGGAGGAGATCATAAATCCACCCCTGGCGGCAGATGGTATCACTTGACTGTAGGACCAACAGAAACACTGGAAGGGTGAGCATAACAACAGACACACTGGGGAGGTTCTTTCACAAAACAGTCTTTCCAGAAACACTAATGAAGCTTTTCTATATTAATTAGGTAATTTTACATGTGTTTGAATGGAGGAACAGGAAATTTTAAACCGCTAATGCTTGATGAGCCATCAGGGTATAGCATAACACACTATTCTTCCCAGACTCACACATGTAAGCTGGCAGACAAGAAGGCTACACAGGGAAGCCAGAGTTTATTTCAGGTAGCAAGGCCTCACAGCCTCACAAATGAGAAGTCCTTTGTGCTCATTTTAAGAGTTAATGTTTCTGATGGGTTAGAAGAAGAAGTAATGGAGAAACATGCTCTATAACTGTAGACAGCTACCTTCAAGTTAATGACTTACACGCTGGAACTCACAGAATTTTTTAGTATTAGATCTTCATTCTTATATATACAGATGATAAATTAATCCACACAATATCTAGGTATTTAAACCTTTTAACGAGTACGATCTTATTTTTTTACTATGCCTTGTTGGATTTTGTAGCTACTTTCTTTTATATTTAAATGCATAACACTTGAAAAACTCTAATCATTGCAGAATATTCTTGTCTTCCTTTCTGATTTCTTCTGATTTACTAGGATAATATTAAATTAAACAATGACAAGTTGTAAGTCTATATGATGCAATAAATTTAAACCTGACTATGAGCTTTGGGCAGCTTCACCAGTGATCGGGAGACAAAATGGCAATGAAATTCAATGTTAATCGATGCAAACTAACACATATGGGAAAAAAATAACTTTAGCTATATGTAAGCAACAAAGAACCTTACTGTAGCTATAAACATTGAAGAAAGAAATGCAAGAGTTACTACAAACAATTCTCTGAAAAACATCACCTTAGTGCTCAGTAACAGTCAAAAGGTTACTACAAAGTATTAGACAAGAACAGAGAAGAAAATGGAAAACATCGTTATGTCTTAATATAAATCAAGAGGGATCCTCTTTGCAGTCCTGATCACCTCGTCTTATAGAAGATATATTAGAATTACAAAAGAAACAGAGAGAGTAACAAGGATAATCAGAGCTATGGAAGGGTTTCCCTAAAAGGAGATAACAATAGGGATCCTTCAAACTGGAAAACAGAAGACAGTCATCTGAAGTTATAAAAACATAAATCAAGAATGCTTATTTAGCATTTCCCTTGCCACAAGGGTCGGGGCCCAGAGTCCACCCTTCTCCTCCTCCTGGGTGCCTCGCTGCCTGTGGTTGAGGCCAGCTCTGCCATGGCGTGGCTGTGGGATGTGGGATCAGGCTGCTAGAAAAGAGCTTGAGTGGGGGGCCTGCCGCTCCCCTCACTCAGGAGCTCTGTATCAGCTCAGGCTTTCGCCCTCGGTCCTCGCCTGAGTTTGGTTGCAGCTGTGCCTGTGCCTGGACACGTATCCCACTGATTCGGACCTGACCCGTGGGCTGACTTCCCAGCCTGACCTGAGCCCCACCTCACCATGACGGACTCATCTGAAGAGCACCCCTAGGCCTGCTCTGCTCCTCCACCAGGGGCAGTGGGATGGGGCCCTTGTCTGCATGGACACTGCCTCGTCCAGCCTCGCTGCCACCCTCTGCTCCTGGCTTGCCTTCCCCACGGGGCAGCCAGCCCTTCCTGCTCCTGAACAACAAGATTATTTCACCCAATGAAGTTATGAGGTGAGAGATTTAACACAAACAAAAGGAAGTACATTTTAAAAACATAGTTCCGTTGCAGAGCTCAATGCCACAGTGCACTACAAAACCCAAAGATATTTAAAAAAACAGCTTATAAAGAAGCTTTTGAGGACAGGAGCATTAGCAGTTATTAAAATGATGACCTACGTGCAATCTCAAACTGAGAAACATGCTGACCACTAGGTGCAAGTGGGAAGATCACGTCTTCCCCATGTACCTGGTCCTGGCTGGCAACAGAGCAGAATATGGGCCAAGGTGGACCTAGAAAGACCTTCATGAAAGCTCCTATGTTTCAGGTCTCTGACAGCTGTAGTGGAACTAATAATGCCATTCCTTTAACAAGGCAACCCCCTAAGGCTTGTATCTGTCAAACAAGAAGGCAAGTTTCAACTTTCTGAACTTCTTTACCTGCACAAATCTGATCCTGGAAGGTACTGGGAAAACCGTGAATGAAGAAGTGGAATTAATCGGAGATCACACCACCTTTTTTCCCACCTAAGTCCTGGGGATGCTGGCCATGAGGAACATGATAATGTATCCTGAAAAACATTAAAAGTTCCTTCTCAGTTTTGGGCTTCATTATAAGTACTCAGCAGATTTGGAAAGAGAGAGATAGACTTCAAAGACTTTATATTTCATTTGGCATTGTGTTCCACTTCCCCCAAATCATTTGGCATCAGTTTTAGCTAGCACTGGAGAAATTCTGAACTTTTTCTCACAAATAAAATAAATCTATATAAACCTCAACATCAATGTGCTTGGAGTAAGTATGAGGAACAGTATTCTAAAAACCTAGGGAAAACAGATTGTGTCCTTTTTTTGAAATGACTAGTCATGAATAGCAGTGAATGTGTACTACGTATCATGTCACCAGCTACTAGTTTTATACCTGTACCTTGAATAAAGCTGTTCTCTAAACTATTCACTATACAACCATAATTCAGTTGTTTCCTGTGGCACCGTATACATTTACATACCTGTCTATTCTATTGACTTCACCTCAAAACCTGGTAATTGTGAATAGGATTTAACATGTGATGAAAATTGTTTAGTCCAAACTACATGATGAATATTTTAATTTTACCTATTTACACAAGACATAACTTATATGAAAATTGAACTTTATCATGCCTATGATCATATCTACAAAGAGTATTTAAATATCTACAGTCTAATTTCACCAGTATTTTTACAGTATATAGATTTGAATGAGAAATGCTTATAAAAAGTGAAATTATCAAAATTTATTTTAAAAATTCCAAGACCCCTTCCTTTCTTTATAAAATGCTTTACAAAACAATGCTGGGGATGATGTTATTTTTCTGAAGAAGCAGGATTCTCACTGAAATGTATGTAGTACTTTTAGTATATCAGTAAAATTGTACCTGCTGATCCTGCATCATTTACAGTTTTTTTAACTCAGACTTCATATTTTTTTCTTACCTGTATCTTCTATTAAATAAATATTACAAAAATTAAGTACACCTTGTATTTTTTCTAGAGTGTGATTTTTGTGTAAGATCTATGGAATTATAAAGCTTTGACAAGTTGAACTTTACTTTTACATATATGTTCATATATCTTTTATGTATATAAAATAAAAGATGACTATGAACATCAGTTTAGCTGAACAGCAGGATTTTCCTAAGTAGATTCACTTATTTAAAACACTGAATTTCTGGTGAAACATTCCATAGATTCAATCCAAATAAATAAACGATTGGCTAGGAAGAGTAAGCTAGGACATTGTTTTGAACATTGTCTTGAATTTTTAACGTTTTCTGTCTGCTTTCAGGAACCTTTTTTTAGCTGTGATTAAATTTGAGGAAAAAGATGAAATGTGGCAAAAAGTTTAGATGCAAACTGTAGGCCTAGATCTGGCTGCAACAGAAATGCTAACCCTACCTTTAGCCTGCATAACTCTTAATTGTTGACAAAAGACCAAAACCAGTCCAGTCTACTCCAAATTCTGAGTCAGAAAGCTCCTTCATGCGAATCACCAAGCCTATAAATTAAGAAATAGACTAGGTCCATAAGTCATAATGCATTCTAGAGAATATTCTGAGAAAAAGGAAGGAACATGACATAAGACTTGTACATAATTTAGGAATTCATACAGAGGTCTCATTTGGTTTTATGAAGCATTCTATTCCCATTACAAGGGGACATCTGAGATAAGAACCCCATCCTGGTCTTCAGCAGAAAAATTTAATTTAGGGTGAATTATAGCCTCATGATGCCTGATTATATTATTTAAAATGAGAGAAAAAGACTTAGTTTCAGTAAATTCTAATCAGTTCAGATAGAAACAGTAGCTAATTTAGATCAGCTTCAACACCTGCAGAAATAGGATTCACAAATGGAAGCATGGTTTTTATCCTAAAAGCAAAGTTAGAAATGAAGTTGCTAGCAAAATAAGTTTAGGATCTGCTGCAATAGCCTTTCTACATGCCTACACATATAGACTGTTGAGATAAGTCTGCTTCTGATGTTGTTGTGCTAGTTTTACATATATATATATATGTATATAAAAAATTATTTGACCTGCATTAAGATGCCAATTTTACTGTTTTTATCCCATTTTTATGAATTCCAGCTTCCATAAATATGTATAAATCCTAAAAGTTTTCCAGCTTATAATCAAGCTTAAAATCTGTGCTATTGACTTTTAAGTCTCTGGGCTCCTATTTAAAACCTTTACCAGTGAAGTATGAAAGAACAATAAAACAAGCCAGAAATTAAAAACAGCAAAGTCTACCTACCAATGCTTACATTTCTGTTTTTCTAATATATCTGTAATAATTATGCTGTATATTGGTGTATTTATTCAGTGCTTTTTATTTTATCTGTGTATTTTCACCTATCACAAAGCCAAATACGCAGCAAAAAGCCCTTTAGAACTATATAAAATAATGGAAATTTTGATTTTCTTGGCTAAGAAAATTGTTAAAAGCCCCTTGTTGTACTTCAGAGGCATCTTTTACTAAAAATTTGATCAGACAGCTGTAGCATTTCATCCTAAAGACACTTTGCTCCATAATGCTATAATTTGTCAGTAAGATTTTCAGTGTAAATTACTAGAAGTAAAATGCTCTTACCTTAAAAATAAGCAAAAACATGGACCTAAAACATCCTTTGCCAAAGGTTTTAGATAATAAATTAAATAAAAATAATGGAAAAATATTCTGAAAAACTTTTCTACCTTTTCTTTAAATATTTTTATTTTAATAATTTGAATTCCTATGCTGCAGAAATAATCTAGAAGAAAAAACTTTCACAAAATCCCTATTGCATTGCCCAGACAAAAATAGTAATCACATCTATCAAGGCACAATCTCAGCTGGTATAATTTGTCACAGTTTAATTCTCAGCCATAATATCTGGCAACTCTTTTTGCCCCCTATGGAACTGTCTATCTCCAATGTTAATTAGAGCTCCTCCCATGTTGCTGTCCTTTATCAGTTACTTCCATTTAGCTATTACAGTATTATTATTCTTCTGTGTAATTCCATCAAAGAAATACAAGCTCTTACCGTGTTGTTGGGATGGTAGTTGAGATGCAAACCACTGTCACATAGGGGAGAGGATGTGCCACTGCTTTGGTCACTGGGGGCACCTAATGCAAACATGAATACACCAAAAAATATTAATTAATCTATAAAGCTATAATTCAAATTTGTATATGTCTATATGTCGGTATTCCCCCCGCACCCCTAGTTTTTTCATATCTAACATTCATTTACTTTCTCCGTTCAGCCAGTATCCGTCTTCTGGTTTGAGTGGAGTGGAGGCTCAAGAATCCCTCTCCTGGTGCTTTGCTTAAAAGAGTTAATAATCTGTTTGGTAAGAAAAAAACCCCAGAGGTTTTTTCAAATTTGATAATAAAAGGAAAGCATGTACCTCCTCACTCGTTTTTCATTTGAGGGAACTAGTCAGATAATGTTTTTGTTATTCTTGATGAATTTTACAGTTCTGACTGTTCTTAACAGTTTAGGAAATTACAGTGCTACACCTCAAAAGTAACATGATAGGATCAATGCAAATGCATGTTTGTGTGTGTTACTCAGGGTAATCTGTGGTACCACAAGCATTCATAAAAGGGACCAATGTACTGGAATACATTTTTACTTAAGGATATGGTGCTGTAAGTTTTTTCTTGTCTCACTGAAATTTAATACCTAGATGAAAGATAAAGACAGTATTTCAACAAATTATTGTATAAAATATTATTTCATAATTCAGTTTACTTAATTCCTACTAACTTAAAATCAAAGACTAGAAGTATTGAAATCAAATATTTATTGTTTTGTTGCTTAAAAATTAAGCAATTCATTTTACCCTCTTGGGAGCAAGAAGCAGAAGGAAAGCAGTGGTGACAAAAGGCACAGGCTGACATATAAATACGCTTAGATATGCTGCAACTGTCTATAATTATGCACCCACACTTACAATTTAATATAATTAAAGGAAGACAGCTGTCTCCATATGCCTCTCATGGGGCTAGTTGACTAAAACTCTGTTGGACTTAAACAAAATACTAATCATCCCAGAGTAATTTATTTTTAGGTAGACAGACACCTCCACCAAAGCCTCTGAATTTTAAATGGTAAAGTTAAGCCCTCTAACTATACACACACAATCTCATTTTCACATTTACAAGACAAAACTCTTTCAGACTAAAATGTTATCTGATGCTGCCTGAAAAACTGCTTTTAAATACTCTGCATCAGGGTGTGAGCTACTATAAATTAATGTAATTCCAATGTTCTACCTGCAACTTTGCTGATTCACACCAGCCAAATGCCTGGTAATCTGTTTTTCAAGCAAAGACAGCAATTTTTTGCTTGAGGTGAATGTTACTACAAGACCTGGCAATACAAGCAGCTCATATTCAGGCAGCAATGCTGACCAAAAAAGCTGCCATCAGTCACTCTCAATGCACAGTAGGTTCAGAAGCTGCAAGCGTTCATGAGCATTGGATGGAGTTTTCTTTTGGCCAAGTAATAAAGGCTTACATGCACAATCTTCATTCAGTGGCAGTTTGAGAAAAGCAGGTGCTCTTTTCAGAAAGGACACAGTTAGAGTCACTTCTTCCCCCGCGTTGCGAAGGACCTGAACCTGGAAGAGAAACAAAGACAGGACACCTTGAAATAAATGTATGACCAAAATGCATCATGTAAGCAACACCACACAGCTTTCACATACCAAAACATAACTGCTTAGTACTTTATTGTAATGACTTTTTTCTTAAAAGAAAGCAAGATGTAAAGCTTTCTATATGCTTGTCTGACATGCTTCTAGTCACACATAGACTAGGCGGGGAGGTGGGCTTTGGCCTCCTATAATAGCACTGGCTTTGCACTGTACTATTGCACAACTTGCTCCCTGACATTGTTCAGCTGCGCACCTCCTTCCTTCAGATCTGGCATCATCCACACTAGCATGTATCTATAAAAAAAAAAAATTATTATTCCCTCCCCCCCCGCCCCGAGGTTGTATCATAAATCTCCAACCAAAAGAATAGCAGTGTTTTCCATAGCTGTGCCATAATCCTAGGAGTAAATCTTCCCAGCAGCCAGAGTTAAATTTAGCCAAAGCACTCCAGCATGGATGAGAGACCTAATCTTCCTTACAGCCACAGAGGAAAAGTACCTATTTTAAGCCTGAAGTCTTAGACAAGCAGAAGCTTGGGTTTTGCCAAAGGGCAGCTTGCATTTTGAACACAGGAATGCGTAAATCACCTATCCACCTGTGAATGCTTTTAGCCTTCTTGTACTCTCCCACAACTGCTCCTGCAGCTCTTGTTCATGTCTTTAGCTTTTGGGTGGTATGGCTGATAGACACTTCAAGACACACAGCAGAGAAAGGGAACCCCAGGCATCTCCCCAGAGTGGCACAAAGGAGGCACAAAAGCAGCTAAGCAAAATGTTATACTTAACAGTGGGGGAATAACATTTGAATTGGTTTACAACATGAGAGCCAAGAAGCTTCAGGTCACACAACTCTGTTTCAGAGCACAACCACTTCCTGTTCTTCTGGCTCTATAACTTCAAAATGCTTCAAGGGGTGATTTAATCTGGGCTTACAAAGACAGAAGATTGCACCATACCTCTATCTGAGTGACTGCACTCATACTGTGCAGAGAGCTGGCTCACTGGGAGCCGTGTTTGGAGAGCTACTACACAGTGACATTACACAAACATTTTAAACTAGCATATATTTATTCCCTTTCTGCTGTGTTTTCATGGTAGCTGGATAACACAGAGGTAACCCTTCTGTCATGCTGCTGCTTGTGGGAAAGCCTTGTAAATAATTTACGGAGGATTGTTATTCTTTAACCTATACCTATCAACAACCTATCCTACATGGTTACATACATGTATATAACTATATGCAGGGCTGCTTTCACATGGAATCACTGCGTTAACTTAAAGCAATTCCTCAAGAAAAAATGCCGACTTCGCCTTTAAACACAATACTTCCTACTCCATAGTGGTTGCTACAGAGGAGTAACAATATGATGTCAGGATATTTGATTCACTATCTGAAATCCACTTTGAAATTTTAGGCTCTTTATTGTTTAAAATAACACACTAGTTGTCAAAGCACAATTTACAGTGTAGTGTGTATTTATACGTATGTGTGCAAATACACACACAACAAATTTCATCAACTTAAACTGCATGCCAAAAACTTAATCTGTAACATGAGCCTCTTTGATGAGCACTTCCCAGTTCTGATATGTTTTATACCTTAGAATTTGTAAGTAGTACTTATTTCATAGAAAGATCACTTGTAATCTGTGGAACAGTAGATAAAGACTCCAAAGTCCTGAATTCCATCAGAGAAACCATACCATATCCTCAGCCTTCATAGAAAATTCATCCTTCTCCTCTCTTATGTAGCAGTCACACAGTCCAGAATAGTCATAGCCAAAGCAGAAACTTACAGGCATGTATTGTCTATTGAAATGACAGATGTGGATAGACGGAGTGCAGGAAAAATAGAGCTACCTTCTGCCTTTTAAAAAAAGTATTTCTTTTTACTCAGGAACAGGGAAGAAATAAGTGGAGAAGTTACAGCATTACCAACTTTAATTTATAAAGTCACCTTTTAAGATACCTAAGAATAAGTGGGTGTCATTTGTGAAAGAAGCTGAGACAGTAAACTCTGCCCCCGAATCTTTCTTTTTCCAAGAGTAAAACAAGCCATGAGCCTACATGATTTCATCTGATAATATATTGTTCTGTAAAGGCTAGAAGTTGCCATAAGTAGTCTACTGTGACCTCTTCCTCTAACCTCTCTCTCTCTCTCAAACTTCTTTATCTCATAGGATGAAGAATTTAAGCTGGTACACATTTTAGTTGAAATCAGCAATACTTATTTCACTGAGTGTATTTTGGAGTGTATGAAGCATATAATCCAGAAAGTGACTAGATTTTGACATGCAGAATAAAGACTAAAGAAAGATAAAAGTTTAAAAAAGAAAACTACTAAGTAATGATTACAACAAAGAGGAGACGAGCTATCAATCCCATTTCACTTACTTTCTAGTAAGTGAACATTAACAAAGCCATTCTGGGAAATAAGGTTAGCTGAAGAAAATAGGATTTTTAATTAAATTTATTAATTGCCTTTTTATAGCTTTCAATTGAAAGCTTTACTGTTATTTTACATTTTTTGTCTTTATTTTACATAAGAGATGAACAATTACTGAACTGTTTTAAATCGAATATGCCTCATAGGATTCATTTACTTTGTGTCCTCATTCAGTGTGTACACCATACCATAGTGCCATTCCTCCACACAGAAAGAGAATGAGGTACAATAGGAAATCTACTCCTACTGAGGAATATTTTTAGTGGCATACCAGAACAGCTTATGTTCACGAATGGAAAACTGATAACTTTTACAAAAAAAGATAACAGCCAAAAGTAATGTGACTAATTGTGATGGAGAGTTATGTTTATGAAAAAAAAACAAACAGACTAAAACCCACTTGAAAACAGGGAGTCAAACAGTTTGCCTGGAAGATACAATACAGTATGAATTTCTGGAGTTTTACAAACATGAGTGGAATTCTACCAACAGTCAGAGATACTGGCATATTAATTTTTTCTTCTCTCTTCCTCATTGCCTAACATCAGTTTAGCTTAAAACTTTGTAGAGCTATTTTGGTAAAATGAGGATTGTTTGAATGTAAAAGTATTGCTTGTTCAGGTTTGGAAAATGTACATTAATGAAAAATTAATTTATCTGCACAAATATACCCGTGTGCACCTGAAGAATTGGTAGCATATTCTACTAACAAAGCAGTAATGAGCTTTTACCAATGAAGTCAATTCATGAACATACTGAAGAAACTAGTTGTCAATCATGATGTAATTTTTAGATAAATAGATATCTGCTCAGCCATCCTGCTCTCCTACTTAAAAGAAAGCTCCCTCACATTTATTGTATATACATTGCCAATATCTTGTCAACCAAGCATTATCATTGACAAGGTATGTGTTCGTTATTTCTGGCAGTGCTAATTCTAGAAATATTTCAAGGTTACTTTCAAACATAAGAGGGAAGTAGACTATCTAAATCCTTTATACATCTTTTTCAGAGTCACAGCATATTTTCTGATTTATAAGGAAACCTTAGAGCTAGGTTGATCAGAGTAACTAACTCCAGATTTTTTGCCAGCACCATCACATACTGTATGCATGATAAAAATGAGTGAAGATTAAAAAGCTAGGGACTATTTTCTATTTCCTGCAAACAATGAAGCTCTCTCAAGAATTTCCAGTCATTTCGAAGACTCTCAGGATTTTTCTAATTTTGCAATGTCTGCTTCAATATTTTGATATAATTATGTTAAATTCCTTACATTACTGATACATTAGTCCACAAATTATAAAAATGTGGGGTTTGGTTTGGGTTTTTTTCACTCCATTCAGGGTTAATGTGTATTTTAAACAGCAAAAATAGAGAACTGTGGAGATCTTGATTCACTGAAGGTTGAACAGTGGCATTAAAGTGGTATCACATTTTTTTCATTAGATTAAAAAACCAACAGGTCACTGGAAAAAGTATACTAATTTTCTTCCACCCCCACTTCTTATTCTATAGAAATGTGTCTGGACCTTCCAAAAATAAATTTTACTAGGGTTACTGCATACAATTGCTGACTGATCACTGATTTCCAGGATGATCCCATCCCTCCCCAAAATATTCCCACATTGGGTAGAATACAACGAACATTTATCGTCTTGTTAAGATTAGCTATTTACTTGATGAGTGCCTACTCCACAATTGATTGCTTTCTTTTAAAATACAAAGTGGCTATTTTAAGAAATAGTGTTGCTATAATAAGTGTACAATCAAATTACCAAAGACAATGCTAACAGTTCTTATTAGTCCTGAAACAGAATTAGAATCTCATCCCCACTGTGTATAAATGGTAAAAACATTTTCAATATTAATGAAATGTAGCTGTATAAGTAAGAGATTTTCAGTTCATTACTGCTAATAGCGAAGGCATTTCTAAATTTACATCAAATAAAAATACTTAAAACATTTACCCTATTATGAGAAAAGATATAAATGTATCCAACTTCTAAACAGTGAAAAAGAAACATATTTTTGAAAGGAATACAAATTTTGAATAAATATAGAAACATTATTTCAAAAAGTTCAAAGCAAAAATGCAGCAACTCCCTAAGGGTTTTTTTTATCATCTATGAAGAGTTTAATGAAGGTGAGATAAATTCATAGTGCTAAATCCATGGAATATTTGCCTGACAAATATTTAATTCAGTAGTAGACCTAACACTTCCAAAGTCTAACAAGATTATATCTCCCCACTGCAAGTCATGGAAAAACTCCCTTCGGAAGAGATCTGTATGTCTATGCATTTGACCTGGCAATTTCTAAAGCACTGCACCCCGGACTGCAGAAAATGCATGACCAGGCACCATTAAAAAGATTTGCTTATTGTCTGTATCATTGAAAGGTAATAATCTGTTTTATTTCCAGAGGCTGTACTGACTATTCAAGATGTATGTTTTTTTCCTGTAAAGCCCTATATTTTTAATATTTTCGAGATCTTCCACAAAGCCTTAGATTTCAGGCACATGAATCCACCTAACTATATCAGGTTTTTATTTTAATAGTTAACAATGAATAGTAACACTTAATGTGTTGATATAGATATTGCATGGATTAAATAATGAAAAGCTATTTAGTATTGCAGTTACTACTCGACTTAGGTGGTGGGGTTTTTTATTTCATCTAGTGAGCAATACTAGCTATTGATTTGTTGGTGTACAGTGTATAATGAAGTCATCCCTGTAACAGGAAGAAGCTGTGACACTGAAAAATCTTAATATCTCCTCATCAACATTATGGCTATATATTAAATTCCTGCTGCTGTTTTAGAAACCATGTATGTATTTGATGTAGAATGAGTTGATGTGAAAAGAACTACACAAACAGAAACATTAAATACTGTCAATAAACTTTCTTACGCAAAGCACAAGCTTACTGTAAGTCGGAATCAAGAATTAATTTAGTTCTACCACAAACAGCCCTATATAAAGTTAGGATATTAATGAGTGAAGTGAGACAGGCAAAAATAACAGTTGTGCTTGTCTGAACCAGTAGCTGTGTGAAATAGTGAAATTAGAAGAGCTAGTGTTTCTGGAGTGACAGTGTCTGTATTTCCATGAAATTACTGTAATGACTGCAAGGGGGCCATCTGAAGAAGTGAATTTTATGGTGATGTGTGATATTGCTGAATAAAATCTCTACATAATAATAACACGTCTGAATTTTTAATAATGTCTACAATGATATTGCCTTTTAATTTTATAAAACCTTTTAAAGTCCCAGTTCAAGAAAACATTTGAGCATATGCTGAAGTCTCTCTCAATATATTCAGGAAAGCACTGAAGCGTGAAGTCCCTCTGACTTCAGTAAGTATTCTTTCCTGAATAAGACTGTAAATCTCCCCTTAAATTACTAATGAAATTTATCCACCAATGAAGTGGTAAAGATTTAAAACAGAAGACTTATATAGTCCCCAAGATCTGTGTTCTCCTGAAGTGGAGCAAATTCCACTCTTCAGTGTGCTCTAAAGGAAAATTCAGTTCTTTGATGAATACCTTGAATTATAAACATCTGGGGAAAAAAAAAAGGAAAAGTAGAAGATATCTTCCTAGCCACTGTGCAGTTACACAATGAACTAGTATCAAGTCCATCAGCAGATACCACAACACGCATTTTGGTACAATCACATAAAGGCCCAGAGCTAGAAGGCTCAATGCATGCACGCAACTCTCTTGGATTATATTTATTTAAAATACCAACTGTTTTATTCAGTAAAAGCCATGTAGTTAATACAGAATATTTGCATTAAAAACACATCACTGTATGGGGAGTTTTTACTTCCTATGATCTAATATTCACCACAGTATTTGCCAACAATGAAATTTAATCAACAAATATAATAGCAAAAACTATCAAAGCTTTTTTTCCTTCAGAAAATTTCTCTAACTGATATACAGAGCAAACTAGAACACCGTTTTATGACAGCAGTTCCTACTCAGACTGCACAACTCAAAGCATACTTCAGACCATACTCTGACACTACCATAGCTGCAGGTTTTAATTTTTTGCTGTCTGGTTCCAGAACCTCTGTGAGGTATTTAGCTACAAACCCAAACCAGCTGCACACTAGAACTGGGAGCTTCCTCAAACAAGGCAAAAGGAAATGCAGGGCAGAACGGTGCACATGCTGAGGATGCAGGAAGACGTGCCCTTCTATTCAGAACCCTCTTCTGCATGTATCTTGCTACTGGCACTGTTTTAAAAAAAGTGCAGGGGGTATGCAGTAAGACTAGTAGTTACAGCAAAGATACCCTACTGAGCCTACCACTAAGCAATTATTCTGAAAAGTGGCAGATAGAGGCTTACAGCTTCTTAAGATGACACAGGAATTGAATTGAGGTAGTACTTACTCAGCGAATGCTCCAGCTACAGAATAGAGGCACTATACAAAAGCTCATTTCAGAGCAACATACACAGAGATTCAGGGTTTGATGCTTTTCGACAAGTCCCATCAGACTGACCACTTAGAAACAAAATTATTCTTGATTCCAAATGACAGCACCCATTTAAGCTAGACCATCAGGTCATTTCTCAGATGGACAACGTCACACCAGTCATCTTATAGATATATTCAGGCTTCCTTCATTGATCCTTGCCCTAGTTGTTTTCACAGGCTCATGGGCTTTAGACACAGAGCTACCAGAACATGCAACCTCAGGACTCCTGTATAAAGCAGTAGTAGAAAACTAAGTAATCTGCCTTTAAAAATAGATATCATTGCGTTTCATCATGGCCTACATGCAAAGTAGGCCATTTATATTAGCTGACACTAAGAGATACCTACAGAGTTTTCTTCATAGGAAATGACTAAAATAATCAGATGTAAGCAACATTAATAAGTGTAATGAGGAGGCAGGAGAAAGAGATTAATTTCACAAATAATTTATTGGAAATATAATTAACTCACATCAAAAAAATCCATCAGGCAATAGAGGACCAAATATAGGTCACACAGAGGACACAGACTCCTGTCAGTTCTTTCTTCAATGCAGTTCCAAGGTAAAAAGAGAATATTGTCACATCAGTGATGTATTTAAAATCAAGTTTGAAAAAAGTATCTGTTTTTAAACATTTAAGTCTAACACTCGTGGAATGGAGTACTTACAAGTTTGTCTAAAAGATATGATGACAGCTTTTTGGAAATCTTTAAACTTTCTTATGCTTCATAATCAACACTAAAATATTTAATAATCTTTCAATCAGAATAGCAATAGAGTGCAATTATTGCTTAGTTGCATGTTTATCTTTTCAAAAGTAATATAGGAGTGCTGCAGCAAAATATATCAATGCAAACACTTGAGGAAAAAAAAATTATGAAAGTAAAAGTCTGCCAGAGGAAAAGACTGCAGCATTTTCCTGTTCTTCTTTCATTAATCCTAGCATCAACAATAAATATCACCCATAAAAAATATTGCTATAAGTGCTTAATTTGCATTCTTAGGTCAGATACCCTAATTTTGAATTCTGTTTCACTAAAGACTGCACTTACTGGTCATCACAGTTCTTATTAAATCATAAGAAGGCCATTAGTCCAGTACAGAAACTATGAAAAGCAAGAAATTAGAACTTGTTAAAATTTTAAGTCTATCAAAACTGGAAACACCATACCTCAGTGTCCCTGACCATAGGTCACAGGGGACACCATAGGTCCCTGAACTGAAACATTACATACCATATTCTGAAAAACAAAAAATATGAATTCCCTATATAGATTCCAACTCTAATGCATTATTTACCGTCATCTATCAGTATATTCTTTGACTCATCCCAACTGAGTTTCAGACTGTTGATTCTACTGCAAATGTTGATTCTAATTCCAAACAATGGGTCTTGTTTCCCAACCTATATTCCATGGACTACTATTGGTCTGGGACTGTGGTCCATAGAAGAAATAAATACACAGAGATGCACTTATTAGCCATTCAGCTCTACATGACAGAAGACACAAAAAAAATTCAAACAACCAGAAGACTCCAACCCAAACTCTTTCCAAGTTTCATGAGCTATTTCAGTGTATCTATATGTAGTGAGTACATGCCAGAGTTCAGAACTGCCTGTCTTTGTTTCCATGTTACCTACTTTGTGTATGGTTCTACTTCTCTAGGATTACTCAGCTACACTAAACAGTATGTCTAGTTATACAGTCTTAAGAAGTCCTCTACTTTAAACTCTCACAGCTGTTCCACTTTTTGAACGTTATTATATATTCAGCTGCTCAGCACCTCCTATCCTTCCGAGCTAATTCATGAATACATTTTTTTGTTATTATATATTTAATGAGTTCCAGAACAACTGGCTAAGAGGAATGAGGCAAATCCCTTAATAATATTGAAAATGTTAGAAATACCAGTAGAACTGTTCCTAGTGTGGTTGAAACTAAACAGCATTTATTCTACAATATTTTAAAGATATGGAATCGGAAACTTGAATTCTTTTGGACACCACAAAACTTTAAGTTAGTTTTCTAACTGTAAATTACAACTCTAACAGACTGATAAAATTACCACCATTTATTTAGGTAAACTACTCAACCCCACCATCAGTCAAATCTTATAAATCCATAAGCCTAATCCCGGTTTCAACTAGTTGTATTAACATGTATATTTCATCTTCTACCAATCCTATACACTTTCATTACAATTGTATATATTTGGGTAAACTTCTCATTGGTATGATAGTTCAGAAATTCACACAGGAAACCAGGTTTTGTTTGGGATTAATTTCATTGACACTGTCTAAATCAAATATTGACCAAAGCTGCTTTGGGAGAAATGTGCAATCCTCTTAATAAACAAAACAAAACTCCTACTGAAATGGAAGAAACATTTACATCACTGTTATAACAGCATTTACTGATTTCTACACAGCTTTGCCAAAAGGTTGCACAGCATCCCGTGGGTGCTAGTGTGTACAGCCAGATGAATGACAGGCTATCCCATCTGTCTACAGAGGATCCTCATTTCAGACACAAGGTTTTTGGACTTCATAATAATCGGAAACCGACTGTGACAGTAGGCTATGCTGAGATTGTGGTGTGGTTTTTTTTCTCTCAACTACATGTTATGGAGAATATTCAAAAAAAGCTGTTAACACCTGTAGAACATTAAGCAACCTCCACAGGCTTTGTATATTTACCTTCAAGGATCCATGACACAAAAATGGAAAGATATTTTTTTTCTTTTAAGCAAAATCTAGGCCATATTTTAATACACAGATAATATGTAGAAATTAGTCCTACTCATTATATCTGCACAACATCCTTGTGAAATCTATCTTTATTACTCATGCAAATAGTATCATTTTAGTGGGTTTTAGTCCAATATACTATAAAGTGGTAAGACTAAGCCAGAACCGTAACTTACTAATTCTCTGTAGGCTACCAACCAATTCTTGGTATTGCTATTCTCTAACAAGAATTTCAGATAGCAAGAGATGGATAAAACCATCTTTAAATTAAAGAAGAGACATTTAACAAGAGACATTCTCTTGGACTAAAAAAATAAAGATTATTTAGGGTATAGTATACTATAATATACACCATACTAAATATTCCATCACAGATTTCCCTGACACATCTTTAAGCAAGTTTTTCATTACCATCCAATAATCCACAAACAGACAGGTTATACTGGAATGACACTTTCTGGTGATAAAAGCTGCCGCAAAAACATTCAGTGCTGGATATAGGCCAGAGCTTCAGTCATGAAATTGCTAACTAAGTGGGAAAACCCACAAAACAGGTAATAATATCAATATCTCTTATGTAGAATATTAAGATTTTGCTTGTGGCCTGCAGGTAGTATGGCACACAGTGTATGATAATGCATTCACTATTCTAGAAAAAAATAAGTATAGCATATCAGCTATCCAACAGTGTATGAGAACACAACAGATTCCAGCAGATAATCATAAGCTGAACTGAAGAAAAATGTTGTGTATGGCCTCTCAAAACCAATAGCCATATTTCAGCAATTAGCCAGAAAAACCTTAGAAGAATCACTTAGTCACTTAGGAGTCTCCATTCCCTATACAAATGTCACATATAATATTCAGATAATGAAGACGACTAAAGACATTATCCATGTTACATGAAGAAAAATAAAACAACTTCAGCTATATTTACAGAATAACCCAAATTGTTCCATATTTAGCTGCATGACTCCTAGAGTACCCAGCTACAACTGGAGTAAAGATCACTAGAAAACCTTTTATGAATTGATACATATTTTTCTTTTGCTAGAAGACATTATGCTAAAGCCAAAAAGCTTCGGATAGAAGCCTTTGCTTTTTCAACAATAACTTTTTTTTTTAAGTAAGAGCAAAAATCAAAGCAAAATTGAAAGTGGAAATTTTTTTTCTGGTAAGCTGTAAGAGAAACTGGACAATAATTTGGAGTTGAGGTCTTCAAATTTTGCAGGTAATGTGTGCTCCTCAATAGGAGGAAATAATTACAATCAAATTGTTCATTTTAAAGGATTTGGAGTTATTTCTTTTCATAGTTGATCATACTGCACTTCTTTTTTTTCCATTATAGCAATGAACTTGAAGGGTCTGAGTTTTCTAGCCCTGATTATTAACAAAACAATGAAGCTGCTTTCTTATCTATTACATATATAAGAATCCTCTGCTCCTTCAGTCAAACTGTACCTACACTTCAAATTTACCAGAATAAGTGCTCTCACAATTGAGTTCTATATGAAACTTCTAACACATCTACTAAACAAGTACAGTTTTTTATGTATGCAATTTGTAAAAAGATGATTAGTCGTTATCAAAATGCATGCACATTACTAAACTACATCAGCTATTGTTCCTGTTCCTAATGCTTGAAGAGTAGAGAGTCATCCAGTTGACACACCATTTTGAAGTACATTCTTAATTTTTTAAATCTTTCATGAACCAAGATAGGTCTAAGATTGTTGAAAATATGGCTTGAATATTTTGTCTGACTAAGCAGAGCCTCAATTCTGAGGGAAAAAAGAAAGATCAGTCTCAGAATAAGAGTTTGCTCACACTAATCCCATTGCAAGGCTGGGGTCAAACACACAGCTAGTGGCAAATTTCACATTTACATATTCAATATAAAATTTGCTGTTGGCAAATATGACCTTAACATTTACTTTTCATGAATAGTCACACTAATCAAGCACCAGCATATAAATGCTCATGAAAAATTAATACAAAATGGTCTTAAAGAGTTTGAAATCAAAATTTAATTCTAAATTTGAATAAATATTAATGTACAAGCCTACTCCTATTTGTTCATTTCTAAATGTTATCAACTTCACAATGACAGAAAGAATAATTCTTGGACAAATTTGTATTTGAAGTAATGTTTTAGATCAATATATGCAGTTAACTCTGCTAAGCTGCTTGGCAGCTCAGGATCTAATCTCTGAGAAAGATATTTCAGTACTTCAGGGAATGTGCTTAGCGGTAAAAGTGTTCAGCTGAGAAAATGCATAAGAACATACTTTCACGTCATTGAATGCAATGGCAGCCTTTCTGCTGCAGACTAGTTGTACTGCATCTAGCTGAAGCTGAGAAAATTACTTTGTTCTTCATATATATATATGTAAAAAAGAAAATCCCCAATTTAGAAAAATACTTAAATTCATACTTTTAGGCAAATACACACATATTTTGCCGGACTGGGATCCAACATAGTTATCCTGTATTATGAAATTTTCACAAATAATATTGCCTCAACATTTTTAGGATCATTTTCATCAGTATCTAAGTTTTAAGGGTCTTAGCAGAACTGAATTTGGAGGTACTCACACTGGATATTAATTAACGGGAGGACACTTACAGATACTTTGAAAAGAAAAGAGATTAACATATAATTCCAAGGAAGTAAAAAAGCTAATTTGTATTTCAACATAATGATAAAAATGAGCTGAATTACAAGTTTAATCAGTTTATAGCATAAGGTCTTTATGACTTTCAAAGTTAAGCATAAATCTGATATATTCATCCAAAATGATCAGGCTACTTATCCCATCGTAACTCTTACGTTACCTTCCCTTATTTTGCTAATTAGGCAATAACCCCACAAAAAACCGTTCTTGCCAGCAGTTAATTACCATTTGAGACTATCAAATCTTATAAAACCCATTATTTATAGGCTGTTATATAGAGTGGATGTGTTTTCTGAAGCAAAAATTGCAACATTAACAATAAAAGAAAAACAACATGCTTTGTAAAATTCTGTTACATTGCTGCTAGGTGAAGATATCAGAATATCACAAATGAATGCACAAACAGGCCTCACTTCTAGAAAGTCTAGGCCCCTCAAACCTTAATAATTCTGATTTTACAATTTTCTCTATCAGTTTCTAAAAAATTCAGAAAATAAGAAAAACAGTGCTGATGCTATGTAACTGAAAGCTATCTAAGGAACATCTATACAGAAAGATGATTTGGAAAAGCACACTCCCATTTACGTAACACTTTCCTGTTGAGATATAAAGATTTTGCTTTTGATACCTTCTGGGATATTAAAAGCTGTAGTCGTAGCAGCAAAAGTAAAAATTAAAATATTTTGGTATTGTCAAATTCCAAAGCTCCCAGTGTTTTAATTGGAAAAAAATAGTACCTTGTCTCACAGATTTGTTGTCGTTGCCATTGTTGTGCAGGTGATTAATTTTACTCTAAAACCTTACTTATTGGTTGATGGAAAGATGCTTTATACAGTCTTTAAAACCTTGTAATCTTTCAGGGTGAAAGATGTTTAAACAAAATATTTTATCTGTTAGCATTCATTATGGTAAATGCTAGCTCTCACCAATACTTCTCTCTGCAATCAGTGATTCAGAAATAATATATTATGACCCGAAGTGCAGAGGGGATTTTGAATGTATTTTGTATTAGATTTTTCATGTAAATATGACTGAACAAAAGATGTCCAAAAAACCTTAAGATGACTGAGATATGGTGAAGATTTTGTGAAACATGTCTGTCTATCTATTTAATATGTAAATACATTATACTCAGAATAGTATAAGAAGGGAAGGCATTTCAGTATTTCAGGGAATCAAGAAATATCCTCAGTACTTTCTGCTGCACACCAACATGTTAAAATATGGGAGTTTTTTGATGTAGAGCATTCCCTTCAACTTTCCGTTTAATGGTTCAGCATAATTAGAACCTTTGAAATATTCTGAATCAGTACGGGCTTGACAAGGGCATGTGAAGTGGAATAGAGCTATGTACATTTGCTAGACCTCATTTAAAGATATACATCATTATCCTGGTAACACCATTTCAGCCTGAGCAGTGACTATTTCCCATTTTACTCAGAAAAGTACTAACAGCACAGGGAGGCAACAACACCTGCAGGTCTCTGCACTAAAATCTAAGGAACAGGCAACCTTTGTAATTTTTAATGAAGAGTTTCTTCCCTCTGGAACCACACCTGCACTAAAGTTTTTCTTGTGATCTGTGAACCTTTTACTACTGCAAGCTGTTTTACTGGCCACAGTCTTGCAGAACAGCTAATGGGAGACAGGTAGTACTAAATTGAACTTGTAGAAAGACACCAGTACTATCAGGGCAAAAGAAAAAAAGTATAGATCTAGAAATAGGCCCAGTGCTGACAAAGAGATACCAAAACATCAGTACCATACTGTACCATACTAGTGGTTGAGAAGTATGGGGTGGGCCATCTGGAAACCTCCATGTATCTGGCTGGAACAGTCCAACACTGGATACTATTGAAAAATATAAAGAGTCCATTCTCCTTTCCTCTTCCTTCTCCACCGAACAAACTGTCAAAAGATAAAGACCCATTGTAGAGAAAAAAAAAAAAAAGACCTAAAAATATGTACAGGTGTTAGATAACCCCTGGATAAGAAGTTTCTTCCTGGCGCCCATCTGATTTTACTACAGCCAGAACAATGACAAGTCTGAAGAGTTAAATCAGGTATTGTAACTGCTGGAAAAATGTCAGAAGACTCTATGTGTGTGCACATTTGCACTTCTTTGAGCACACCTCTTATTTATGACTCCTTCTGCCTAGCTAAATCAGTACATGTGCTCTATTTTGTCCAATGTGCTCTCTTGGGCCCATGTCAAGCCATAAGAAATATAGAGTTTGCCTTTTAGAGGTGAACGTTTGCTTTCAGTCTGTACTGCATGGCTGTTACCTGTTTAAAGAAAACACACGTGTTTAAAGAAAACACAGTTGTTGCCAGTCAGACAGTATTTTCTAGTCCTTATGAGTAAATTATATTTTTTAAATACTGACCAGGAAAGATAATTTTCCTGCTTATAGGAGGTTTCGTTTTTCCTACATTAAATTGGAGTGTTTTGTGTATGTTTATTTCCTCTGCCTTTTGGAGGCTTTTGATGCTCTCTATGCTATTCCTGTCTAGTCTTGCTAGATTATTATGGAGTAGTTAGTACAAGTAAAAAAAAAAACCTCAAATACCTAGCTGAAGTGGACTATGCTTTTCAAATATAAACCACACGGAAACAAATTTAACATAATTGGGACTCTCGCACTCTACCAGAGAGCTAGCCCCATTTTCTTATTTTTTAATTATTGTACAGTATTACACCTATCCACAGCAAAGAAGAAATGGAGTCCCTGTACTGAAGTCAAACTGAGGTATAGCTCCACAACTGGAAGATGCAGTGCAGAAAGAAATCTTTCAAAAAGTCTTCTGGAGGATAAAACGCACTCACATAGAAACAAACAGGAAAATATTTCTATTTGCTTCCTAAGGAAGCAAAGAAACCTGAGTCTTTACAGTAAAGTATCAATGTAAACCAGGTCACAAATCATGTCTGATGGTACACACTTTAAATCTACCACTTTTCTTTGCAGCTCAGACTTTCAGCATTAATAGAGCTGCATGACAAAGGAGGAACCAATGGCAGTTATTTGAAGGATGTTGCACCATAACTGGTGATTCAGTCTTTCACTCTATCCTGCTAAATCCTAATGGATTTTTGTTTCGAGGACTGTAGCTACATAATAAGGAAATAACAATATTAATCATATAGACTTGGTATTAGTCATGCCAGCATAATCTACTCCCTTCTATTAAAACTCAGTAGTATTGATGAGTAGTTTTAAAAGATGAAATCTTAATAATGTGACTACTATATCTACAGGTATCTTGAGAAAAAGAAATGAAAATACAAATTAGGAAGACAAGCAACACATTAACGTATTTTAAAAGTCTAACATCATAGTGCTTGAATAAATTCAAGCCTTTACTGAGTTTGGCACAGAAATTAATTATTTAAACCCTAAAAAACCATAGCTAAAACCAGATTAGAAAAGCAGCTGAACCCGTTAAGAATACCGCTCCAGGACATATCCTCATCCAAGGAATTTCCACCACACAGGAAAAAAACAGTAAACTACTTATACCTGCTAGGTTCTTTTCCACTTGATGGACACTTTTTTCAAATCGATGCTGCAATATCTGACGGATTATTATTAGCTCCAAATTTCATGAACAATAAGGACATTGTTAATACATTGTAACAGATGTTTTCATTAATTGCACCAGGGTAGCTAAGGTGACATTAGCACTTTTTTATTACCTAAGACTCAAATAGAAAACAGCAGCTGTATGGGAAAAGCAATAACTTGGCCTCGTCTTACAAAGGAAATACTGGGTTTCCAAAAAGTTTACATTTCACTTTTAAATTCAAAAGTTATAAATTGCAGATTGAATATGGTCTTCTCTTAGAAGCACCAGCTATGCAGCTTCAATATTTAAAGTCACCATTCAGTCTAGAGGCGAAAGGATTAAATGGTTGTGCTATGAGTTATACAGTACAAGATCTCTGTCACATCATATAAGAAGGCGGTGATCTGTATGTGCAGGTTGCTGTTATTACTATTACCAAACAGCACAATATTAATGTAGAGATCCTTTTCTAGAACAGATTCTGAAGCACTTCATATATTTCAGTGAGCTAAACCTGATAGTAGTCTAGGTCTCTTTTTCACAGTTAAAGAAACAAAGATAACATAAGAACATGATTTACCAAAAGACACATCTACAAAGTCAAGACTGAGTGAGATTTCAGATCATTTGGTTTCCAGTCCTGTCTTACAAATACAATATGTTCATTATTCTGCTTAAAAACATTTATGAAAAACATTACCAAAACTATTCATAATGGGTTTTAAAAATCCATTTGAATAAAACCATAGTTTTAAAACAAAAAAATCAGAATAAGAGTTTCATTAGGTGCACATGATTATAGTTAAGCAACTACAATCCCTATACCGTCAGCTTCATATAACATGTATGAGTCATGGAAGGCTAGCACAGTTACAGCCCTGCTACAAATGCAGAGAAAAGGGGGAAGCAAAAGATACAATGCAGTACACCTGGACATCCCATGTCAGGTCATCAGGTCATTCTGCTGGAAAAAGATGTCTTGTGCAAAACTCAGCTGATGGCTGAATTGAAACAAGGTGCTACATATTGTAGCTAGCTCTACATAAAATCCACCAAAGTCTAATTAATCTATGCTGTCTTGATACTTACCTACCTCTACATCAGCTTTTCCTGCTGCTTTTCAAGGAATGCACGAATGCCACGTTAACTGGCACATACAAACTATCATTTTTCATTAGAAACATTCCCTGAATTTTCCCCAAACACAAGAAATAAGAAATTATTTCATATCCATATTCATTTAATTCTATTTTTATTTCCTAAGAGAAAAACAGATGTTAAGATCCAAAGAAACTCCAGTGATATGTAACCATAATTGTTGATACTACCTGAGGTGCTTTATTCACAATGTTAAGAACAGACACATATTCTTAAACATATCAATGTTAATTCGACTGAAATTCTTCCTTCTCCATGGGCCCCAGATGCTTTGGTGCACTATAACCCTGGAGACAGTAGGAGCAGTAGATCCAACACAAGATTTTTGGCAGTATGCAACTGAGTTGATTTGCACTCTCCTACTTCAATCCACTCAGTAGTAGCTCAAGGGAAGTAGCTCACAGCAGGGCCTCTCTCTCTCCCAAGATTTTGTCCATTGTTAGTGGTGTAGTGGCTAGACCCAGAACCACCAAAAATGTCCACATGTGCTACAAGAACAGCATCATGCTGGTGATTGCCCATCTATCTTTGTTTTATGTTTGTACAATAAATGGAGGTAAGGGCTACAGATACAATAGTTTCCAAACTACAAATATATTAGTTTTCAGCCTTATGAATAATCATAACCATTGTGAGCCCTTCAAAGATAAATCCAGAGTAGAAAGAGCACAAAATCATGTAAATTAACAGACATAATGGACACTCCTTACCTCTACATTCATGCTCATACTGCATTTTTTGAGTCAAACTGCCAGTATGATGTTGAGAGATATTTTTTAACAGAATTGCTAGATTATTTTTTTCCTCAACCTCCTCCCATGCTGATACTTCACCACAGAGAGCATGTATTTATTTTACCATACGAGAGCACTAAGACTGAAGCAATGTTATGCTGTACAGTCTTTACAACCCAAGACAAACAACAAGCTGACATTCAGCCTTTGATAGAAACTCATAGCGTGGTTTCATGATATGAATAATATTTACACCTTCTACAAGCAGAAAACTAAGCTCAAAATGATGTGATTCACCTAAAGCTAAAAAAATCAGAAAGGAACTGTGTAAACGCCTCCAGTAAGGTACACTAAGAACTGACTAAACCTACCTATCCAGTCTTATAAAAGTCTTATCTGCCTATCTATCTATCAATCATCTATCTGCCTACCTATGTATCTACCTACCTATTTGCTAGATTTAGGCTTCAGATTATAGCATTATTACTTGGATTACAGGATCTGTGCATCACAGAATACTATATCACCAGATATAATAACTAATGGAAGACAATAAAGACAACAAAGGAGTGCCCACAAGTGTTAAGCCAACTAAGTTCACTATATATTGGAGAAAGATTCTCCCTAGTATGAAAGATGGCACTAATTTGATTAAACTACTTAATTCTGAAATTCAAATAATTTTATATGCATACTATAGTTATCAGTAAAGCACAGTGAAATACCAGGGCCAACTAATCATCCGTGTAATATAATAGGCTGCAGGGATTATGCCACAGGTCATTTCATTGCAGAGCTATGAAGATATGACATATGCTTAAAATGTTTCTGCAAGCAGCAAGAAGTTTTGGATCTAGAAAAGAATGAACACTCATAGGATGCAAACCACAGATACAAGTTTAAATTTTCTATGCACATCTTCAGCTTTACACACAGAAAAAAAATCCACTCTGGTTTACAATAAATATTTTCTAAGACATTAAGACAACGCAAAACACTAATATATTCTCACATAATATGATACCTGCTAAGTCTTAATTAGTAACACAACAAATCAGAAAGAAACAAAGCTCGGAGCTCATGTACCTTGCACAGCCATTTGAAAAGTACCTAGATGCAATAAGGATTGAAAATTAAGTTTCCACTACTGTCTGACTCCCTGCTGTGAGCAACTATGCTCCACACACTTCCTATTTTCTTTATTACCTTGAGATTAGAGTTACAGATCCTGTATTTGATAAAGACCCTGCAAGAGAGAAGTGCTAGAACAGCTCAAACTGCAAAGGGCATGCTGCAGACAAAATGCTACCTATAACTCCTGCTGGCAGGCCAGTTGATGTACTTGCCCTTTACTCAGGGCTATGCCTAAACCCACAGATTACTGCACAATGCATAAGGATACCTATAATTACCATAGTAGGCCTTACAACAAGTTTACTCCACAAATATATAACATATGATAGTGAATGTTTCTGAAAAAAAGTAGATTATCAGAGTTAATTTACTTTGGGTTTTATATTTATTTTAGATTTTAGATTTATAACTTGTCTACAGATTTTAGTTTATAAAATGTCATACGGACATTTTATCTTATTTAAATACCGCTCAATATTTACTATTAATTCTTAAGAATTATTCTTAGAATAAAGATTTAATTTAAAATTTATCTGCTTCTTAAACTCCTAAAACACTGGCACATACACAAATGCACATTCAAAACTGGTAAGATAACACTTTTTTTTTTAAATTCAGAGAGAATTATCTATAAGGAGTTTGAGAAGCAGATTATGTTGGACAAACAAGGTATAAAACAATTTTAACACAATGACACTTGCTACTCTCTGTCAATCTGCACCTTTTGGCTTTTCCAAAATCTCTTTTTTTCTGTAAATGTTTAAACCTGATCATAAATAGCCAACAGATTTATGTATACTTGTAATGGTTAAGAGATTGTCTCACATAAAAGAAAAAAAATCCTCATGTTTTTACCAGTTTTCAATATGCCTTTGAGTGTGCAAGTCTACAATTTTAGTAATATCTTTTTCTTATGTCTTGAAATTCCAAAAGCCTATTTAAATCCCATTGAGATTTACCATACTAATGCATATTAAACCAAAAAACTGTAGTAAGCTTATAAAAGATTAAAAACTGATCACTGTTGCACAGCCAAAGCTTAGAAACACTATAAATATGACTATTAGCCTGTGTATATGGAATGTGGTATGACAAAGGCTCTGAAGAATGAAGCATGATTTGCACCACAAATTTCCAACACAAAATCAGTGCACAAAAGCACTCTGAGGAATAGTGCAGTGATCTAATCTTTCAGCCTGCACTAACATGTTCATCAGAACTTCAACTTTATTAACTCTTGTTTTCAATACCTGAATGGCGTATGTTCAATGATCTGTTATATAACAGACTGCTGTATGAAATACAGAGTGTCTTTGAATTGGCAAAGTAAGTTTTAGAAAAGTAAACTTTCAAATATAACATTACTACTTTATTTTATAAATACAGGTACAAATTCTATGGAGCTACACAGGATTTAAAGATAATTTCTTTGGTAGTCTTCTCATTTCTGGCATTTTTTTCTGAAATATAGGGTTTCCTACTTTTGAAAGTACTTAAGAAGAGTAAAAAAATCAAATAAAACAACAGTACATGATACTTTTAGCAAAGCTGACTTACCAAGGGAACCAGCCTACTATAGAGCTCTCAAACACACATTGCTTCTCTAGAAGGAATCTCCTTAACACACCATTATTTTAAACCCATATTGATAACGGCTTAACTGAAGGAGAAGAGTACCCTCATAAGTAACAGCAAGAGAATGAAAGGCAGACGAATACTTTTGTTTCAGTTTTTAAATAGGATTAAAACCAACCAAACAACAAATCTCCAACATAGTGCAAATTACAGCTTTTGAAATTAAAATGACCTCACACAGCCAGAAAGGTGCAGCACCGCTGAAATTTGATAGCTATAAGCCAGAAGAAGAAATATTGGAATATGTACAGCTAAACCCTGCATAATAAAATAATCACCTTTAATATAGGAAAGCCTATCTGAGAACAGCAATTACAACAAACTTATGAAGAAGAGATTGCACTAAGATCCTAGTTGCTTGCCATGCTAGAAGGTACAGTCATATTTGTTTGAGAATAACAATAATACAACTGATACCAGTGCATTGCTAACAGCATACACTATCATCGCAGTAACTACAAAACACAAAAAGTAGACTAAAAAACAGAAAAGCTCACCACTTCTTCATGCCTGCATTTTCTCACATTAATTCCATTAATCTGTTATTGAAAAAATAAAGAGAAGACTTACTCTACATTTCATAAGTATAGATTTCATTTCACTTTTCTAGAAAAATATATACAAAAGAACTTGCAATTTTACTCACCTGTAGAATTGCATCTCCTATAAAGAGCAAACCTGAAAGTTCCGCTGAAAACAAAAAGCACATTTTTCACTCATTTTGTACAAAATATCCGACATTTCATGTACATGTATTCCTATCTCATTTAATGTTTTTACATAATCTTTTAAGAATTTAAACAAAAACCTAATAAAAACCCCAACATACAGCGTCCAAATAAATTATTTGGATTTTTTTTTTTAATCCCAAAATACTGGCATATCAGTGTTAAAATGAGTCTACCTAGCCCAAGTACAAGACTATGAAACATCTTCCATCAGTTACCAGCACCTTTTAGGCCATTATGGTGAGGTATGGCATACTTTTCTGAATAGAAAATGACTGCAGGATTACATCCTATTTGCCTGTGAGAGATTGTGTCTTAACAAACTCTGAGGAAAAAGCAACATGGAGACTCCAAAGATACTTATGAATGACAAATTTAACTTGTAAGCTTTTACCAAAGATACTTTAGATCCTGCATCTTTGAAAAATTCAGTGGAGTATTTATTCTGGATAACACTTTATATGCTGAAGAGCTAGACCATCAATATATTGTACAAAATCACCAGCCAAACTGAATTTGATTTTTAAAACAAAGCTCTACCTTAAAAATCACAAGGGAATTTACAAAATCTAATTCTACAGTTGCAACTTTTAAATATTGTGTTTTGTTACAGAGCTATCTAATGCAAATATGCTTTACAAATGCACAAGAAATATAACAAAGATTTTTAAATTGTCTGTAAAGAACTAAATAACCCCCAACATGAGAACTAAGGAATGATAACAGATTATATGGGATTATTTATCTATAGTATTCCAAAACATCCCAGAAGACACTGTCTAGAAAAGACTGTAACTGGACTTGATCCAAAAAATTTTACTTATTTACATGAGCTGTAAAACTGGAATCAATATTGACATAAATGATGACACTCAAGTATATGTTTGAAGGACTGGTCTTATTAGCTAGATGTAACAAAGGATGCTTAAATCATTAGAGCATAGGCATTCTGATTTTTTTTTTCTTTTTTTCTTAACTAAATGCATATCTCAATATTTGTCATCAGACACTGAGCTTGCATGTACTAACACTTCATATATGACCTAATGTGCTAACCTAAGCACCTTATGTGCATCACTGGTTTTAAGAATTGCATCAAAAGTCACATTCTTGTTTAGAGAGCCAAAGAAAGAGCTGGAGTCAATTGGGAGGAGGACAGAACCAAGCTTGAAGAGTTCTGAGGTACAGGCTCTGGTTCAAACAGCATTCTCTGTATCAAAGAACCCTACTACAGACACATGGCGTGACACTTTCTACACCACGAGACAGTAGTCTCCTACACAAGACATGTCCCTCAAAACTAGCTCTCTAAAAATCACAGTATTTTTATTGAAAGCAGTAATGGAGATCGTATCTCAGCTAGATACTGAGGTTAGAAATAATGCATCAGCTACTGCAACAAAAAAAATAACAACAAAAATAAAAGAAAACAGTGTGTACTTTTGTGTGCTCAATTAAACCTAGGTTTTTCTAATTTTTCCTGCAGTGCTTAATAGCATTTTAATAGCTAGTGCAGGTAATATATGCCACATTACTATGTATTACATACTTATATGTATACTGAAAAGAACAGAGTCACAAGTATAACTTCTTAAGGTTAACCTTATTGCCTTCCTTAGGGGCTCATTCCATGCAACTCTATAGCCTCCCTGCATACAACTTTCACATCTACTTTTCAGAGTTGGCTTTCAGTTCTCAATATGCTGATTCCCCTGTATCTCTCTTTATCTGTGTGGGTGAATAATGTGATTTTTTTTATGCTGGCATATTTTAATTGTGCAGAACCAGCATCCTAGAATTATTGCATTACAGATGGAGGGAGATGCTTCCAAGTTTACGCTTCTGACCTTAAACAAATGTACACAAAAATACACAAACATAACAGAGATATTAAATACACCATACTAGTACTGATTCACAACCTTCATCTCTCATCATTGTGCACAACATGAGCTGTTTAACCATTATCCATCTTCCTAGCACATATCATATCATTCCAATAATTTCAAAACATTGCCAGTTAAAAACAATACAGAGATTCAGCACCAGCTCTGCTTGTATTAAAAATAAGTATGGTTAAGACCTTATGCAGTCCTAGTTTTGCTTTGTATGAGTTGCTGCAAAGGCTTACAGAGCACAGCATCTAATGCTGAAATAACCTATGAGTATTATCAAGGTTCTGCCATGACCCACTCCTGTCTGAGTACTACCCTACTACCCAGTATAAAAAGACATGCATTCTCTTTTTGTGTTACCATGCTTTAATGACCAAACATTTCATCTGCTACAGCTTCCTGGCAATAACCATTTGGAAATAAAAGCTACATAATAATTAAATTTTGTTAAACATTTTCATTCTCTAAATACTTTCTTATTTCTCGCTTAAAAATAATGCTTTACAAGAACTTAAAAAAAAAAATATTCCAAATATAAATTCTGTACTTTTTCAGAGAACAGTTCTGAGGAAGAGAGAGATCATGACACAGAGACAGAAATGGTACATCAATAGCATTTAACACTTCCTGAAGGATCTCAAGACTTAATGCACCTTGCTTTAAAGAGTATGTCAAAACAGTGTACTAATCTGAAACCCACCTCGTTGTTCTTTGGAAATCTTAGAAATGACCACTGGAATATTATGTTCTGCTCCACCCTGAAAACAGAATACATGGTAATCTCATCAGTCACTAGAAATATCTTTTTGCTTAAAATTATATTTTACCCTTTCTCTAACTGCAGTTTTCAGAGAGACTGAGAAAATAACTCTGATTCTGCATTTCCTCTTTTTTTTTTTTTTTTAAATAAGTACTTGATTGGGATTAATTCATTATTGTCTCTCATAAAGAAGTTCTTAGTTGCCATTATCAGCTCAGGAAGTGAACTGAATTTTGTTCAAAACTCTACAAGACTTGAAGAGAAAGGACATCAGTTTCTGTGAATTCTGGAGAGCTTAAAGTATGAAATCATGTCCTGCCAAAGTAAAATGGCCATCACACTACAATGGCAGCAATGCTGTGACCACTTAAGTTGTCATGCTGGCAAGAAACAGGTAAACAAAACCCCAAGAAAAGCAAGTTTGGACTTTTCATCTCAAAAGCAGCCTTTATTTGTTTCTGTCTCTGTCACACAAGCACAAAGAGTGAGTGAAGCAGTGGCATAAGTAACAGGGAACAGAAAAAGAAACATTAAGAAATAGAACAGTAGGTGTTCAATAAATGGGGAGAAATAAAGGAAAGCTGGATAGTAATTCAACAGTTCAACAGCAATTCAATGCTGTTGCTTCATTCAGTTTCTCCTGTTGGGACTGGAAATGTTCATGGTGCTTAAGAATAAATTATTAAAAAGAAACCTTAAATAAAAAGGAAACTCAAAGGAAGATAAAGGCAAATATACACAGAGACACAAATATTTTTCTTCTCTAGACAGCATCAAAGTATAAGCCTGAATATAACGCGTACAAATTCAGATCATCAGAAATGTCAGTCTGCCACACTGTTATGCTGCCTAGGAATCCTGCTTAAGAGTTTGCTTACTCTTCTCTTCAGCAGCCAGGTTTTTCTTTTGTAACAACGGCTTTCTTAGGTCGAGGCATCCAGTGTCGAGGTGTGGAAAGAACTGACATGGGTATTTTGATGGTCTAAGGAACAGTACATATTCCTTCTTCATGCAATAACCAATTGTTTGAAACTGAACAGACTCCTGCGCTCAACAGCTATTTCTGTCATGGAATAAAGATTAATTTCCTGTGAAATCGTAGAATTTTAAATACGATTAATGTTCCTTCTGCTAGCAGCTATCAATGCAAATGGTCCTAAAAACACTGAGTTAATACGAATCTCAGTAATATTACAACAATTATAAGTCTACAAGAAAAGTTCTATTGGCATTGAACAAGATGAGTGTTGACAAGCACAGAATGTATTGATATTTGTAGCATGGACTGAGTATTCACTCCACAAAGACCATGAGGCTATCTTCGTTTCAGTCAGGCTTAGAGATATATTCAGACTAAATAAATTGTAGCATTATAACTTGTTGAATACTTTTCAATGGTTTTCACCAGAGGAACAGCAACAGTAAAAGTTGGCTTCACTTAAGATAATCAGTTCAAGATCACTAAATTTGTAAGACTTAACCTACACCCTCTAGGTTTTTCCTTAGTCTCATGCACATTTAATTTCTTCCAAGTTTTTCAAAGAAACAGAAAGATAATTGTGTCACTTCCTAAGCCTCCAATGTTACACAGAGATTGCACTATCCAGGACATTTGAAGCTCAGTGAAGGAGTGTATGGTTTAAAGCCCAGCGTAGCTAACACAGGTCCTTTTTTCTCAGTAAAATGGCATTCCTCCCTCCTTAGACTCAGTTCTCCAGCAAAGAGGGAAATTACTCTTTTACTAAGTTTACTAATGTTTTACTAAGACAGCCTGCAATGCAGACAATATGATTATTCCTCTCTCATTCACTATATCTACCTAAATCCATTCATACTGCAGATTTGAAGAAGCATCCAGTAATGTTCTACTGAAGAAAATTATCTCCTCTCACTGCATCCCAGTCTGGCCGGTATGAAGGATTCCTTTTAAATTAGTCATAGGAGGTGTTGTCTGCTATTCTAAGAAACAAAAATTCAAAATGGGAAAGAGAAAATAGTTGACCACCTATCTATACCCAAGCATTGTTAGCAATTTGTAGGAAGCTAAAAAAGCTGTATATATTCTGCAACATCTTGTTGAATACTACTTCAGATTGACACTGCAGCCTTGCATCCTGCATCCTCCATACTTGATTCTCTGTCCTGTAGAAGAAAAAGTGTATGTGTGTCTAAATTCTGGTTTTATAGGTTCAGGAGATACTCTACTGAAGAAACCTCTGGGAACAGAGGCCATTTTTCCATCATTTTAAATTTTCCCTCCCCCTAGTGTGGACATGTAGTTATAACCTCAGACCAGAAGAGGGAACAAAAATACATCAAGTAATGGTGTTGAAGTCTTAACAGCTCAGACCTCTACCAGACTCTAACACCGATCTTTGTAATGCAAATTTTCTTTGTCATTTTTCCTTAAGCAGGCAAGGATGAGCCAGGAATAAAGGTAGCTGCCCACCTGCAGAGGTGGTCCTGCTAGAAGAGTCAGAGGAAGCTCTAATCACTGGCAGCTGTTTGAAGCTCACTGTCCTGGACGTTGGCCATTACTGGTGGGAGGTCACCCGCACCTCCTTTCAAAGTGTCGCATGATACTGTTCTAAAGACTTTTTCTTATCCCAGTTTTTATGTATGAGGTTTTTCTTCTGAAGTTTTAGTCATATGAAAAATAGGGCAACTGAAAATAGTAACTTTTATTGACAAATGCTGGTTTTGTGTTTGGCTCCAAGTATAATAAGAAAATCACTATTTTGTTTTTCTAAGCAGAGAAAGTCTGTAAAAAATTAGACCAGTTCCCGGATTTTAGCATCCTCAGAGTTAGACAATGTAGGGGACATTTTTATTTCATGCTAAAAGGCAACATTGATTCCACTAACAAAAATGGGCCTGTTTGTTTTAGCTTTAAGGTCTAGTGGCACAATACCGCTCATGTTTATGAGGATAAACTATCTTCCCAACTGAAACAGGGTGACTTTATACGTGTTGCCTACTGGAAGCAGTCCATGTAAAGCTCTGAACTGTGTTTTCTAACTGTCTTAGAGAATACTAGTTGGTGTAAGCCAAAACTGTGCCAGGAATCATGCTAGCAATTAAACAATATGGACAATAATGTGCCAATGTTAATTGGCACTTTTAAACTTTTCTTTTGATAAAATAGCACAGCTGGAACCAAAATGCCCCCTTCCAAAATGTATTCAACACCAACTTCCACAAGTACACAAGCCTTTAAAGATGAAAAGATAAATTTTTAAACTAAAAGCTAGATGATTCGCCTATTTCTAGCCTTTTTATTTTTTTATTGTTTCAATTTGAAACACAGAGAAAATGTGTTAATAAAAAAAATCACAGAATGAATGAAGAGGAAGAGAATCATATGAGTATGTACCTAAGTGTGAGCAGGACAGCTGCACATGCTTGCATTAGAGATGTTTTGATCAAGTCAAACTTTGAAAAGTCTAACTGAATCTCAGCAGATCTGTGATGCTGTTCATCGTTTAAAAAGAATAATCAAAACAGAGGCAGGAAAATGGCACTGTACAGTGTCCTGGTAGCCAGGAGTCAGACTGTAACTGCAAACCTTAATTTATTTAATGAACTATCAATTTTATTGCCTAATTCCGCAAGAACACTACACTCCAATTATTGAGAAACATGATGTTCTTTCAGAAGTCATACACTTAGCAGCTTCTTGTGTCAAATCTCTGCTTCTCAAACTTGTCGGAGATGTGATGACTGAAATACTACAATACACTTAACAATTTCTACATCTAAATCCATGGCTATTCTTTCATGCACAGAGATTGATTACTGAGGGTTCTAAAGGGGCTTCAGAAATTAGAAAATAATTCCTTCTGAAGTGTGGAAGACAGATCCGGTCTGCTTCAAATTCAATCACACTTTTACCATTAACTTCAGCAAAATGAACTACAGCAAAACACAAAACAGGTGTTTTTTTTTTCTTTCAAACCTTTAAAGAGTGGATTATAAGCATTTTTTTAAAGGGCTTAAGTTCAGATCTTATATAAAAATCAATCTCACAAGCAGGTTTTTTAAGCAGTTAGTTGAATCTCTGATTATTACAAATGTATTTGGAGCACCCACATTATAACACAAAAGAAGAGAGTTCCCCTTGTAAAGAAGCCACCAAAAGATAACCACAGTTTCATTTTGGAATTATTAACATTTTGACCTTCTCCTCTTCAGGGAAAAAAAAAAATTCCAAGGGTCCAGAATACTTAAGGTGGGATAAGACATTTCCAGAATTTACTCAAGAGAAAGTTAAAAGGTGACTTGATCATGTGAGATTTCTGATAGCAAATGGGTGCTTAAGTTAGCAGAAAAAAGGCATGATAATGCCCTATAGCTGAATGCCAAAACTAGACAAATCCATACCAAAGCACAAGCAAATATTTTAAAGTGAGGATCATTAATCACTGTACTGCTATAACTCACACCTCAGATGATAAACTGCATTCTCTAACACACACCACTGTCAGAAAGTAAGTCCTCAGATAACCCCCTTCTTTAAATAATCTGAGTGTAGCAAGACAACAGGAACCACTGTAGTACATGGGGTTGTATGAGATAGTTACTGAAACAAGGAGGAAAGGCCTCAGTCTTCCTCACTCCTGCAGGGTGACTTGTAGAACTCTACTTTAAGGCACTATTACAAAATAATTACTTTTCTATTTAAAATTAATAATAAATATAAGCCTTTTATTAAAGTTCAGGAATATTCCAAAACAAAACAAAGTAACAAACTGTTATTAATCTGCAAGAGGAAGCATACCAGGATTGAAGACTACCTTTTAAAACAGAAAACTGGCACTTTTCACAATATTTGGAACTGACATTGACACTTCATGGCATACCTAAAAAGTCCATTTCAGTCAGTATTCATAAAGTTTGCCTACCAAACTACAAACACCATTACTTTAAGTTCCAGTTCTAAGTTGTTTCTTACTAGCAGCTTAAAACGATAATAGCAGATTATATTGATTAATTATTTGTTTTGTGTTAGTTATTCAATTGCTTGTCGATCTTTCTTTTTGAGAATGTAGGATTGCTAATAAAGGGATCTAGCACAAGAGGTCCCACATTCATTGATTTTTAACAATAAATCATTAAAAAAAATAATAAAATCATACTGTTTGATACACATCGACAGAATATCCCAGACCATAGAATTCTACTCACCACTTTCGTTACCTAATCTACACCATCCAATAAGTTTGAGTTTCCATTGCTGAAAGAGATCTCTTTTCTATTTAATGACATTTGTTGAAGGGACTCCATCACCTGATTGTTAGTTATTCCAAAAATTAAAAGAAATTGTCTATTCACATCCAAATTTATGTAGCTCCACCTTTCCACTACTTACATTAATTTTGACCAAAATATCTATTCAATAAATTAAACCTAGAAAATACACTTAAATAAAATAATTTAATTGAAAGCCTTTATTTGTAAATTCTATTGCAGTTGCTCCTAATACACTTGATACAGTTTTTTATTGTTATTTTTTTCTATTGAAATTGGTTCTTAATTAAAAAAAAAAAAAAAAAGATAAATTCCCTTCTAAGCAGAATTCACAATCTAAATCTATTTTGGTACTTTTAAATACTCTTGCAACTTCCAAGAATTTTCTCCAGAACAATGGATATCTTGCTCTAAAAATTCAAGAGTATCTTGCTCCACTAATTTAAGAAAGACCATTGCACAATCACTATTTAATTTATATTTCTCAATGATATTTAATTTTATACAAGGTACCTGATACTTAAAAAATGTGATCTTGAGCTTGTCAACAATTTTAATTCTAAAAGACAACCCATTGTAAGGTATAACTAAAAAATCAATTTTAGTGACTCTTGATGAGATTTGCTCTCCAAACCTCAAAAGTCCTTACTGTAACCACTTCTTTCCTAGCACCAGCTAAATAAACCCTCATTCACCCATATACTTGATTTTACACTGACACGCATTACTTCCATCGTTATTCAGTGAACTGTAACCTATAAAGATATTGGACAAAAATAACTTGTGTGCTGTTGACTAAACTCATGAGAAACTTTGGCCACAAGACAGCAATTAGTTTGCCTTGAATAGAGATCTTTAGTGGGTCAACGAGATAACAGCAAGTGTACCAAGACATATTTTAAGAACTAGTATTTCTATTCAGCAAAATTCTTATCAATGACAACACAAATGCACATTAATCCCTCTTCTGAGTCACTTCTTATAAGGTCAGTACTAGCAGATGTTCACAGGGAAGTCTATACTTTCACTTTATATGCATAATTTAAGCCTCTCTGCATTCATGTGAAGTACACTTCACTTCCATTGCTATCTTGAGACTGAGGACTGCTGTGTTTGGAAGATAAAATTAATGTTGTGTTGTCTACACTGAAATTCAAAGCTAAGGTAAGGTTTTTGAAATCATAGATTACAATGCCAAAATGATTAACCCTTCCTCCCTTTCCTCACCCCTCCCTCCCTCCCTCAAAAAGGATCACCTACACTTACATATGTTCTTAAATCTTACTGAAGAAAGCAAAAATATGGTAGCATGATAAATCACTGCCTTTGCTTGATCTAGAGCAAAATAAACAATATGAGAAAGCAATAACACTTTCTGTCCTACTAATGAATTGTAGTGAATTAATGTGATATTCTTTGTAGGAGAACTGATGATGAATTTATTGGCTGTTCCATGTGCCTGCCACTGTAATTTAGCGTTCATTAATAACCACTTAAATTAGAATGCTATTGAACAAAGTACAGTCTGTGCAGTCGGAAACACTTTTCAACTCTCATATCAAATCTTATTACAGAGTTGCTCAGCTTGAATCTTAAGGGAATGATCTTTCCATTGCATTCCATTCCATAGGGCAGTGTAGTTGCTGGTTGCCTACCTACAATGACAGTAGCTAACATCCTAGAATATGTTCGCTCTCATTTCTAGTCCTCTAGAATACAGTTTGTCCTCATTAAAAGTAACATTAACTATATACAAAGACACTTTTTGTGTAACGTGGAATAATAGACCAAAAAAATAATCCTACCTTTATACTTAATCCAAATCCTCCTACAGTCTGTCTTCTAATTGTTACTGTTCTTTCCTGGGAAAAACAAACAAACAAACAAAAACCCAAACCCATGAGTTTTGTTAGATTTAATGTTTTCTGCCATAACATCTATATTCACACTTCAATAAGTTCTGTGCTTCCATCCCACATTGATTTTTCTTATTTTAATAAACTTGTGAGTTTCTGAATGCAAAAATCCTATTAAACCTATGCTGCAGAAGAAAAAGACAAAATCTGGAAGAAAAGCAGAGGTCCTGTCTCAGACAAAAATTCAGTTGTTCAATTCATATAATACTAGCAAGTTCTGCAATGCATTAAGAACAGAACTGTAGAGTTTAACAGTTAGTGCACAACACATGCATTTCAGAGATCTTAACCTCTACTAGTCCTAAATTGGTCCCATTTGCAGATTGAGCACTACATGCTGAAGTATATAAACTGCACTCTTGTAGCACATTTTCCAACTTAGTTTCATCCAAAAGGAATACAGCTTGTGTACTCCAAGACCACTCAGTGATGTGAACCAAAGCATGATAAGTGCACATGAAATTAATTTCAAAACACAGTCCTGATCCAAATTAAAAAACTAATACAAACACAGCCACTGTTGACCTCAGAGCTATGGTTTAAAAACAGTAACCAGTGATTTAAAGGCTGTTGTTACAGACAGAATTATTTAAAGCAGCCCATTTTTTTTCCTTTTATTGCTCATCCTAAAATTTGTTCTGTAAAAACTGTAGGCTAGTATCTGTGTTAGAAATGCACATTTCCAAAAAAAGACTTTTTTTTTAGTCTGTCTTTATTCTGTTGACTTTATTCCCAAAGATCATTTAGAATTAGTCAATTTGGTTAGCAGTAAAAAATCTTAGCAGCAGGTACACCTACCGTATGTTCAGATACAAATATATGGAATATATAGATTTTTTAATGCTCTCTACATGTGGTCTAGATTTTATACTCATTTCATTACATATATCTTACATAGCATAAGTCTGCATATATTTTTTATCTATATATGTTCATATTTTTCAGCACACTCAGCATAGATAGCCAGTGTCAGTCAGATTTGAATAAGTCATCAGAAACATACCAGTGACAGAGAGGATGAAATATCTACAGAGATATTTTTCCCTCCTTACTTCACACACAGAAAAGAAAAGAAAGGATGTAGGGCTACCACATAAGAGTTTTGGAAAACTGATATTGCTGAATTTTGGGGGAAATCCAGTTGCCTTCTTTTTTTTTTTCACATTTGTGACAAATATGAATTGTGGAACTGCAGAAAGAGCAAGCATAAACTAGTCCAATGCTTTGGATGGCAAGACAAAATGGATTGCCTAAAATGAGACTTCCCATTTATTTATTTAGGCTAACGCTTGTAAATCTAAGAAAGAGGTATATAATTTTGCTGTTAAATGGCCAAATATTTCAATTAATTTCAATTAATATTTTTAACATTTGAAATGCGTGAAAAAATACTCTTACATTTGTAACCCACAAATGAATGCATAGCATGGCAATAGAGGAATATATGGCTATCCTGTTTCATCCATGTTCTTCTGTGCTGTTCAGAGGGACAAGAAGAGCCTTCCCAGCTCTCAGCTCACACCCTGTAGGAAGGAACTTTCATAATGAAGTTCCCAGAAACTGGCTTCAGTCCACAAAGTTATTTCACTTCAGGCAACAAACTGTACTTAGAAAACCTTTTTCCTGCCAGGAGGTTTCAGCAGCAGGTAACACTGCACACAATATATTCAGGATAAACCAGTATAGGCCACAGTCTGATGTGTGGTCTAAGCTGAGTTTACACAAATGAACATGAAACACTCAGCTGTGGCTCCACTGGTAGCTGTATTTTTCCTGTTAACTCCACATCATTTCCAGCTCCAGCTTGTGTTGAACACCTAGTTAAGAACAGAAGCTTGACTTGTACACACTAGTCAATACATTCTAGTATCTTTGTTATACATGCTCAAATGAAATAGAAAATACTTGTGTTACCTAAGAAGATGTTGAAAAATAGCAACCTTTTAATAAACTGGCTTGATAGTATTACATTAACCATGAATGCAATACAGAATATCAAACTTTACAATTAAATTTAAAATGAAGTAGTATACTCAGTGAAAAACATACATCTTCATTAAAATTTGTAGTTTATGATATGTCAGGGGTCACTGAAAAGTTTAAATAGTGGCATCTGAATATATTCAAAGCTGGACCTATGCTTTTAAAAAGCCTAATAGAAAGCTGTCCTGCAGAATATTTCTATCCTTGCTGCTGTCTTTCTTAGCACAACACACACACAAGTACCCATATAAAAGAGTCAATAAAATACTCTTTCTGGTTTTCGCTCAAGCTAAGGCAGAGTCAAGCCAGCCCTGAAAACACATGATTTGGGGTCTTTGGTGAGTTCACCAGTGCTGCCTGACAGGAAGCTAGAAACATTTTACACTGATGTCCAGCACACCTCAGAAATACTTTGCTAGCATAGCAGGTTACTAGATAGGCAAAATTGTGTAAAAGTAAGCAAAGGGAACAGAAAAATGTCAAGCAACTGTAATTTTCCAGCACAACATAACTTATCAGAGTTTTGGGTTTGTGTAGTGGGGTTTTGGCAGTGGGGGAGGGGTTGCAGGGGTGGCTCCTGTGAGAAGCTGCTAGAACTTCCCCCGGCCCCAAGTCGGACCCACCTCTGGCCCAGGCCGAGCCCATCAGTGACGGTGGTAGCGCCTCTGGGAGAACAGATTTAAGAAGGGGAGCCTGCAGTGAGTAGGGGGACTGGAATGTGAGAGAAACACCCATGCAGACACCGAGGTCAGTGAAGAAGGCGGGGAAGGAGGTGCGCTGGAGGAGGGGATGCCCCTGCAGCCCGTGGTGAGACGGCAGGCTGTCCCCCCCCCAGCCCATGGAGGGGAGCAGGGGAGCAGATGCCCACCTGCAGCCCGGGGGGGAGCCCACGCCGGAGCAGGTGGATGCCCCCGAAGATGCCCCTGACTCCATGGGAAAGCCCACACTGGAGCAGTTTGTGACTAAAGGACTGCAGCCCACGGAAGGGACCCATGCCGGAAAAGTTTGTGGAGAACTGTCTCCCGTGGGAGGGACCCCACGCTGGAGCAGGGGACAAGTGAGGAGTCCTGCCCCTGAGGAGGAAGGAGCAGCAGAGACAAGGTGTGATGAACTGACCCCAACCCCCATTCCCCGTCCCCCTGTGCCACTGAGGAGAGGAGGCAGAGAAAACCGGGAGTGGAGTTGAGCCGGGAAGTGTGTGTGTGGGGGGGGGGTGTTTTAAGATTTGGTTTTACTTCTCATTATCCTTGTTTTGATTTCATTTGTAGTAAATTAAATTGATTTTGTTTTTTCCCCAAGTTGAGTCTGTCTTTTGCCCATGACCATAACTGGTGAGTGATCCCTCCCTGTCCTTGTCTCGACCCACGAGCATTTCCTTATTTTTCTCCTCCTCATCCCACTGGTGCCAGTGGGGGAGAAGTGAGTGAGTGGCTTTGTGGTGCTTTGTTGCCAGCTGGGCTTAAACCACGACACTCTGGTATTTTTTTCTAAGTTCTTTTCTATCTCAATTGAGAGTAGATATTAAATATTTCAGGTCTGGATTGTTAGTGAACTGAAGTGAACTTTAAAAACATACTGCAAACTAGGTCCACTCTAGTGATGTGTTATGTGTAGTGAAGGCATTGCATTGTATTTAACCTAGGCTAATTCAACACACTTCTCAGTCTTACAATAAAGAAATACTACTTTGGTGTATCTTAAGTGTAAAGAGTTACATACTCTTCACAGCATGATAGCTAACGATTACAAACACATAAACAATTAATGATCTTCAAAAATACAAATCAGAATTACATATGAGTTATACATTTCATTAGTAAACCACTGACAATCCCCTAGTCTGCAACTGCAAACCTCACATAAACAATATAGTGAAACAGCTTTTCCAGAACTCTGAGAAGCATTGCACATTTCATACACCAGAATTTTGGCTTAAGATCAGACACCAGCTCTCACCAGCTCCTCTTTTTTCACCCAGAAGTTTAGAAGAAAAATTAATAGGACTCATCTAACCAAAGTTAATCGATCTAAAACTGAGCCATTGGTCAAGGCAAGTTTTCTCCCATAATCAGTAAAGAAAAATAAATACATTCAATCCAGGTGAGTCAAAGCAGGTGCCCAAGTTAGCTGATAATCATCATCTATGTCCTCCATTGAGTATAGAGCCAGGACGTCAAATTTAACTTTGGAAAGACTAATCCCTCCCTTTAGAGTTGTAAACTAACTTGAATAAGTATTTTGATGGTAAATACCAGCTTTGAAATGTTTTGCTAGAAAAGTGTTTTATCTGAGGAAGTTTTTCTTTGTGACTTACATGATTTGCATGTGACTTTTTGTACGTGACTCGCAAAAACTCCTGTATTGGGTCTGGCTGAGATGGAGCTAATTTTCCCCATAGCAGCCCTCATAGTCCTGTGCTTGCATCTGTAGCTAGAAGAGCATTGATAACACACCAATGTTTTGGCTACTGCTGAGCAGCGCTCACACAGCATCATGGCTGTCTCCAACACTCCCTCCTCACCAGCAGACTGGGGGTAGGCAAGATCTTGGGAGGGGACGTAGCCAGGACAGCTGACCCAAACTGACCAAAGGGATATTCCATACATGTGACATCTGCTCAGCAATAAAAGCTAAGTAAAGGGAGGAGGAAGTTGGGGGCGGGGGGGGGGCATTCATTATTTACATTCGTCTTCCGAAGCAACCATTACACATACTGAAGCCCTGCTTCCCAGGAAGTGGCCGGACATGGCCTGCTGATGGGAAGTAGAAAGTGAAATCTTTTGTTTTCCTTTGCTTTCGTGCGTGATCTTTGCTTTTGCTTTATTAAACCGTCCAAATCTCAACCCATGAACCTTTCATAGTTTCTCTCCCCTGTCCAACTGAGGAAGGGGAGTGATAGAGCAGCTTTGGTGGGCACCTGGCATCCAGCCAGGGTCAACCTACCATAAACCCAAATCAAGCTTCATTTTCAGTGCCATTGTCAACCAAGGTGAACTGAATAAACCTTGTCTGCAAAGCACTATATTTCAATGTAAAATAATATTTTTAATGTAACGATTAATACAATAAAGAAGTTTGACCAGCACACTGAAGCAAATTATTTTGTTCTGCTGCCTTTAATTAGCATTTCAAATGAACAATAACAATAATGAAATGCTTTTCACTGGTCTAATAGCTTTAAGTTCTTAAAATGCTTTACAATTATTCATTAATAAAATCTGGTGACAACTCTGGAAGGCAACACATTTTGTACCAGGAAAGAAGTGCACTGAGTATCTTGATTGACCATTTATGCTGTTCCAGATTAAATATAGTGCTGCTCCACTGATTCCAACTATCTGCTTAAAATGAAATCCAACTAAAAATTGGTGTCAGCTGTAGATTTGTTGATTAATATTTTACTTAGTTTCACTTTCCCCTCTATTTGCACAGGGTAGTATTCTATGATTGAATTTGCAATGGTTTTGAAAATTCCAAAAGCAACTTCATCTCCAAGATTACAAAATAAAGCTTGATTCTGATGAAAATCTACTTAGTTCAATACCAAGACTATACAAAATGTTGTGTGAGCTTGTAATTCCATCATCACATTTGTTATCTATATTACACTAAAAAGAGGGAAAGTTGTTGCTCCTAGGATCCTTAAATGCAAGATTCAGAGCAGTGCTTTAGAAGCTGCTTCCTGGAACAGAACAAAAGTAGTTATCATTTTATTGAAAAACTCAAAGCTGTTGCCAAGCTGTCAGCATTTTCTGTGCCTCTAACTCAGAAAATTCCTCATCCACACATATGTTCATTGACTGGAAAGGAGAGCTAAGAGTTTTGCCAAAAAAATTCTTCCTCAGAGCTATGCAGTGAAACAGAAGCAATGTTTTGTAGGCTTTCATTAAAGAGGTATTAAAATTTCTCCTTAAAATCCAGATGATTTTCCTGAGATCACTGATGGCACCTTAAATGAGATTAGAAGTGAAGAATGACCATGTGAGCACACAGCAACAGTAAATAGTCAGGAAAGGAAAACATAGAATCCTACGTAATCTTTACATTTAGTCAAGAGTTAATGTTATTTTTAACAGTTAAGTCTTAGGGCACAGTAAAGATTCAAATATTTCATACTGACTGGTACAGGATGTAAAAGAAAGTTAATAACTGCTTAAGTGACTCTTAACAATAATGATTACTTAGTAGTACTTTCAAATTATTTATTCTGTATAATATAAACCAGTAATCTAATGTGATCTCTATGAAAGCAGTCAAATAATAGTTGAACAAAAGAACAAAGAACTTTAATAAAACTGAGTTAACAGCATGTGAAACTCCAATATTCCATTACTCAACCTTTTTTCTAGGTTATAAATATTACATTTTCAGTTTGGGACACTGGTGTGTCTAGTTATTCATCTTACAAGAGTAAAGGTATGAAGAATTCATTTGTCTAGGTCTAGACAGAAAACAAGACCTCTCTTTTCTCAGCAGATAGAACAGACACCAAGGTACTATACATGGAAAAAAGGTGAATGGGTGCAGAACAAAACAGTAGGTGGGAAAAGGGGAACACACGTGGAGAGGAATCTACAATAGCACAGTGACATGGAAAAAATGTAGGGAAAAAAAAAGGAGGAAAATGTTAGAATGTATTTTTTTAAATGTAATAATGAAATCTAAAGATATAAACAATACATTGGCAGCAATTTCATAGATCAACCTGCTAACATTTGATGCCATAATATCTTCAAGGACACGCTCTCATGTAGTTGATCAGCTATTAGTAATCCCACTACATTTTGAAATAAGAAAATGTCATTAGAATTTTTTTTTTTCATTGAATTATTTCACACATTTTCAAGAAGGGAGATTTTACATCCTCTTTTTGGTAATGCTTTGCTCTTTCTTACTGGCATTTTTTTGGATTAATTGACATGACCAGTCAAACTTTACACTCATTCCGAGTGTAAAGGACACAGGGCACAGGTCAGTCACATTTCCAATTTGAATTAATAGTGTTAACAAGGTTTGCCACCAGACTTGCTCATCTGCTAACAACTTCCATCGTGTGACATTCAAAGCTTGTCTCCTTATTTCAGTTCCTCATGCAACCGGAGAAGGTTGGCAGTTCGGGATGGAGGCAGAATGCCTGGTCAGCTGGAAATCCCCTTCCTCTGCAGCCGTGCTGGAGACTGAGGACAGTAAATGCAGCTGTGTTGTGTAGACGGTTAACACTGACTGGAACCAGCAAGAGCACTTGACCCTTTGCTTGTTCACACTTCAAAATGTTCCCAGTCCTACAGCATATGCCGAAAAGCAGAAACATTCGCCTAAATATCTACTTGTAAAAATTCTACTCCCAGGATTGATTTATTTCAAAAGTACTGCATTTCTTAATATACAAATAAACGAGAAAAAAACCACAACCCCAAAGTCAGTATGGATCTGGGTGGGTTTCCACTAGGCTGGGTAATGAACAGTCTCTGTAGTTCCGTGATAGCTATAGTTTCCAGCTACTGCCTCACATCATACACTGCCATTGGTCAATGCTTTGGGTTCTCCAAGTGTTTTCTGGTTTGCAATATTTTTCATTTTTGTGGGGGGAAAAAAACTTCTTAAAATGAGAAAATGCTATTCTGCTCTTTCGAATTTGGCTTTACAAATGGCAGTCCTGTGTTTGAACCTCAATAGATTGCTATGCTTTTTAAGTAGCTGCAGGAAAATAAGCTGGCTTAGGTTGCCCCTAATAATCATATTTACATCTGTCAGTTCTGAGTTGTCACTTAAAAGCTGTCCAGATTGGCAGGGAAAAAAAAAAGTTACAACCATCTGATAGATATTTGACGACTTCTGTGAAAAAATGGATTCACTTCACTGAATAGCTGACAGATACCAACATGGAAAAAAAAAAGCACCATTCTTACTGGTAGCTTTGTGAAGGTAACAAGAATGGAAAGTGCTTGAAAGGTGACCTATCTGTTCACATATTTGCAATTCTCTCCAGGACAGGGAGTTTCACTTTGGAACTGTTCATACTATTCAATCACACATCAAAATCAAAATAGTAAATAAATACAGAAATAAAAACAATACAGAAAATAAATCAAAACCATATGTTTACTATTTCAAGCCTTTCACTTTTTTCTTCATTTATTTTTCTACTCATTAACATTGTTAATGTTAATTGAACTTGTTTAACCTATATCAAAAAAGAAAATTTTAAACTCTCAAAAGAGAATGATCCAATGTAACAGATTTAAAATTTGTTCTGAGAAAGTCTCCAAAACTCTAAAATGTGCAAGCAAGGGAAATGTAATAACTTCATCTGACTGCTCAGGCAAGTCACAATTAAGTGATATGTTCTGAATTTAAACTTATACTTAAAAATTAATAATACCTTTATCATTTAAATTAAAAAAAAATCAGAAAAAACATGCTATTGTGCAAAGTTTAGAAGCTGAAAAACTATCTCTAAAGCAACTTTTTTTTGGTAATACCATATGGGCTCTGTATAAAGTTATAAATCTTTCAACACAGTTCATTTCACAATAGCAAAAGGACAACTTTAAAAGTCTGATATAGTATGTTCTTATCTTTACCAAAAAAAAGAAGAAAGATTGTGTGATTAATAATGCCAGAAATCAGGTCTGACTACAGTTCAACAATTTAAGTCAGTGTTACTTTCTGACCTTGGAAAAGGTGTTTATTGATGAAGGTTTTTTCTCTATCAGAAAACCAACTACCGTCTATAGGTTACATTCAGATACGTTTGTATCAACCTCAATTAAATCCTTGGACAAACGCCATACTACTCAGAGAGCTGTTGCTCTATAAATTCAGAAAAATGTGCATTCACTTTTTATTAGTACTGAAATTAGCATGACCTTCACATCAATCTCCCCAAAAGATCCTTAATTAAAAAAAATGCTAGAAGAAATTATTAGTGTTTAATTAAATAATGCATTACTACACAGCAGCATAGAATTACTACTTGAAAGAAATGAGAATCTTCTGTGTGTTATCACCAGGTGAGTTAGCAGTATTTTGGAAAATCTATGACTCTTTAACAGAACCTGTAAGAAAATTTTGTAAAAATGCAAACTCTCCTGATAGCTGAACTTAGCAATTTCTGAGTTGCTCACAGTTTATTTTCAGTCTTTTTACAAAAACAGTAGCTGATTCAAATCATCCATCTTGTCAGATGGTACATTGTAACATCCTTGGTTTATGGATCTCACATGCACATACACTCTATTAGAAAAATTTCTAAGTACGATTAGCAAACAAATAATATTTATTAAAGAAAAGAAGAAAAAAAACCCCACAGCTCCCTGGACAGATAAACTACTTTTCTTGATAAACACAATAATCCTTTTACTTGAATTTCAGGTGTTCATGAAAGGTGATAGAAATTGTGAGGATTAACTCTAAAATAAAAATTTTGATTCCGGAATTGCAAAGATTAAAACTTTTCCTAGGAATAAATCTACTGAAGAGTCATATTTCAGATCAGACACACCATATCTTAGGCTACCCCCCTCCCATCATAATTTTCAGCAAGGTCAGTATTAGGCTGCCCTTGTTAGTCCAAGCTATTGACCTATATGTCTAAAAAGAATGGGAGTTGCCTTATTGCATGTTGTCATCTGGAACACCATATAGCAAACTTTTGTGAGTATAATTTCTTCTAATTCAAGAAATATTTTTAAAAAGAAATACAAAATAAAGATCTTCCATACTTCTGCCATCAATACTGATGAAGTTCCTACATGGTTTAATTCAGCTGTTTTCAGACATTTCTTTTTCAGGTGAAAAGAGTAAAAATCCTAACTCTTCTCTACCACAATAAACTGTCATAGATATATGACAAATATAATTATAAGAAAGCTGTCTGTTAGCAATACCACAATTACGAAAAAATATTTTGTGAGGGTCCAGTACTTTAGGGGAGAAAAAAGTGTACCTGACCTAACAGTCACTTGTCTTATCTTCCAATATTCCCACAGAGAGACTCATGGGTATCTTCAGAACAAAAGATACTTCAACTCTGGCACACACTTCCCATACCATAAAGCCTCTCTATGGGCAAGGATTTAATCTGAATTAGTAAAGACACTGCCTTCTAGGCTTTGAGTTTCACAAAATGTTGTCATCTCACTTTTGGTCATTTGCACTGGAGTTCAAATCTAAGTCAGATATCCACTAGCAGCATAATGCAGCACCCACTATATTTCTGTCCCTTGGAAAGTCTTCAAAAGCAAGTCTTTCTTGTTGCACTCACAAATAAATCTCTGTAATACTTACTGATACAACTGATGCTCAAATTTAGGTCTAATCCATGATCACTTGAATGTTCTTTGATGCTTTATGGAACTGCTACAGGTACAATTGCTGCAGGACCCTCACTAACACTATCATTTTATTCAGCCTACTAAAGAAACAGATGCTTTCTTTTTTAGTGTTTAACACTGCTTATGTTGCTTATAATCTTTTATGCATTTTATTTTCTTACTCCAAAGTGTACACAATGAAAAAAGAAACAAAGTTCCTTTGCATCTCTAGTTCTGGGAAACTAGAACTGTTTTCCACCAAAACCAAAGTGTTCTAAATTAAGCACTAGGTCCTTATCCCATGTACTCACATTAAGCAGCACCTCATTCCCAAGGAGCCATTGATTTCATTTAGATTATTCTGCAGGATGCAGATCAGGATACTGCTGGAACGTTAAGTGCCTGTTTAAAGTCTGTCCTACACAGAGGAGCATGCAAATTGATTCAGACCCAACAAACAGAAGAGATACTGTTCTGAACTGGAAACATAGTAATAGCCTTTCCTTCTTCAACAGTGTAGAAGTGATTAAGCAAAACATTATAATCAAATTATTTGAAGACTATTTATTAAAACAGATGAAAAAGAACTTTTACTGTAGCTACTTGTCTGTAAAATTTAACAATGCTATTGTTCCTCAGTTACAAATTTTATTTTTATTCTTTAGAGTTTATTCTATGAGGCATTCAATGTCAGTTGCTAATGAAAGCACTTGCTCTTGGTCTGTAGAATGCGTGTAAAAGAAAAATAGATGTGGTCAGTCATCTAGAATGACAGAAAGAACAAAAAAAAACCAACCAAGCAAAGTAAAAGATAAGAAAAACAAACAAACAAAAAAGAAACCTAAAAAATCAGGAATAAAACAGAGGAAAAAATAAAAAAAAAAAAAAAAGGAAGCCTGTGGGACTTGTCTGACCATGCTATACAAGCAAAGCACATGATTCCAGATGATTTAAATGACCTGTGACAAAAGGACAGTTAACTGTCTGTGAAATGCCAATCATCCTTAGTTGGAATGAACCTACTGATTCAAGACCTAGTCTTAATCCCAGAGGAAATCAGGGTAAAGTGCTCAAAAGTCACTAGCCTAACAATGAGACTTCCAAGAGAAAAGAAACTCCTCATCACCACACGAATATCAATCAGTTAATGAGTTATGCATTCAATATGCAAATAAGATAGGGGGGTGTAATTGGTGAAGCAGATCATCCACTATTTTCTACAGTGCAGCTGCAAAACTAAACAGGGCAAAAGTGTAAGATAAAGCCTTGCTGTAAAATAGAAAAAAAATAAATATGCATTTCACAAAGACGTTTAAATAACAAGTTCAGCAAAAGTAATAGATATTATGGCACAATAATTAAAGTCGTATTTCTGAGTGATAAAATCTTTTAATAAATAATGCCAGAATGGGGTTGGTGGAGTAATGGTGCCACAGTGTGTGTTGGTAATTGAGCAACTATATGTCGTGGTTTAACCCCAGCCAGGAACTAAGCACCACGCAGCCGCTCACTCACTTCTCCCCCCACCCAGTGGGATGGGGGAGAAAATCGGGAAAAGAAGTAAAACTCCTGGGTTGAGATAAGAACAGTTTAATGGAACAGAAAAGAAGAAACTAATAATGATAATGATAACACTAGTAAAATGACAACAGCAATAATAAAAGGATTGGAATGGACAAATGATGTGCAGGGCAATTGCTCACCACCCGCCGACCGACACCCAGCCAGTCCCCGAGCGGCGATTCCCCGCCCCCACTCCCCAGTTCCTATACTAGATGGGATGTCCCATGGTATGGAATACCCCGTTGGCCAGTTTGGGTCAGGTGCCCTGGCTGTGTCCTGTGCCAACTTCTTGTGCCCCTCCAGCTTTCTCGCTGGCTGGGGATGAGAAGCTGAAAAATCCTTGACTTTAGTCTAAACACTACTGAGCAACAACTAAAAACATCAGTGTGTTATCAACATTCTTTGCATGCTGAACTCAAAACATAGCACTGTACCAGCTACTAGGAAGACAGTTAACTCTATCCCAGCTGAAACCAGGACACTATAGCCTGAGCTTGAACTCATAATTTCTTTCTATCTGGGCTGCTAGATGTCCTGTATGTTGGGGAACAGTACAGTCTGATCGGTAAAAGGAACATCTATATCCCGTATAAAGCACACAGACCTGTATTAGTAAGTTGTATTTGCACAGCATGAAACTGTCAAAAGCTAATGTCAGATTTGTCATGCAAATAAAACCAGCCTTTATGGAGACAGTGTAGGCAGTGTGTTCCTCTTGTTTCAGAGAAAAATTCAGAACCATTCACCTTGAGATGTTCATAACGGTGAGACAGATTCTCCTATACGTTTTTCATTACTCTTCCACACCGTTAGCACTGCTAACATTCTACCAATTTATTTCTGGTTTCTGCTTTGTGTCTTTTTATTATACTTGTATTTTGAGAAACAGGGATGTGGCAACAGCAACAATTAATTAATAAAACAGACAGACATAATAGCAATCACATAACATTTGCATAAACAGATATTACACTCCTATGCCTTGCAAGATTTAACATGAAATCCTATGATAATTTTATTTAGCTCAAAGGGAGAGCAGAATGTTTATGATAGTTTCCCATAAATCTTAAAAATATCTCTGCAAAATACAATTATAGTATCTATAAAAATGTCTATAGAAATGAATAGTAAAAGGTTTCTATTATTTTTTTTAGCTATCTTCTAGAATTAAATAAAAACTTAGCATTACAATAGTTCCAAAACCTACAATATTATTCTATGTAACATTTTATAGATCTTCCAAATAATTGTCTACAAAGCTCAGTTTCTTATCCACAAAATTCAGTATGATGCTTAAATAAGAAATCTGACACATCATGTAAAAACAGCAGTACATAAATCACACTATTACACTGTTCCAGCTGAAGTCCATCTTTATTAACATAATGTGCTGGTAAAACTAGTGACCCTTGCAGTGTGGACTGGCAGTATGCATGAAGTCTGGTGTTGTGCTACCATATGAAGCAACCAAAGCAAGAGAGGACAGCAGACAATTCCTCTACCAGCAAAGCCCTGGCGTAACAGTTACCCATCAACTGCCTTATCAACTCCACAGACAATACTCAGATATGTAAGTACATTGAGGTATCTGTATTCACTGCAAAAATCACTGATTGTGTCATTCCTATTGCATTCAGTGGCTCCAATATTCAAGGGTGAGTGCAGAGAAACAATACTGTAGACATGCATATAACTTATTCATTATCTTATTGCTGCTTCTAAGGTGAGTATTGCTAAGATCTACTCTCAAAAGATAATGTATTGAAATACACTTAGTGTTAATGGTATAAAATGAAATATCAAACTGTGGGAGTAAATGCATACATATGCATGTGTGTGCGCAGGATATTTTTGCTTTCTATAAAGTACATCTTAAAGAAAAAATAAAAACTACTTACACCAGAATAGAAAGGCTCACCAGACACACAGATCACATCCTGCTCCTGGATCATCAAAATATCTTTGGCTAAGTGCAGTCGCACTTTGAAAGGCTCCTGGTTACCATCCTGCAGCAAACAAATCCCTGTCTTTGTCTTCAAAGGAAGGAATAAAGAAAAAAGGTTTTCTCAGTTAGCACTTTGCATTGGTAGAAGTGGTATTTTGAAACAGAATAGCTGAGATATAGGTACAGTTACCATAAATACGTCAACAAATATCCAAAACTATTACCAGTAATCACTGTATTTATTTACTGTGCTCAGACTACAAGGGAACGATGGTTATAGCAGTAACTAGTGAAGGCAGATTTTGCAATAATAAGGTGCTACTCTGCCCATGATGAATTTGAGAAACTCCTTTCAAATTGTTTCAGAGCAGCTGTACTTTTATATTCCATCTTTGTATTAAATGATGACACCTCCCTTGGACATGAAATACAAGCTGATGTTCCACATATTACACCAATTTTGACACAGAAATACATAAAATAACACCTCCTTACTAGCCAGATGTGAGCATTGACAGCCTCCATGAACCTGTTGTGGGCTTTTCCTGACCTGTGAGCCCAACACTGACTTAAGCTTTTATGTTCCTTTTCAAACGAAGCTGCTGAAGTTAAGAGTAAGAGAAAAGAGATCAAAGAATGTAACTCCCTCTAGTAACTTACTTCTTGCTCCACTTCTGTATTTTACATTTATGGTTAGAGATGAGGAATTCTGTAGGAATCTTCAATATACAATAAGTGACTTTTCAACAATTTGTTATAGTGTCTTTGTGGTAGTACCTATTTGTGCTACTTTTGGGGGCTTTACACATAAGAAGTTTGAGCAGTGAAAAAGTCTGCACATGTAAAGCACCTGCAGTACTTAACAATTTTTCCCTTAAGGCTGTGTTGAAAATAGCACTCTATAACACTTCATAAATGGAAAAAAAATCATGTTAGTATGAGAAATTTGCTTACAGTCTAAAAATTTAGCCTTACAACATGTAATTTACCAGTATTAGATACCTATACCTATTTGCATAGATACTGATATATATGTATGCACACATGTATCTCAGAAGAAAATTCATATATAAAATGTATTTAAAATCTTGGACTCATCAGTAGCAATAATAAAACTTCCATTGTCTTCATTCAGGTCAGATTTCAATCCACTGTCTGTAAAAAGTTGGCTTGAGAAGAGATCAAGGAAACAAAAGTCTTGCTGTGAACTTTTAACTGCCAAGGTTGACCCGGCTGAATCTGAGGGCTCTTTCTCAGATAGGTTTAAAAGAAGATTTGGAAGATCTCCCCATAACGTGCTCTGATACCTTACATCCACAGCATGGAGAGAACAAACACAAATATGGAACTGACAGTAAGCAACTGGCAGAAGAAAAGTTTAAGTAGCTCTCAAGAGGCTTTGAAAGAGGTGGAAAGGTCGAGGACAACCTCTAAATAGCCCTATATAATGTTCTCCACTAACAAACTGTTCTGTCACTTCTGCTCCATGCTCAACACTCAAACTTAGGAAATTGTTTTCCCTTGGACACCGGTAGCAAATGTGTCTAAGTAACCCAGCCATAACTTTGAAAGTGGCTCTGACATTGTTTTTATTCTTTTTAAACTAAGAAGAAGAAAAAATTAAGAGTTCCACGCACTGAGCTCACACTGAGGTCAGTGGAAGCTCTGTTCAGAAGACATCATACAGCCTTGTTCTAATATTTAGGTGTCTTTTTTTTAAACAGGATGAGATAGAAACAAATCAAATAAATGGATCACGAAAGGAGTTAGGTTTTCAGTACCACTGAAAAATTCTCTCTCATATCATACATAAAATGTGACATTAAAAGAAACAGAATGTAAAATAATATTAAATTCCCCTGGTCCTCTCCTTATAACTTCTTCTTTACAGACTAAGATGACTCCTCTTCCCATGGAGTTGTGAAGTAAGCAGTAAGTGACAATGGAAATTGAACAAAGTTGGCTGTAAATAACTATGGTCAAATAAAAGGGGCTAGCATACAAACATCTACCACTTATAAAATGCCTTTCTCCTGCAGAAAAGTTTGCAGATGTGCCTTTCCTCCTCCCTGGATAACTGGCAATGGAATAAATTCTGCCTCTGATACACTGATGATAGTAACTCTGCCTTACTTGACTACATGTTTCTGATTTGGTCAATAACCCTAGAAAATCTCCAAAGAGTCTTTCTGCAAAAGCTGAGGGGCTTCTTTCTGGGAATCAGAGGCATACAATCATAGCAGACACAATTAGCCATTAGAATAAAATTAAAATTCAAGCTGGTTTCTAAATGCATGTGGGCTGAGCTTATTCAGCCTGAACAAGGAAAAGCTTGGGAACAGCAAAATATTTTGGCCCTTGAATAGATTGATCGCACACACTCAGGGATCTTTTTTACATCAGACACTCTAAAATGTAATGAACCACTTTACTGTTGTTGGGCTTTATGAAAGATGGTTTATGATACAGTTCAAAATTAAATATTCAATTATACTACCTCCTTTCCTCTCCTACCTGAAAGCAGCATTAACAACCATGTAACGGAGAAGAATGTACTTCAATTTCATTAGATAAGCTCAAGAGAAGTCCTTGAGAACAAAGACTGGAATTTAATTATTTCACTATGTTTCATTTTTGTCTGCTGAATTTCTTTTTTCTTCTCTCCCCTGCCCCCTTCAAAGCATCCAGTAAACTGAATTGAATAAAGATATGAGCTCCTGCATCCTTATCCAGAGCTGGAACTTAGGGAAGACATCCTGTATATATGTTTTCATGTAAATTACTGTGCACATCATCATTTTTCATTCATATGGCCCCAGTAAAATTATTTGATTGGAGAGAGATCATCTGACTAGCCTATACCCCTGCCATCTCTTACATTTGAAGAGCTTAGATGGTGTGCATGTATGTGTGTGGATGAGGTGTGGGGGTGCAGGGTTGTGGCCAATGTTGGCTTTTGTTCCCGTCACTAATTTTTAAGAGATTCCATGAGAGAGTATGCTAAAATTTTGCCTTCAAGCCTTCTACATTTCACTGGCACAGGGCTCTTCCCTACCCCTGACTTACAGCAATAAAACAGCATACGGCATGTCAGCCAAGCTACTGTAACTGTCAGTGTGAGGTCATGCAAGGCACCCTCTTGTGCTCAAATGTATGATAAACTGCATCGCCTTACAGCAGACATGGATAGGGAAAATAGCTTAGCTGATAACAGTTTGTTAAGCCAATACACCTTGACTGTATGTTTGAGCCCAAATTGCCAGGAACATTGCCCTGCTTACTTTTATACCATCCTACTTTCTTCATCCTATTTCTAGAGTTCAGAACCTGTTGTAAAGAGGACAAGAAAACCGAGTGTTTAAAGTTGCACATGTTTATGAAGTAGATGAGGTAGGCTAAGCAATGGATATGGAAGCAATATACAGTGGTGAAAGAATGAGTTTCCAAATGGGAAAGGAGTCAGTGATTTAAAGCAAAAGCAGTGATGAAGGAAGGCAGCAGTACCTAAGTGACAGATGCAGTGAAAGTTGCACCTGCACAGTACTGCCTATGTCATCTCATTCTACACCCTTTTAAGCTGAGTTAGACAAGAACACTGGTGCAGCAAGAGCTGATGTCCTTGGCAGGAGTTAAGAAACTGCTTACTGTTCCTGAACTAATATAACTACAAGAGGGGCTGCAAACTGATCCCTCTTTGCTTTGCCATGCCAGCCTGTGTTGAACTTTCTGCTTCAGATCAATATCAGAGAACAGCACAGGCTGGCAGAGCCCTCAAAGCAGACTGCTTCTACAAAGAATATGGTCACACTCAGATCATTACTAGCAACAAGGCAGTGAAAAAAGACCTTTTAAAAATCTTCCTCCATTATACCCTGACTTACAGCACATTGTCCATATTGGGTGTGTATAAGATCTGGCCCTAATAGCTTTCCTAAAAGGAATTTAGAAACACTAACATACCATAAATGGCTTGGTGCAATATATATGGCCTTCACAAATATTTAAGAATAAATTTCAGAGGAAATACAAATGAAAATGACAGTTTATACATTTATGCTAGCAGCAGAGTCTCTACTAAAATTAACACTGTATGAGAAACATCTTTAAAGTTACCTATTGATTTCAGTTTCCTGCAGGACTTCCAACATAAATATTTTTTAATTTATCTGGCCTAAATAAGACTACTGGCAGGTTTTCTGCTGAAGAATTTTTTTCTTTACATTTTTCTCTATTTGTTGTTTTCCTTGTCATTTATGATAAGAAAAAAAAATTCTAAAACATTTTCTTTGTTTTGTTCTGGAGGAGACTTATTCAGTATTTCAAGTAATTTTAAATACTCTTCATTAGTTTTCAAGACATGACTATATCTTTTTTTTTATGCTATTTTATCTATTTCTTTTGCCTTATGGTAATAAAACAATTTGATTAGCTTTACTTCTTCTAGTTTCACATCAGTAGGAATATCCCAGAATAGTTTAGTCCATGAACCAGTGGAAGAAAGGAAGAGAAAAAAAAAATATCTCAACACATTTTCTATGCAAGGTGGCCTGGATTTTTAGTTTCTGCTTTGGCTGGTATGTCCTAAAATAAATTAAAACTCTGCAATTAAGTTTTAAGCCCTGAAATTTATTTCTACCATCAAGAATTCAATACCAGTAAGGAGAATAGGTTGCAGAAACTGCCTTAAATATGTACACAGTTCACTTCAGATGAGTATCTACGCTTTTGGATGCTTATTTGAACTGAGGCTGACCTCTGAGTATTTGGAGATATGCCTGTCACTGCTTTACAAACACAAGTATAATAATAAAAAGGCAAATTGAATCAGAGGTATAAGGCAGTAATGGCAATGAATACAAGAAGTAGGAATATGCATCAGAACCACATAAAGGATGTTTTTTAAATGGTCCAGCTACTTGTTCTGAGGAGGTATTGCTAGTGTAAGTGAAAAGCACTTATATTGTCAAAAATTGGAATGCAGCCCAGATACACAGGGATGTGTTCATCTTGTCATTCAGAGCCTTTTCTATCAGACACCGACATTATCCAATCCAAAGGATAGCAAATCCATTCCTGCACATGACTTTTACACTCCAACCAGAAAGAACCACAGGAAAATATTGAATTTGGACTTAATCTTCTTTTTCTTTGATTTGCCAGGTATTTGCCAGGTAAGTATTTGGCTATGGCATTCTTCATAAGTGATTTTTTTGGAAGAATAAAGTCTTACAGAGAATTTCCTTGTTTCATAAGTCTGATTAATTCAATATGTAAATTAGACATTTGGGAAAAAATATATTTATATAAAAATAAATATATATATGCTTCTTACTGAACTAAGGTAATTCTTCAGAGCAAAAACTTTCATTTTCTGACACTATAAGGAAACAAGTTTTGATGTCTGAATTGCCAATGAGTTTACTGGGACTAGATTATATCATTACAGTTGAGGCAAAGAGAAAAGATAACATAAAATTTAAGGCTATTGTGAGAACATGCATGTTTCTTCAAATCTAATTCACCTATTACATGCCATTCTCACAGGCATTGTAAATTGCCAGTCATTTTCCATCTTGCGATTTTGGGATTAAATTATGAGTTGAAGATGGATTTAAAAAAAAAAAACAAAAAACACTACAAACCCAAGGTATTACAAATCCCAATATTGCCATTTGATAGCATCTATAAACAAAGGAAATCATAAGTTTAGGATGAAATGTGTAAACAGAAAACAGCATAAAGGTGACTAGAAACAGTCCAAAATAGTATATAACAAGATTTATGGAAGAAAGTCACGAGGAAGTCAAAATACTGCTTAAAAATTAAAACACATTCTGTGGCAGGCAAAAAAACCCTAACAAGATGGATGTTGAAACAGAGGTCACTAGACCTGTGAACAATAGAATGTATCAAATTATAAAGTTTGCGAAGTCTACAAGAATATTCATAGGATTCATAAAGCAGAGGACAAACAAATAGTTTACCAATTCAAATTAATCCTTCAGAAAAACAATGGGCAGTACTGTAAAAACAGATTAGTAGATTATAAGCATGAAAATGAATGGGATATTCACTAATTTAAATAAGTTTGAAGTTACATTAGGAAAAAAAGTCATGCTAATAGAAGAAAAGGATGAGATTCCAAAAGTTAGAAAGTTAGAAAAGTTAGAAAGCTGTTCTTGCAGCTTGTTCATAAAGTACATGGAAAATATCAACTTAAAAAAAAAAAGTATCTAAGGGGAAGATGTTCTAATGCATTATAATCATCCCAAGTCTTCAATTTCATCAGAAGGGTACTTTTACTGCAAAGGACAGTATTATGTCAGAGACTGAGGTTATCTTCTAAGAGATAGTTTTCAGAATATAGAATAAGGTCAAGTGAATACAGGAGAGCATTTAAAGAACTCAGTGACTCTATGATTTATGCTCTTGTAAAGTTCAGAAAGCTCAGGATAAAGGCTAAAAGAGGAGCTGGATAGTCTTATGGTTTAGAAATTGTTGAATATGTACAAGAACCAGTATAATAGATACATCTGCTGATTAGTGAGGGAAAAGAGCATGGAAACCAGAATAATTAAATATGAAACCATGGAAAATTTCCCACAACTAGCAAGTGGAGAAGCCACAAGAAAAAATTAATAACTTTCCCATCATCAGATACCAGGTAGTTTCCCTTAGAAAAAATGCGTGCATGTGTGCAAGACCTCATCTTTTTGTAGTGCCAGTTGAATTGTCTAGCACAGAAGGTATTTTCTTGTTGAATAAAACTACTTTAAGATGCCTTGAAAGGCAGCACAGCCTATAGATAAGATGCTTACAGGAGAAAATAATCATTAGAATCATAGTAATCATCTTGAGACTGACACCAAACTGTACCTGTCTACTTACAAGCGTTTAAGCTCTTATTATAATCAATGCTTATTATAGGCAATAAAGTGTAGAGAGCAATTCAGTTGATCAGCAGGTTTTGGAAGAACTGAATTGCTCACTGGGTTCCACTGACTGTACTATTCAGATCTGCAGTAAGAACTTAGGCACAAAGTACATGTGCAGCTACCTACAAGTAGACAAGACCATTTCAGTGTCCAAATCTCAAACCAAATCCCACTGGCAGACACTAGAAAAAATAAGGGATGCATAAAAGCATCAGTACTATGAAAGGATGAAGGTTCCCTCAGAGATATCCAATGCACTACAGCAGCAGGTATTTAGAATGAAAAGAGTAGTTTAAGGAAAAAAAATTGAGTATGCCATGGACACTATGAAAAATGTGCTTTAGCCTCAGTGCATCTATGTGGAATATTTTGGGTTTATGCTAATTGAAACTCAGTTCAAACCATTTACTGCCATTAGCAAGGATGGGGATGGAAGTACCAATGGAAGTCTGAGTCCCACTCATCGTTTTGTGAGATGTTCTTCTCAGTTCTTCTACAGTGGTGGTGGTTACTGCACTGGAAGATGGGGAAACAAGGGTGACAAGATACTCAGAGGAAAGGAAACAAAGAGGGGAAGAAGAGGAAGATCAAATAGTGAAGATGCCTCATGACAGCTTTTATTGCCATTATCAAAAACTGTCTAGTAACTATTTTGGCATAGAAGACGAGAGGTTATTTTTCCCAGATACATAGTACGATTGAGAATTTGATACAATAGGGGATGGAGTAGAAAGAAGGCTGAAAGTTGTAAATGTACTGACTAGATAACAAATTAAACAAAAGTACGTGGAGCAAAGTCTGCAGCTACTTTGTTTCATGTCAATAGTTGAAATAAATAAAATAATACCAAAATATCTGTGGCTTGGAGTGACTAAACTGCTGCTGAAGATGTGCCAATGGAATAGAATCACAAGTTAATTAAGGAGGTAGTGCCACAATGGTATTTTCTTTAGTTGCTATCATCACTTTGATAAGAAGCTCAAGTACTAGATGAGTTTTTGGTGACAAGTCTGGCAAATCTTAAGGTATTAAGAAAACTGTATTAAAAGCAATAGCTGAAAGTTATATATTGGGAATTGAAATAGAATGGATGATTACACCTCATACTGAACTCAAGTGAACAATCATATTAAGTAATTACTTAATACTTGGATGGTGCAATTCAAAGGACAGTGTCCACATCAGTGGAGAAACAAAAATGAACCCTTCTGGAAGCTAAGAAGTAGATAAAAACCACAACTCTTAGGTTACATGATAAAATCTTGTCTGCACACACACAGAGTACAGACAGACTACAGCAGATGGGGGAAGTCCGAATAACACCCTACCTAGTTCCATCGAAAGGGACATCAGCCTACTGAAGGCCCATCACCACAATGATAGTGTTGAGGTTTTAGTTAAAAATTACACTATGTGTAAGCATAAGGCTGCTGATGTTTTATTTAGGCATAGGCATTTGATGAAAAGTAGGTTCAAAGTCTATATTTTATTAACTTTGACTGGCTTGGGAGGAAAGCTGTAGATGATAGTTTTCAGCATTTCCTACAAGTGACACCAGTGATTCTGTGGCACAAAGCTCATTTTACACAAAGCAGATAAACTGGGGTTGAATCCACCTCATTTAATTTTATTCATCTAAAAGCTAAAGAAGCTTTCTTAGGGTCTGCAGATTACGGAGCTTTTTTAGGATGGGTGGAGTCATCCTCTCCTTCCCTCATCAATCATAGAAGCTCCAACAAAGCAGCTGATTTTTAAAGAGCTAAATTTGCAATCAATACCTCCATTAGAAGCTAGATACAGAATGAAACAGATTTGTCAATGTACTTGCACTGTAAAGGCTAAGATAGGACTCATATGCCAGGTCATCTTTCTGTGGGTGCTCTTGTCATTACTGCTGCTGGGCACAGAGTGAAGTTAATTGCCACTAAATAATCTATACTAGTGTACAGTTTAAATGATAACATAAAAATCCTATGAAAATATGATGTATCTGCCTCTTTTCTTCAATAAGTGCATTCAAAAAGAAATTAAAAGTACCCAACAAAACAAAATGCCCTTAATAACATGCTTTAACTTCTGGTCAGCCCTGAAGTGGTCAGGCAGTTGGACTAGATGATCACTGCAGGTCCCTTCCAACTGAAAATATTCTATTCTAAAAACCAAACCTCAAAACCAACAAGAATGCTTTTTTTCCAGGCAAATAATTTGGGATATACTGTGTTACAGAATTTAGACTGTGCATGGACCTTCTGCGGTATTAAAGCCTGATACATAGCATCCTGGACAACCATCAGAGTATTCTTTCCTAAAGGCAAGTTTCACTGCAATATTAGTATTTGACCCTACTACTCCTTTCAGAATAATGTCATGATTTAATGTTCTTTAGTCTGTTTACTTTCTCTTCCCCCCTAACTTATACCAATTTATTCTCAGGTCAAAACTAGTTTTAGCTGCAGTTAGTTCTTGGTTCTACTCCTGTTCCCATCCCTCCACTTCTATTTTTTATGAGATTGTGGTCACACTTAAAGATATGGCCAGTTTTCTTGTTCCCCATCCCTAAACATTGTTTGCAATTCTCAGCATACAGGTAATTGTCATGATTTTTTTAAAATCTTAATAATGCATTGACATCACGATGTAATTTGGTGTAAATGGTTCTCACTGTGTCTCAGTTGCTGAACTTGTGAAAACGCATTAAAACAATTTGTTCATAGAAAATCATGGGGTAAATAAGATGCCCTTTTTAATGTCTACAAATACATCTCATTTACTTTCTTTAAGGCAAAGTTAGTATGAACACAGAAAGCAAAGCACTTCTCCCATCTCTAGTGGAGGTAAAGTATTTTGCATTGACATTATGAAACTATACCTATTTTAAGCAAAAATAATTCTCTTACCTCATCAAATCAAAATGGAATTGCTTTTCATTTTGGTCATCTTCACAGCTCCCCACCCACCTTTTTCCCATACTTCTACATGTCCCCCTTGATTTTGCTGAACAGCGCTAGACAGATTTCTGGCTCCATTGATGTTTTTCTTCATGTACAGGCTTTCAGATATAAACACTTCACTAAGAGCAAAGCTCACACAAAACATAGCTACCTGCACCTACATTGTGCCTAAAGAGGTAAATTGGAACGGACAAAGGTGAGGGCTAGTGATGAATACACCTGGGCAAATTCTTTCATCTTCTACTACAAAGTCTGTCTGCCACCATAAAATGAACAGCTGAATAACTTATATTTGATTATATAATTCCTCTCATTTCAGGAAAAAAGGGTAAAAAAAAGGATTTTGCATATAAAAAGGATTAAAAGTTCATTGATTTTGATTCTACTATTGCTTGAAAAGAAAAATATCTGATCCTACCTCTTCACAGGCGGTCCTGAAATCCATGTGCTATCACACAGCAAGTGATATTTGTCTAAAATGAAGAGAAAGATTTCATTAGAATGAAAAAGATACTGCGAAACATAAAAGTTACCTGTCTGAGCTGAGCAACTGCACTTCTCTTTGTTAGGTCCAGTTATAGTCATTGCTTAAAAAGAGAAATGATCAAAGTTGCAACAGGATTAGGAAGTGTAAGGTGTTAGAAGTTGTTCCTGGTTCTTATAAAGTACACAACCCAGTTTCATTGAATATAATCAAAGGAATGATTATGTTCCCACAACCTCCTCCCTTCCACAGGACACTCAAACTTACTTTTCTTATTGCAAGTGTAAATTTCTTTTTTTGTGTGTTTTGGGTTTTTTTTATCTCTCAAAAGTAAGAGTATACTGGAAAGTAACAGAAATTGAGACAATTAAGTGTTGGTCTTCAGAATATCCCCTCTCTTCTAAAAGACTGTTGTTTTTTCTTTTCTCCCCTAATTAAAAAACATGATGCATCAATACCTTTTGTCTCACATTTTATTAACATGCATAATCTCTCCAAGGAAGCCAGTGTCTTTTAACAGTGTGTCTACTTTGCAGAAATATTTATGAGCTGAAAAAACAAATGTTAGAAAAGTCAGGAATAAGTGTGAGTGCTGGCAAAATGTCACACCAAATCCTGTGATTATTACTTTGCCTGGCCTTTACCTAAAGTGTATTCATCCCAATGCACACTTATGCATTCATTTATTTATGAGATAAAGCCACTGGAACAGGCTGTTATCAGAGGATAATAACAGTGTCCTGCTGCTGGTTCTGCAATAGAAATACTCATGCATCAGCCAATAACTTTTCCAGGAAACACTTTCTGGGCAAACGTCGTGGTTTAACCCCAGCCAGCAACTAAGCACCACACAGCTGCTCACTCACTCCTCCCTACCCAGCTGGGATGGGGAGGAGAACCAGGAAAAAAGTAAAACTTGTGGGTTGAGATAAGAACAGTTTAGTAATTGAAATAAAATTAAGTATAATAATAATAACAACAACAACAAAAACAACAACCACCACAATAATAAAAGTAGTAACAATAGTAATGGAAATGAATATAAAACAAAGAGAGAGAAATGAAACCCAAGAAAAGACAAGTGATGCACAATGCAATTGCTCACTACCTGCTGACCGATGCCCGAGCAGCGATCCACCCCTCCCAGCTAACTCCCCCCATTTTATAGACTGAGCATGATCTTTTATGGTATGGAATATCCCTTTGGCTAGTTCAGGTCAGCTGTCCTGGCTACGCTCCTCCCAGCTTCTTGTGCACCTCCTCGCTGGCAAAGCATGGGAAACTGAAAAGTCCTTGACTTAGGATAAGCACCACTTAGCAACAACTAAAACATCAGTGTGTTATCAACGTACTAGGAAGAAAATTATCCCAGCCAAAACCAGGTGCTCACTTCCTGGGCAAAACAGTCATTTCATTCGATGGCTAGAGAAACAAAACCTGTAACAAAATCCTCTCCATCAAGCATTTTATTGCTATTCTGTATTAAATACATGCTTACAATTATTTGTATAAATATAGTACTCAAAGCTCCAACATAAAATTTGCCCCATTAGCCTAAGTTTAAAATAAAATTTAAAAACTATAGCTCACATAGTTCAAAAATTTAAGTCCTAATAATAATAAAACCTCTTAATCTCTTAATTAAGCCTCTTCATTTGTTTTGCTGCCCTGGATGCAGTTTTATTAAACCCAAGCACACACACACATACGAGGTTAATGTTCTGTATTTACTAAGCTCTGCCTGGTTCACAGCCTGTGCTCTAGACTAATTTCTAGCAGAGCTAGCCTAGGTTGGCTGGGTTACAATGCAGGGATTTCAAAGGGACCCATCATAATTCCTTCATTATCAGCTTTACAGGTGCACCAAGATCCAGTAAGGAACTATATCTGTAATTCTGCTCTCAAAGTGCTCATAAAAAACAAGGTCACTATTACAATTTTGACTTTTCTCTCTGGTGGGACAGTCAATGTGCAATGAAGTATGTTTCCTTGTAATTTTTATGAACTCTCTTTCCAGCTGCTGAGTAAGCTGAAATTGGAAAGAAGCTTTACTCACCTTAGCAAAGTATTCTGAGGACTTTTTAGCCTTCTGGAACTATAACTGTATTTATCTTTATAATATAAACTGAAGTACTGCACAGTATTCTCCTTTCTTGGGCCCTAACTGTATCAGGTCAGTAATTCCTACTGCCGTCAAAAGTGTATTCATGCATGTTATCTTCTGCTTTATTAATAAAAGTTCTGCAAAGTTTGGGTTTGGGCAATTTTGGTTCCACAGTCAGTGACAATTTCTCTTTGGTTCCTTTTTAGCTACATTTTTATCTAAATCCTACCTAATCTAGGTAATTTACACAACTGAGTATTACTCCATTTTCTTTTGTTGTTTTCATGTATTATGCATTTATTTACTTATTTCAGAAATACTTGCATTACCACACAGAAGAACAGCTTCGCAGCATCATAGCTGATTGTATATGCAGCTCATGATCTAAAATAACTTCTAATTCTGCTCAGATAATAATTTAGCAATCTTATGAAGCTTCACATGAATACCAAATTCTTTATGGAAAAACCCTTTGAAACTCTTTTTAACCCCCCCCCCCCCTTTTTAAACCCTTTTAAAAAACCCAACATTTTAAACACCACTGCATTAACTCTAGTACTTTTAAAATTATTTCTGAAAGGCAGAAGCCATAGTTCTCTGTCCTGTGTCTTGAGGGCTGTCATGGCAAACAAAGCCCTCAGCCTTCAGAGAGAGAGTCCTCAAACTATAAATATTGCCTCCCACTACCTGTTGATACTTGATGAATCTACCTGCCAATCACCTTGGTGATATTTCCTTTTTTCCCCTACATGCTAAATTACAAATAGGTAAAATAAAATATACAACAAATACTCTCCTGACATCCATGTCCTACTGAAATAAGTTGTCTTGTTCCCACAGAAAGGTTACACACAGAGTATACTCTGGGAAAGCTGGCTAGAGGCAGTTTTTCATGACCTGTGACAAGAGCTTTTACTATTAAAATATTGTCTAAAATGTAAACCTGGAACTACATAATTCTCAACACAAAATCATACTCATTGCAATGAGTGTACTTGTTTCTCAGGCATTCAACAACTCTGTTACTAATCTTTGCAATATAGCTGCCACTGCTTCTGTATCCCTCTATTTCCTACCGATTCTCATCTGCAGCTGCACGCAGAAAATTTAAGCCCATTATCAATGTTCTTTTCCTGACTACCAGCAATTTTACAACACTTGATATTTTAGAAACAGTACATAGAAGGTTTCATTACAAAGTGCAGTACCTCATAAATCAGCTCAGAAATGTCATTGTTTCCAGTATTTCCACCCCAAATAAACACTCTAGATGATTAAATTACAGGAATACGTATCATGCATTATGCAGAAATTTTATGATCTTATGCTGGTAAAATGCCCCAATGATTAGTAATTGTGTCCTCCTGTAATACATGAAAAAAGGCAGAAAATATAAAACCAAGTAATTTTAAAAACAAAGCATTTGTAAAATTATGAACTGTGAAACCCACTGCTGACAGATGTCCCTGATCAGCCTCTGGCTAACCTCTGCAGCCCCCTTATCTCCAAATCACAGCCACTTTCACCGGAGCACCTTTCCAGCTCTCCTAGGAGCTTCCTTCAGTCTCACCTAGACAGCCCAACGGTTACCAGCCCACATTCCCCTTCAGCCCCAATATTTGATTTTTTTTTTTGCCCCTCCCCACCCTTAGGTTGCTGTGGGACAAACTGTGCTCCAGAAGGTGAGAAAGGAGCTGCCTGTGGCTTTGAAGGGAGGAGGTGCAGAGGAACCAGCAACAGCATCAGGACAGAGTAGGGTGTGAAAGCACGGTGGGAGGCATGAGCAGCGTGCATTACTCAACGAGAAAGAATGGCTCCAACAGCAGTGAGGCTTCCTCTGAAAGGGTAGGGAACCACTGCAGTCAAAGATAGGTAAAGAAGCAAGCTTTGAAAAGTTACTTTCCTTCCTTTCAACTTGATTTGCGATCTGCACTTCCTCCAAATCTGAGTTACCAAACTCACTTAGCTCATCTCTGCTGACAGATGGAAAGGAAGTAACATGACAGACAGGTTGGGAACAGAATTTGACACCCCCTTGACAGAACAAGCAGTTATTCAATACTGAAGAAACATTTACCGAGCAGTATTATTACGGCATTTGTGTTCTAAAGGGAAATCAATGGCTAAAACATAACGGTAAAGTTGAAGGCTATGGCAGCCCTCAGAGACGAAGCTTCATTTAGGATAATGCACTGAGCACTTGAGCTATGCTCTGATCTTCTTATAATAAATCAGGTCATATTCCAGTGGTATAATAGATGTAATTTCACAAAGTACTTCCGTGACTGAATACTCCAGTACACTTAATAAAATAAGATACCAAACAAAAAGAAAATTTCATGTGCATGCAACAGTAGTAAGAGACACTTTGTGGGAATACCACAAGCCAAATAAAATACTATTGAAGCAGTAGTAGGAAACACTTCATTCTCAAGGTTACCGGTGCAAGGTAAGAATACAGTATGGCATGCACAAATAACAAGTTCATGGAGAAATGATGTATTATCAAATGCAATTTAATTTAGCATATGACATCACTGCAGCTTGTATACTTACTACTTGCTGGAGGTAAGCCACAAGAAATTCTTATTATCTGAGAACCATCTGAATTGCTAACTGTGAAACAGACTAAACCCATGTGTCAAAGGCACAAATATCAGATCTGCAACTAACTATGATAGTAGTTCACTACTAAACTTCATGTTTACCTTTTCAAGTCCTTCTCCTGCCTCCATTCTTACCAACATCTTTTGTGCTCTACATTTTGGAGATGTCTGAAGGAAATCACATCTGTCATTTTTGTGTGTGTTAGGAAATGAAACATGCACATTTGTAACTCTGCAGGGGCTTTTTTTTTAGCAATAATTTAAAAAAAACCCAAACCCATCTCTATCATAAATAGGGAAAAAAGGCTTAGAAATTATCCTTACATGTAGCATAGCTAGTCCTTTGTGCTTTAAGGGATAGAAAAATATTTTGGGGAAAAAAGAGGCATACTTTAAGTGCAGATTCCATGAAGGCATATTCATTCCATCCAGTTTGCCACTGGAAGAGTGGTCAGAGTTATGCAGACGGCACAGTAAATCAAAGGAACAGCTTAGTAACCACAGATTAATAAAACCCTATTCAGTTTCTGTTTTCCAGCACACTTGAATTATATTTCATTTGAACACTGAGTTACTTATGTTCAGTTAACATAATGATTTTTAATAATTTATGATAGTAACATATTGGACTTATCTGGTGAAAAATTTCTCAATGAGTTGGGAACAGATAGTCTCTAGATCCAAACACAGCCTCATACTTCCCTCACAGAGTTCAATACATGAACGGGGAATCCGCATATCCCTTGCACAGAATTACGTAATTTATAATAAATAAGAAATTAAGTTGAAAGACGCTCATAAAGCTGGAGGGCCCTATGCTGCACATCCTTCAATCTACCTGATAGTTCAAGGACTGAGATGAACTTTGAACTGAGCAAAGTTGTGCACTTCTTTGGCAGTGAGGAAAATAATTGCCTGACAAAGCTTTTTAACAAAATGTCCAGCTCTTAGCAGAGCTATGCTTCAAAAGAATTGAAGTTGGCAATTAGTAGCTAACAAGGTTTTTAACGTTTAATTCATTTTACCTTGGTTAAAATGAGAATATTTACCTGCCAGTCAAAATTTATTATTTTAGTTGCAAGCATTTGTAATCAGAAAGCTCAGTTAAGGATTCACTGTATAAACATCAATTTTTTCAAGAATCAGTGAGCCACAAGGCAGTATTAAAGGAATGAATGTATCTTGGACTTCTGTTTGTTTATCCAGTACTGTTTGCACTAACAATTATCTAGTGCCCCCAGAACAAACACCCACAAAATGATTTAACGAGTAACCCAGTCTGTTCTGGCTTGGCAAAAGCAAACTGATGGAAATGGCAAAATAAAAACCCAACACAACATGTAATCTTTCAGAGGGAAAAAGCAGTATTACAGGAGAATCATCTGAAAATGTTGAGGTTAAATACCAATGGGCTGCTACTGCATGCCTTTATATGAAATGCTCTATGGAAAAATGAAACAGGAAAGTTTGGCTTTGGGTTAAAGCCTGGAATGTTGCTAGAAAAAAAATCTGTGTCTGATCTCTCGCTTTTCCAATGATACCTTTTGGTGATTCACTAGAAGTGTCTGAATATAATTACGTACTTAATTTCAAAGGGAGAGAGTGCAGATGTCAGAGCCCAAGCAGGGACTAAATGTCTCCTTATTCTTAACTGCTCTGGGGGCTGCATGAACAGTTTCATGATTTAGACCATTTCACAGTTTTGCCTAAATAACAGTGCCTTGTATCAAAGACGAACAGAAGTTCTCCTCTGACTATCTGGCACTGCAGTCTCATTTTTCTCGCCATTAGCTCTCAGCACAGAATTTCCTTACAAAAAAGATACTGGGATTTCTCTGCCAAGGCAATTGTTTCCCAGTTAAATATAAATTTCATGCTTCTGGCATTATGCCTACTGCTAATAGTTTGGAATGTGACTTCCCACATCATATTGCATCTTTTGATTTCACTTAAGTAAAAAAAAAAAAAAAAAAGCAATGTACCAATCTCCTAAAGGAGGTAAGGAAATACATTAATGGTTATAAACACTCAGGAGATTTTGATTTGCAAGGTTCTTGGGAATTGCTTGGATACCTAAGTAAGCTAAAGACAGGAATGCTTCCACTTCTTCAAATACTGAGCATGCTTTTTCAAATTAACAAGCAGGTAAGATAATACTTAATGACAAGGTCACAGTTTAATGTAAGTTTTCTCTTTCCTTTACCCTCAGTTTAGGACATTTATTCAAAAGTTAATATAATAAACCACACATTTAGTCCTGTGAGGTCCAGAGAAACTAGACTTCAGAACCATGTGGTAATAACTACATTTATATATATTTAAACAATCATAAAAGTTTCTAAAATTTTCCTATGTGAGCAAAACAAGTTGGATTGATACAAACGAAGATAAATGGATTCACAAATAGGGAAGTGCAAAAAATCAATAGGACCACAAATTGAAATAAGCGTACAAAATATTTTTGAGTTTTATATATCTACAGACCAAGGTGGTAAAATATACTTAGTGAAATTGTTTGGGCTAAATATATTTCTTTAGGAACTGGATTCTGTTTTCACAAAACTCAGTCACAAAATCCCCACTAATCCTAGCTCTGCCATTTCAGTTTCAGACTAAAAAACCATGAATGCAATACCAGCACATAATTTATATTTCCTCACTGATAACATGACTACCTCTCCATTTCTGTAGACAAGTGTAGCCCTATCGACTTAAAAATATTGTTTAAAATTAACTGCTGTTTAGACTCTAGCCTGCCATATTCTTTGGGCAGTGTTTTAGATGTGTGTATTACAGGACACTTGTATAAAAGCATTTATGATTTTAGCAAAAAATATGGAAAAAACCCCAGTGGAATACAATGAATGGAATGAAATGGAATACAATGAATAAAACCAATGGAATTTTTAGAAGGTCTCATCCTTTCAGAAATTCTTTAAGTGCCTGTATCCACTTGGCATAAAAGGACATTTTTACTTGCTAATGATTACATGAGTGTGGACAGTGTAATCCATTAATGATTTTCCCTTTAATTCCCCAAAATGGAATAGTATTATAATGTCATTTAAAAGACAAAAAGTGGTTTAAGTCCTAAGTACAACAACATGGCATACCATTTTAAAAAAAGCTAATTTTTTTCTGGTATGCTTTGACTATCAGTAAATGGAAATAATATAATACCATATATTTATTTGAGATTTTCAGATCCTGTACAAATAACTGATATATATATCTGTATATATGCACGTGTCAGATCCAAAATTAACTGCAGAAGGTCTTAATGGAAAAATAATCACTCACAGTGAAATTTGAAAAATCTGTATTTCCCACAGATGACACAGTGTAAAAATCCTGCTTAAAAAAAAATCAAAATAATAGTGTACAATGAATAATGAAAATTAAAACCAGATTAAATGAAGAAGGGGCATGATACCAGGCTTAGTACAGAAGTCGTCCATTGAATCAACTGAATACAAATATGGTTTACTTCCAGTTTACAAGTGTATAAACTAGCACATATTTCCGTTTTGTTAATTGACTGAAATGTTTCCCATATACCAAGGAAAACGCAAACCAGAATTTCTCAACAGATATGACACCATTTCTGCTCATATGCTACATTGTGAATCACAAACTCTAGCATGTCTTAATAGAGCTTGAACTAACAAGATAAGCATAACTGAAAGAAATGACAAAATCTAATCTCAGAGAAATTCAGAAGTTTCATTGACCTCAATGAAAAAAAAAAGACAAGTAATTTTAAATGGTTACAGGATAAAAAAAAAATAATCCAAGTTTCATTTGGAAATTCATAACCAAAACCATATTTGATTTTGACCTTTCCTCATTTTGATGGGATTGAAATTAGTTGAGTAAGGTCAAAACATTTTCATTCTATTTTATATTTTGTTTTTATGAAATGATTCATATTATTAAAAAGAATATTCCTGTTCTACACTCACAAAATAAAACACTGTGTTATATTTTAAATTAGCAGGTTATATATCACAATGTAATAAATTTGTAATTGCTTTGAGATAGAGCAGTGTCAGTGTTTTAAGATGCTTTCCTGTTAGGTCCATTGGTGTGAATACAAGTCTTGTTCTGGATTTGTAGCAGAAGCTCCCAACCGCTTCAGATAGAACTGGATACCTTGTTGGGATGGGGTGTCAAATGCAACAGTGAAAGACACTAGACTTTATGGTAACAAAAATCACAACAGTCCAAAGAAAAAAACTGGCATCATTTAACTTTCAGTGTTTGTTTTCATACTGATATTTGAATTGGAGATTGCTTTCTACTTAGTAATTACCATCATCACTGGTTTTGCAACTGCTAGCCAGTTTTCTCACTGATAACTTGGAAACGGAATTGGGCTATCAGGAGTAAAAAGGTTTGGGGAATATGCCTGGAAGCTACCTAGGAAGATGGGCAGAGAAGCAGCTTGAGAAGCTGTGAGAACACTGACTCAGTGCAAGCTGGCAGAACAGAAGAAACCAGGTATACTTATTTTTGTTAAATCAACACTCTTTGCTGAGACACAGAACTTAAATGACTAAACTCTGGTACCTGAATCACCTAGGTGAAACACCAGAGAACAAGACAAATTGGAGATTATAGCAGAAAGACTCCAGATTTCTTATTTAAAGTGGACTAAGGAATCTCTGTGTTGTACTGCAGCTTAGACAAACTGTGTTGTTTCCTGTGTCAGGTCCTTGAATGTCACTGATTTTTCATAGGCTTTTTTCTTCTTCCTCACCTAAAGTATGAACTTACAGATTTTCCATAAATAACCAAGTTAATCACAAAAAATGCAAGGAATAATTTGAAAAATTGATTGATTTAAATTAATGTGATTAAGTGACCGTTTGACAGCTTTAGACTGAAGTCTGAACTGCAACTCAGCTTCTGCTACCAGGTCCTGTAATCAACAGTGGCTTTCCCATCTAAGAATTCCTGTGACAACAAGCATGCACACACTTCCAGTGGTCACCATTAAAAACTGCATTTGTCATCTCTGGGACAGCATAGAGAGCCCCAAGGTTCGTTGCAGTTGCTGCTACAGTGTTGCCTTATCTGCAAAGTCACTTATAAAGACTACCCTTAAACATTAATTTTCCTCAGGTTAAGGTAAAAAAAGGTAACCTATTTCGAATAGTTGCCAGTGAAGGAAGGCAGAATAATACTGTGCATGAACCAGGGAATTCTAGTCATCAGAGATATCATGGTCATGGCTTGCATAGTCTTCACCACACTTCTCTTTTTTCAGAGCAGATACTTCTATACAGAAGAATTCAGGACTTATGGAAAACAAACACCAATAACTGGGCTCAAAATTAATCAACATAATTAGATCTTCCACTTGAGTTTTTATACGATTGCAGCAAAAGCCTCTTTAACTCCTCTCGAATCCAGAAAGCAGGAATTTGTAGCAGTACTGTTGTAATATCATCAAGTCAAGTTTATTTATTGTCAGAATGTTCCTGCAGTAGTACATTGTCAAAATGTATAAAAAGAGAACTTGAGATATGCAAAATATGTCACATAGGAAAACACAGCACTTTAAAGTACTGTAAAATTAAAATAAACAACATTAAGTAGCCAGTGAGAAACACTTAGAGCTAATCAGAAAATATCCCTCTGAGAGCAGCACCCCTCACCGAAAATCTTTCTGTATGGGACTGGATTGGACTGGGATGCTGAAATGGTCATCCCAGCTGTCCATACAGCCCTCTCCTGCAGGTTGTTAATCCTGCCATAGGGATATAGCAGTAAGTTGCAAAGAAACACCAACTACAGCCTGCTCCACTTCTAAAAACTGTGGTTGATTCAGACAAACACTGGCTAGTGGTAAAATGTGCTGGTCCAGGAACACTGAGCTGCCACACAATGATACCTGGGCAGGGCAGACGTGGGTGGACAGCTATAAGTGCCATCCCTATTTAATCAGTCACCTTATGGGAATTACTCATTTCAGTTATCTCATTTTCTACCTAATTGACTACTATTCAGTTTAGATTTTACTCAATGTGTTCTTGAGCTCATTGAGAGCCAGGATGCCCCAAAGTGAAAGTTGTAAGAATTTTTCTTTGTAAAGTCTTGGACACACTCATGATGCAATCTGATTATAATAGGGGTGGGACTAATATCAGTAACTCCTTCTATGATTGTCTTTCACACTCCACTAAATGCAGATGAGAGCCACTAAATGTAGATGAGACAAGATGATGAAAATTTGAACTGTACAGTCAAGCAGACTGGAAGATGCTGAAGTCATGTTGAAAAAGTGTTTACCAGGAATAGAATAAGAAGAATGTGGAAGGGAATCTGAAACTTGGTAGATCAGCAGAAAGGAGATAGGGTAGGCCAAACTGAGGAAGCTTTTGGGCCATGGGCAAGTTGAGGGATGAGGAAGAAGAAGACAACCTTCAGGAGACTGAAAATGAAAGTCTGCAACCTCCATAGAGTACTTGCCTCTAGAGAAATGTACCCCAAAATCAGATCAAAATTCCATAGGCATGGTAGCGTTACACCTGTTTTACTGTACAGAATACTAAAATTAAGCAACATCAGCAAATTTATTGTATATATTGTTAAGCTGTTAGTATGGACCCTCATATGGGTTTAGTCCATGCCAGATAGTACTCTCCAAAACAACAGGCTACATGATTCAGGAGTTAGTATAAGGACCATTCTCAATAGGCAATTTTCCCACAGCCACCCTACTTCCGAGGATAAGGCAGTTAAATACCATGGATGTAGCCTGTCTTATGCAACTACCTTCAATGCCAGAAGCCAGTTTCACTGATAATGATAAACATAAACTAGGAGCTTCGTTGTTTGGAAACTCACAAGAAGTGGCAGAACATTACAGCTGGTACACTAGCTCAAACGACAGCTCTAAAGCTTCCAAGCCTATCCGTGAGAGTATCAGAAGATACTTCATTATGGGTTACTTTTTATGTGAACTTTTTTTTAAAGTGGATTCCAGTGGAAAATTTAGATTGTGATTGTGTAATTGAAACTGAGTCATAGTTTATACATGAAAATATGATGGCTTCAGTTTGCATAGCTATGCTTAATTCAAGTATTTTGTAACTTTTAACTTACTTGGAAGATTTTAAACATGAGTCTTGAAATCAAATGGGACTCAAGTTTAAAAAATTCCATTGATGTCTCCAAAACTCACAGGCATAGTAGGTGTACATCTATATTGGTAGACTAAACAGTACCAAAGCACTTCTGCACTTCAGACACAGTCACTAAAGCAAAGCAGGAGTTTTGCTCTTCCTTTTTACTTTCCAAGACTCTCAGTGAAGAGAGTAGGGAGAGGACAGAGTTCACGTCACAATTTCTTTAGTCACTTTAAAATCTATTTCAGGGAATAGAAAGGTTATAGTTTAAAGACTCCATCCCCTCACCCTGTGGGGATATGGAACTAGAGGGAGGTATAGGGCTCTTTTTTAGTATACTGTTCCCCCAAGGTAATAGAAGTAGGAAAGAAAATTCTGCAAACTATCCACAATGTGTGTGTGTTAATAAATGTAACACAGTGCCAGTCCAAGAAGACTGATGAAAGAGGAAAAAGCATTAAAAGGGGAGAGAGAAACATGAGAGAAGAGGGAAGAGATTGTTGAGAAGAAGGGCAAGGAAAGAAAAAGATGTGAAGGATGGGAAGATAGAAACATGTTTTTAAAAAATCATTTGCATTTCCCTATTACATACTATTTTTCAAAACTGTTCTATAAAAGTCAGCTTGATCAAATCCATATATACTAAGATAAATTTTATTTTTTTCATCAATATAAACATTTTGTTTGTTCCCCCTCCCCCCCCCCAGCAGACCTGGGAACCAAAAGATTAAACTTGGAGAAAGAGATGTAAATGTTAGGGATAAGCTGACTATAAGCAGTAGTATTGAGAAGAGAGGGTCAGAGATGCATTAAGAGATACTTTCCTTACATCTTCAGTCACATGGTTATGTAACTGTGCTGTACATGAAAATCTTTTCACAAGATTACTAGAACTATCAAAGTTCATTGCTTGTGACATGCCTAATGAAAACAAATGACTTAAGTGCAGTTTTGGGTACCACCCGAATCACAATTGCTTAAAAGCATTCTTTATCAGTTTAGAAATACTCAAGTGAAAGAGAGATATGTGAAGAGAACAAGCTCTGTACAGAAGTCCAGTGACACACTGAATTAAAGCCAATTACGTCAATGTTAGCACAACACACTGATGCAGGAAATGAATATGGGTGTTGTGGGGCTCTACGGCATGTCTGAGGATCTGGGATTTGGCAAACCTGTCACAAAGGAATGATTAAGGCAGGAAGCTCAGCTAAATTAAGATCATGCAGCAGAACAAAATACATGACTATTTTTAGAAACTGTTGACGTCCACATAGCCCAGGGAAAAGACTGGCCTCTTACTTTCAGTGTAAGTGACAGCAGTACCATCAGGGTAAGCTACAAGGACATACTGAGAGTAAATGGCAGACAAGTTAAATCTAAGACATATACAAGACAATGTGAAATGATGGCTTAGCAGAAGTTCTGTAAACTTCATGTCAAGGACTCGGCTGCCCAGAGTCCCCAAAATAAAAGGTCTTTTGCCAGTCAACAAACATGCCAAAGTGCAAGTTAGTCTAGGAAATCCTGGTATCAAGCAGCTTTACCTGAGCTTGAAACTATATAAGAAAAAAACAATTTGTGAAGTATAAATACTGATATTGAGTGGGATTCCTTTGGGACGGTTCTAGCTTCAGAAGTGTTGTTCTAGACTTGTTGTGTCTGTGATACTTGATCATATTTTAAAAGAATTCTTCACAACGCATAACTGACTGAGCCTGATTTAAAAAGAAGTGGAAACTACAATTCTAAAGAAGATATTAGAGGGTGCTTCACTCTTTGGGAAATGCTTCTCCTTTGAAAATTGAGATTTCTTTTGTGAGCTGCTGATATTACCTCTCCTGGCAACAGCACAGCTTCCAGGTTCTTGTATTTCTTCATGGTTTTAACAGCCATCAGCCTCTGTTTAAAAAAATGGCTCACTCAATGAGAAATATTTAAGTTTCTTGCTGTTTAGACCAGTCCAAAGCTTATGTTTCTTTTTTTCTGAGTATTGCATTCCTGCTGTAAAAATAGCAGCAGTTTTCAGGCAGCAGTTTTAACAATCATTAACAGTCAACCTAGAAAATATTGTGAGAGTCCAAAAGTATTGCTATGAGAATTTGTAACCTGCAGCTTGAACACGAGCATGATTTGGGAGAGATCGTAAGGACTGATAACTAGTAAATATCCACTAAGTTTTTCATTCACAGTTCTTTTGGATTCTTAGAATCAGGTGGTGGAAGAAATAGAAGATAGAGGACACATTTGTTAAAAACACAGGAAAAAAACCCCTTTCATTACTGAATTTTATTTCTTTAGAGATGACATGTTAGTAGTTCAAAGGATAAAAAAGAAATGTCCTTAACACATGCAGTCACATGGTCCTCTACTACCTCCTCTAACTTTTAAAGGAGACTGTCTTAGAGAAAACCAATTGACAATCTGCTGCCATAACTGCAGTATAATGTTTGAGAAAACAATAGGCACTATCTTCTTGATCCTGGTACAGATAACTTGATAACTACAATTATTGCAAAACTGTGTTTTTTCCACTTTCAAAAACAAATCCCTCATAGTGTGGTAGGGTCATGAAACTGATCATGCCAGTCCTTGCACGGACTGGGATCACTGTCTTCACAAAATCTGAAACAGCCAAGTACCTGAGTTTTTCCTTTACAGTCCATCTTTAAGTTCAGCTTAAAAAAATTAAAAAAGGAAGGAAAGTAAACTCCAAACCAGTCTCTCCTCAGTCTGAAGTTTTCAGCAAACTTCAGTTCTGCTCAGTATCCTCTAGTAAAAATACCAGAATAGCCTATAAATAACTAGCTTCTTTTTAAAGAGTAAACCTTGCAATCCCACCTTTCATCATCTGGGATCTGAAGTGTATGCTCCTTCTAACTTTCACTTCAACTGAGCTGGGTTTCTCCCTTACTGGATTCTCCCTTTATTCCTACTACACATGACAAGTTATGGTGAGGTGAGGTCATATGAACACACAGGAACATCTCTTTCTGTACACGAGGGTTTATCAAAGGATATAGGCTATGGTTTGACAATCATTACATTCTACTACTAAACCCTTCTATTCAATAAACAGACACAACATTTATCAACTTTTCTTCAGTGATTTATTTTATATATAGAATTGGGAGTTCTTACTCACTTGTGAACAGAGTAGTCCTGCTCCAGGCTTGAGAGTAGTGTTATGTATAGGATTTTTAAGAGGACCCTAGAGCAGCAGTGAACTCCTCAAAAATGGTTTAGATTTGCCAATCCAATGAACTTTTTTGTTCTCCTTCATGGGAACAGGGCAGCAAGACAAAGCTTGTATCTTCAGACCTTCCCCAACAGAACACTGGAGTGTATGTGCTCTCTTAGGTTCCCAAATTACACTTATCTAGACTGTACTGCTTGTTTTCAAAAGGGATGCAGACAATGTCTCTGGCCTGTTTTTGTGGGATGTTTCTATATGGCACAAATAATAATGTAAAAAATATTCCTTGTCGTGGTTTAACCCCAGCCAGCAACTAAGCACCATGCAGCCGCTCACTCGCTCCCCCCCCATCCAGTGGGATGGGGGAGAAAATCAGGAAAAGAAGTAAAACTCCTGGGTTGAGATAAGAACGATTTAATAGAACAGAAAAGAAGAAACTAATAAAGGTAATGATAACACTAATAAAAAGACAACAGTAGTAATAAAAGGATTGAAATGGACAAATGATGCGCAGGGCAATTGCTCACCACCCGCCGACCGACACCCAGCCAGTCCCTGAGCGGCGAATCCCTGCCCCCCACTTCCCAGTTCCTAAACTAGATGGGATGTCACATGGTATGGAATACACTGTTGGCCAGTTTGGGTCAGGTGCCCTGGCTGGGCATGAGAAGCTGAAAAATCCTTGACTTTAGTCTAAACACTACTGAGCAACAACTGAAAACATCAGTGTTATCAACATTCTTCACATACTGAACTCAAAACATAGCACCGTACCAGCTACTAGGAAGACAGTTAACTCTATCCCAGCTGAAACCAGGACAAGTCCTCTAATAATAAAAATAATAGCATCAGTGTACACTGCACAGTGCCATGTTTGGTCAAAGAACTCAGTTGCCTATCCCATCATTACAAAGTCTATATAACAGGCTAAAAAGAAGTCTTTTCCCAGAGTTCCAGCATCATGGGATTTTTCAGTCTCTTTCAGTGTATATGACAACACTCAGCTGCCTTAGGATTTCCTCTGTCCCTGGACTAGTTGCCTGTAAACCCTCAAGATACCAACCTTGCAACAGCCAATACTAAAATGCATTATGCTGTCAAGCTTATCATATCACCTTCACTGCCTGTGCGTATCTCCCACCACTCCATCTAGAAGCCTGTTCTGCTATGGCTTCTGATCAACTTCCTGCATTCCCTGGGGAAGCAGCTGTGGTTTCCCCCAGATGTGTTCACCTAACACCACTTCCACACAGCAGTATGCCAGGTAGGTCATGCTTGGGCAAAACCACAGTAGGCAAACAAACAGCTTCCATTCCAAGATCTCTTTCCATGTAAAAAAGTTTGTGGTGCTTTTAATGAGGGCCTAGGATTCAGGTTCTAGAGAGTAAGAACATGGGGTAGTCATTCACAGACCACTTGGACTTTCAAAAGGTTTAATGGAAACATTGGGGTTTTTTTACTTTTTCATCAAAACCTGTAACCAACTGTTCCATTTGTCCCACAAATTTAAAGTCTTTTGTTCAGAAAGTTAGAGACTGAAATAACCAGTAAAAGTGTAATCTATCTGTTCATTTAGATACTTTCACAGAAACTCTACGGTATAGGCCCATTCCTAGTTCTGTACTCCGGAGTAAAAACCTCTCAGACTTGGAAGACTTACCAGGCCATGCCTGTAGCTTTTGCTCCCATTTTCTGATATTCATCATTGGGGACCGATAACTCTTTAACTATATAACTCTGCCATTAGGGGAAATAGGGGTAACAGTTTGTGCAATGCCTATTGTAAAACAAGCAGGAGTGAGCTGAACATATGGATCTTCCTCATATGTCTTTCCAGAGCTGTGGTCTTCCACTTCAAAATCTCCTTTCCACTGTAATTGACAACACAGGATTCATAACTCTGTCCCTTCTGCTGCTTAGCATATGGGTTCATATTCCAAAACTGCCTAATAAATCATTATGGCTTTCAAAAGAGTGATCTATACTTTCAGAGTCAGGGATAATTCTATATTACTGATAGAATCACACTAGGATAAAGCTGTGATGAGATCAAAATAAGGTCTCAAAATCAATACTTAAAAGTTTGAAGATACAGTAATACAAATCAATACATCTTTATTTAACTATCACTTAGTATTTGCTGCAATATTTCAATGCTTCACAACATTATCTGAGGAAGTAGATAAAGGGACATTTTATTACATTCTGTTCATTTTTTAAGTCAAGGATTTAGCAAAGGGGTTTCTTCCTTTCTTTCTTCCTTTCCTTTTTTCTTTCTTCCTTTCTTTGCCAAGAAACAGCTTTGTGAAACTAGCACTTAGAAGTACTCATGTTTAAAGTTAGAAACACATTTAAATATCTTGCTGAACTAAGCCTTCATATCTACTAAGACTGAAGTTGAATTTTATTCTCCCTACATGTAAAAAAATTATGATGCTAAAATTATTTTGGGATTAGCTAACTTCCAGAAGTAATAAATTCAATAACTTGATGGAAATATATGAATTACAATTTTGATCATATCATAAAAAATAAGTGTTACCAGTGCATGATATAAAGATATCAGATGACATCTTTGTAGAGGAACAACAAATCCTTGTAACTTAAGGAAGCTGAAATAGTTCACGTGAGCAACATCAAGTAAAATCCCTGACACACTATTATAGCAATTACTGGAAAGTCTCAGGGAGGGAACATCCATATTTACAAGGTTGTATGATATAATACATAGTCCATAAATATGGCACAAAGTAATTTAAAAGCAATATAAACTAGTCTAACTGCTTTAGCTGTCACTCAGTTAGTCCTGAACCACACTGATAAAAGAGAAATTATATTTCAAAATCTAACATTTAACAGCTTTAAAAGTAGTTATCTAGAAACTACATTTTATGCTTTCCTTTTTTGTTGTTGTTTTTTTGTTTTCTTCTTTTATCCTTTGTTTTAAGGGATATAGAACAACAAAATAAAGATTAATTCCAGGTCATGAGATACTTTACTAGCCTCTACTGCTGAGGGTGAGATCACTTGCAGTGATTGCAGTAATTTTCAGGCTTTATAAAAGACCACATGCTTCAAAACTGTAATTCCTTTGGGCTCCAATGAAGTTAATCATGTGGCATATATTTTATGTCTCCTTTCCTTGACTTCCATTTTCAGCAATGGCCATTTAAAAAAACAAGCAATAAGAACAACAAAAAATTCAAACATACTACTTTATTTGATTATTTTTTCATCCAATATATTTGGACCATGATGAAGCTGAAATTCTAATCTGTATATTATTGTGTGACTGAACTATGTTTTCTATATTAAGTTTGATCTTAAGTTCCTTGGGGAAGCAGTCATGAATTGCACTGATTTGCATAGAGCTAAGAATACTAAGAAGCTGAGAAATAATAATAAATACATAAAATCTGCACTCACGTATCCTTTTCACTTCTAATTATTTTGCTTGTGCCATCTTACCACCCCCACAACCTGCTGATATTATCCTTATTATTCTTTTTAAATTTTTATGTCTCACTCCTTATCTTTTTACAAGTTATATGAAGACTTGGTTTCAGTTTCTGCTGGAGTTCCTCCTGAACTCAAATCCCTACTATTTATGACTGAAAATTATGTAAAAAAGCTGCATGTGGTGTATGATAAGGTTTAAAAGCATCCATTCTTAAATTACATTATTAGAAATATCCTACAGTACACAAATTTTCAAAAGCTTGGACTGAAAGAATTTGCTCTAATGGTCTAGCTTTCAGTCCTATAGTTTTCTCATTTCTAAATTCTGAAGATGAGGTATCACATTTATCACCTTTTGGACAATTGTAGGTCATTTAATCTAATATACCCAAAGAGCTGCCTAAACATTTTTTTTTCTTCTCCCTTTTAATCTTCCAGATAAAAGAATCATCTCCCAATATCAGAAGGTAGTTCAAAACCAGAAAACAAAATGACACTGAAAGAGTATAGCTGAGTGTGTTTCTCACATCCTAAAGAAAGAAAAAAAAATTAAGCATATTTAATTTATACACTTACAGAGTGATGCAACCTAAGTTTGACCAAATATAAGTGGGAAGAAGTTTGAAAACTGCCCTGTAAAATGCTGAAAAGTTCTGTATCAGAAAAGGAAGAAAAACTGCAAGATGTGATACATTGCAGTGTGCTGTGCAAAGTCATTAAAAGAACACATTTCTCAATATGCAGCTCATTTGATGGACAAACTGTGTCCAGGATGAAACCTATTGCTCATAGATACATTTTCTTTAATATGACAACATTGCTTAAATAAACGTGCAATCAGCTTGTATTAGCTCTCTTTGAATTCAGGCACTTTGCCAAATTCTTCATTTTCTACAATCTTTCTTTGAAAAGAATGCATAATACACCTGGTAATGCTTAGCAGCTAACTGTCCTTCACCTATTACACTGATAAATGACGCAGTAAACTGATTGTGGTTTAAACAATGCGACAGGTTTGAGAAATTACTCTCATGCTTGTTAAGTTACGAATAAAGTGAGGCTTCCCCCCGTGTCCCCCCCCCCCCCCATACTCCATGCTCTGTAATCCCCTAGGTAGAAACCTTCAGAGATACTGTTCTAAAATATGGAACAAAGCATCTTAGAAACATGTGCTACTTCAAGATTAAAATTCAGAGGGCCATTAAATTAGAGCACTGACTAATACTCCTTCCTTTTTTCTCTACCACCTCTCCTTTCACATTTCACGAAACCATGTCAGGGCTAGTCTGCTGAAGCAGAATTAGAATTCCAGAGAGATGATTTGAACTGCTGAAATGTTAAACATGTCAGCGTGTTACAGATCCACACTTCTGCTCTACAGCAATAAGTAGTACAAGGTCTAACTGCCTCTTCCTGATCCTCAGGTGAAAAGAACAATCGATGTCAGTCACATTGAGCAGGCATCTACTTACTGTGTCTTACCCTGGCAATCCAGGCTGAAATTAAGTGCTGCAAGACCATTCAGAGACTCTGAAACTGCCTCCTAAAGGTAGGTGTGGTATACAAACTGAACAAAATATGTATAGCTCCTGTGTATTAAAAGCATTTTGCAAAAGCCAGTAAGAAACATCACAGAGTTTTCTTAAGGATTCTCTTGATAATAAAGCCGATTATGGAAAGAAACTTAAGAGAAAAGGTCAGTATATACAGTTTAACATGGAAATTAATGTATTATTTAAAACATTTTTGAAGTTTCTGCTGTGGAGTTCAGCGAGTGAAGAGCTCTAATCTCAGTTAATATGCTATAGAAGAATATCTTCCTTTTTCTGTCCGCTATTCCTTCACTAAATAAATTCCAAATCAATAAATAGAAACTCCTATCTGCATGTAACATTTAGCTTCAAAATCCAAATGCCAAAAGGCATGAAAAGCAGGGGTAGAAGTATCTCAGGACATAGTCGCACTGAATAACGTTAGAATGAGCAACACATTTTGATGCGTGTCAGAAACAGATAATGCAGATAATTTACTGTTGCTTTCAGTGTCCTAATGTTAACTCACAGTCACCTAACCAAAAGCAAAAGGCCACCGGTTCTGCAACTATCAGTCAAATAGCTCATTTAAGATTAACAATAATCTATTCACTTTCATCTGCTGTAGATAAAAGGGAATCAGTAAAGGAAATTAAACAGCAGGATTTGGTTCAGGTTCAGCCCACCTTTTAATTAATGAAAATCCATTAATTCAGTTGGGTTTTAATAGTAAACTTGGGGTGAGAACATGGCCACAAACCACAAGCGTGGTGGCCCTCATTTGGCTCTCACTGTCCTCTAACTCCTCAGCACACAGACAACACAGGATACCTGGCGATCCAGAGCTTAACACCAAGATGTGCACCACCCCAACAATCACCTCCTTTCCACACACTCAAATTCAAATAGTGGATGTTCCAAGTAAGGGGGTGGAAGAAGGTATTTAAAGAGGGATGACAGAGGGCCACACCAATGCACAGGATGGGAGGACTGCTCATGCGTCCCACTGAGGCCATCCCTTTCCTCTTGGCTGTGAAGGACACATTAACACTACTAAGTTGGTGCACAAAGAGCAAGCATGAGCTGGAAAGACTCAACAGACGGATCCATTTTATTTCGGGTAGTAGGACTCAAGCAGACCACATAACAATGTATTTGTACGCAGTCTTCTTACTGAATGAATTTTTCTTTATGCTGCCTGTAAGAAACTGTAAATGGTTAGCTACTCCTTCCTTACTCAATAAAAAAATAAATAGTATTTAAACTGTATTTAGAAATTACATACTCCATGTACTTTTTTTTACTATGCTATACATCATACAGCTTGCTCCAAAAACATATTTTTAGTAGTTCTCCTTTTCATTGAGGGTATCATATATGCCATAAAATTTAAAATATTGCTGCAGCTGGAATTATGGCTACAATTATGGAGGATTGCTCAGTGCCTTCAGCAATAGCATAATATAAATGCTACATAATAATTCCATTTCCCCTCCAAATGTTCAGTCAGATTAATTTACACAAGTACATTGCCCTTTTCCTCACATGCCACAGAAACAGTCGCCCCAGAGTAAGAGATAATCGCTCTTTAGACTCAGTGTTGTGCAACTGAATGGGGTGAGACTTCCTCATTGAAATGCAATGATTGTACAGCCAACTGTTGCACAAGTGACTGGATGAAAAGTTGTTTCTATGAAAAAGTTGACTTCTATGACCGCTGTTTAAAAAACTTTGCATCAGCAACATGAAGAAAAATGTTTTCACAAATGAAAAGCTACATGTGAGACAACTACAATAACAGTGACCAATTTCACTGGGTAAGGGAAAATAATGGCTGAGCATAGTAAAACCAAACCTCAGTGCTAATATTGTTTTATAAATACATGCTGTATATTAAAGTTTAGTATAAAATACAGCATTCAGTATGAAGAATAAGGTCACTCTGTCTTTATAGCAATGTAGCTGAAAGCATGGCCTGTTTTAAACTTTTATATTGCAATGTCTAACACTAATTTTCAAAGGACTAGGAAGGCATTTATTTTCATATAGTCAAATCTTTGTAAGTAATAAGATTTACTCTGAATATGAAATGAATTAGATACATCTTATACATTATAGGATATTTAATGCTTCAGAAGAATGTTACTTTGGTAATGACCATGTCATAATTTTCTGTCCATTTTGTGAAATCAGATTAAGTTAAACAATGAAGAAAAAATCTATAGCAACGTATCAGATATCTAAGAGAAAACCCAGGTAACTTACAAGTGGTAACTGTTAATTACCTTGTCCTATATTTCATTTGTTCTCACATTTGTAATTTTATGAATTCTGCACAAATCTACCAGTGTCGTTGTTTAAGCCCAACCGGCAACAAAGCACCATGAAGCTGCTCGCTCACCCCTCCCCTCCAGCCCTGGTGGGATGAGGAAAAGAAAATATAAAGAAAAGCTCGTGGGTCGAGACAAGGACAGGGAGGGATCACTCACCACTTATGGTCATGGGCAAAAGACAGGCTCAACGTGGGGAAGAAACAAAATCAATTTCATTTACTACAAATCAAATCAAAACAGGATACTAAGAAGTAAAACCAAACCTTAGAACACCTCCCCCCCACCCCTCCCTCCTTCCCAGGATCAACTTCACTCCCAAATTCTCTACCCCCTGCCCCGCAGTGGTGTGGGGGGACAGGCTGGGGGTTGGGGTCAGTTCATCACACGTTATCTCTGCCGCTCCTTCCTCCTCAGGGCAAGGACTCCTCACACTCTTCCCCTGCTCCACCGTGGGGTCCCTCCCACGGGAGACAGTCCTCCACGAACTGCTCCAGCGCGGGCTTTCCCATGGAGTCGAGGGCATCCACCTGCTCTGGCGCACCTCCTCCCCCCCCTTCCTCACTGACCTCGGTGTCTGCAGAGGGGTTCCTCTCACATTCCAATCCCCTACTCACTGCAGGTTTCCCTTCTTAAATCTGTTCTCCCAGAGGCACTACCACCGTCACTGATGGGCTCGGCCTGGGCCAGAGGTGGGTCCGACTTGGAGCCAGGGAAGCTTCCAGCAGCTTCTCACAGGAGCCACCCCTGCAGCCCCCTCCCCCGCTACCAAAACCCCACCACACAAACCCAAAACAACCAGACACCAAGGATATTTCACTATCACTAGTTATGCCTTATTTGTTCAGAGTTTTGCAGATGAAGTTTTTCTCTGATGACCTCAGTGGAAATTTTGCCATTATCTTCAAAGACAATAAGGACTTCACATTTCTTGGCAGGTTATTCTTGGCTAACAAGAAGGTGTTGAGTCTCACTATATTTTCACACACCCATTGGAATCTCTAAAGCTATAGTACCTCACAGAACTAAGGAATCACTCCCAAACCTCTGGTTCTGTAACTGACAGATTGGCATTTTACACAATGGCACAGTCATACTAAGGCCCCACAGTTTCATTTACACCAACAGTTGTAAGAACATGTTACAGGGACCACTGTTGTGAGAAGTCTTCTGCATTTGCCCTTCACTGGGAGAGCAACATTCCACTACCCCCACAAGCTTCATACAAAGCATATCACAGTAAATATAACTAATGTTTTCACTTGTATAATTGACAGCAACAACGCTTCTTTTCATAGTAATTGAATGGGCATCTGTTACAACCCATCAAAAGAGCCTTGCTCGCCAAAATGCTTAAGCAGAAATAACAAGTTCTGATTTTCAAAAGAAAATGTCATTCATTATGACTCATGTAATGATAAAATATAACAATATTAAAACAAAATTCTCTAGAAATTATCAATATTTTTTTAGATTAAATAGCCACAAATTAAGATCATGAAATGAAGAAACAGCACATATGAACGTATTATCTCATGTGAAGAAAAACCAATATTTTGCATTTTTATGGCCACTAATGATGATTCAACTTCACTACAATGTTGTTTATTGGGTTTTATTTTAATTTATAATCTTACATATGCTTCTCTTTGGAGACTGAATGATTTCTATTTATTTTTTAAATTCATGGAGCCTACTTCAGTCCCAAATTTACTACTAAACTAAACTCATTAAAAGGAGATCATCCCCATTTTTTTAAATAAATGTGAATTGAAAAAATGTTCAAGTGACCTTTATCAGCTATGTTTTATCATCTGTACTACAAAGTTCATCCTGGGACCAAAACAAGGGAAATCTCTCAGACGTGTAGGAAACTATATTTATATGTTTATGTTAATGTTAATGTCAATGAAAAGAAAAAAATTCTTTCTACCCATCTTTCCATTTCAGTTCTGAAGACCAAATAGTTACATTAGTTCAAGCAAGCTTTGGATCAGCAAACAATGCTTTAGAACTAACTCTCTTAATCCTTTGTGATATTTGCATCTTAGTCACTCTCTTTACTTCAGTAATAAGTAAGCAATAAACTCATTAGCAGAGATGTGGCATAGAAGGTCAGTCTGTCTCAGTCATAGAGGACAAAGAAATTGTTGTGGAGGTTGATAGAAAACATGCTAAAAGTCTTAAAGATAAAAGAGTAATTTTATCAAGTTCCATCAGTCATATCATCATTATCCCAGATTACATTCAGCCTATGATTATCACAGTCCAAGAGCACCAAAGCAGTACCTTTTCTTTTCACTTCTGGGCCATAATCTGCTTTTTCCAGTTGCATGAGGGCCTCTCCTGTTCACTGTGTTTTCAAAGACTTTGTAAAGTCAGTACAGGCACTTTTATGACACGAGCTGCCCAATGTTTTCATTGCTAAAGGGCATATATTCTGGCCCTAGCCCCCTAAAAAATCTCATGATCTCACTCTTATTTACAGAAAAGTTCTTGTTAGCTGGGACCATATTCTCTCCAAATCTACAAGAATAATTCCTCCATTTTTTTTCTGAGTGGTATCCTTTTTGAATACTCCCTAAGGCTTTGTCTCATATTTTATTTTTCAGTAAGGAAAGGATCCCCCACTCCTGGTGTGTTTTGTTTTTCAGGAAATTATTAGTGAAGGCACCATCAACCACATTTCCCACTTGCAAGTAAGATGGTTATTAAATTCCTTCTGATGTCTCCCGTGGGAACTTCTTTCTCCAAGTAATAAGGACAAGCTCATGGTTGAATTTCTAGAGTCTTTTCTAAAATTCTCAGTATGGGAGCAATATCTGACATCTCTTCACATGGCAGTCCTGCAGAGCCACTTCTGATGGAGAAAGCTTTTACCAGGGCAAAGCTCTAAAATATTGTAAATATGAAAACTTTATCAACTCTATTTTATTATATTTATCTTTTAGCAGGTATAAGAATAGTTAAGCAAGAGATATGCAATCCCAAAATGTAGAAATGTCACTATTCACTGCATTCAAATGTTAGTAATATCAGAAGAATTCATCTAGGTTTTCCTCAATGAATAAAGAAACCAACATACAGTCTCAATATTTAATTTATTTCTCACTCCGAATTTAATTTCCTGTCAGCCTTTTGTTTTTGCAAAGTGCTTCAAACCTGATTCACATTATATAAAAGCAATTGACAAACTGGGCAGCAGCTTTTGACAGGACTTATGAAATACTAGCATTAAGCTAGTATCAGTCTGTGCTTTCATACAATTACCTGTCATTTTTAAAGCTCTGAACTAAAAATTAAATGAAATTGTCCTCTTTTTTGTTTTGTGTTATCTTTCCTACATGTTTCAGTTTTTGAACACAGCTGTCTGCCACTACATACTATACATATTTGTGCCATCACTACCAAGCAGAGGATGGTAATTCTGTAGTCTTTCTCAATACTAGCTTTAGAACAGAACATACCATATATCACGTTATCCACTGTAATAAAAAATTACACAGCATAAGTATGAAGATAAGCAATCAACTTTTAAGAATGAGCTAGTCTTTAAATAAAGTATAGCAAAGGTTCTGTTGTGATAATGCAACATGCTGAACTTCAATAATATCTCTACATATTCTCTAATGTACTATCAAAGCAGTCCTTGCCTCGGGGAGCTAGAACACCCCACAGCACTGATCACATATTTGGTAGGCTGCTGTGTTTGCATGGTGTCCCACCAAAATCAGTGGGGTATCAAATAGGAACAGCAATCTGGCAATGTGTAAGAAACTGCTAAATGAGTGCCTAAAAGACAGACACAAAAGACAAGATATTCTGCAAAAACTGAAAGAGAACGGAACTGACAATTTTTTGGTTTTTTTCAGGAGCAAGCTTTTAAAGGTTTGAGAGACCTGATGAAAAAAAATCCACAACTGAAAAAACATTATGTGCATTACCTTGATTATATGTGCCTATTTTGGAATATACTTTGCATACAAAAGCAATCTAGATTTTTTAATAAGTAGGCAACGTGAAACAGAGTGTATTTTTGCAGCTTAGCTTAGTGCTCTGGGCTTCTAAATTCCAAAACTCAGAGCAAAAACACGGACTTGAAATCACAATTTTAAAGCTGGACTTTAACTTAACCTTACTGAAAATCTCATTGAGGTTGTATATTCCTCAATTATATAATTTGTCTTTGAGAAATATAAGCAGGATATACCAGAAAGAAGTTTGCCCTTACAGCAGAGTATATCTATCCATATGAGAAAGCCTGCCAAAGAAATTAAAATGTAAGGTAAAGCCAAAGAGAAGTGCATTTTATCTGTTAAAGTTACTGAGGGTGCACTCCCAGTCACACAATTGTATCCATGATTAAGCCATCCATTCACTGAAAGGAGAATAAGTATTTCTTATTGTTGTATATATCAATATCTTAATAAATGGACAGTATCAACCACAATGGTGAACTGATCTAAAGAGATAGTAGGAAAGGTCAGAAGCTGATGACACATCTCCATTACCTTACATCCTACCTTCAAAAGCACCTCACTGTATTTTCCACTTAGTAATTTGTAAGAACGTATGAAGAGTAGGTTTGGCCAGATTAGTACACTAGTTTGGAGAACACAATGTACTTTACAGAAAAACAGCTGTTCCTGCTGTGCTGTACCAAACTGTTGTGGTTTTTTTTTTTTCCTTTGGCATTGTAATCTTTAGAACTCTGCAATACCTGAAATATCATTGACACTAATGTTAGTTACTATGTATGGATCTTCTTTACTCCAGAGTATGAAGTGCAATTCTAATGTTCCTTAACACAAGTTACTAGTAAAGTTTTCATTTTAATTTCAGAAACAGAAGCTCTGTCAGCAGCTGAAATAAGGTTTCCCTAACTTACATTGCCAATGGAGGATGGCTCGAGATAACTACAATAAAGGAGCACTTATTCCATCCAATCTGCTCAAGAACTACAAAAGCCTCCTGTGGTCTACTGTTTATAGTTTTGGGTACAATACATCAAAAAAACAAACAAGGAGCAGATGGAGGCAGTTCAGGGGACAGCAGTAAGAATGATCACACATCCAAAAAATACGGCCTATAAAGACAGACTGTGAGAATTTAAGTCATTATAGCCCAGAATAGAGAAGCCTGAGAGAAGGCAACGCATACAGCCATATACTTTTATATATTACACACATAAATATATATACACATATATGCACATATAAAAAAAAACAGAGAATGGGAACAGACTGCTGTCCATGTTTAATGTGCATAGGCCAAGAAGTAATGGGATTAATTCACAGTGAGGAAGATGTAGGTTACACACCAAGAAGAATTTTCCAGTAGTAGAAACCCTTAAGCAGTTCACAGAAATCAACTGCTTAAGGAAGCTGTAAACTTCTGTCTCTAGAGGTGTTTTGTTCTTCTTTTTCTAAGAACTAATTAAATAAAAATATTCCAGGAATAGTTCAAGTACAGCTGATCTCATGCTCTAGGGAAGGACTGGACAGGATGATCATCTCTCAAAGTTCATTCCAACCCTCTTTTCTTGAATATTACCATTTTTAAAAGCTAAATTTCAGGTAAATTAAATTTCAACTTATATGGTTTTTATCTGCAGCAACAAAAACCAAACCCAGCATTACAGTCCCTAAAAATATGACTATGCAATATATTCATTACATGTCAAATATTAATGCATTCTGTATACAGGTTGTGCATACAAATTTAAAGTTTTTACTTTATTTTAAACCAGCACCACATAAGAAAAAAAAAAAAATCAGTCATGTTCCCAAATGTTGCTTTTATACAGAAAATTAAAAAGAAAAATTAACTAGGGAGTTACAGAGCACTTTGAAAAGCAATTTGAAAATATTTATACTCTGTTCATTAAAGCTGCCAAAACTGGGTGCAGCATAGATACCAACTTCAGAACAGTTTCATTCACTATAAGCAAATAGGAATGTGTGAAAAGGACAAAACCAGGCTTTACTTTAATTTCTAGTCAGGTGATTTGCTGTAATTTATTTTTGCTATTTATTACTACTGATGTTATAGTCAGTATTTAAAGTTCACACTGACCATCTCTTTAAAGAAAACATAAAATTGTTCACACCAAACATCAGACCTTCAGTATGTGCTTTGTGTTTCTTTTTGGTGGGGATCTGATAGCTTTGTTGTTTTTTTGTTCCGTTTGTGTCCATTTTGTGTCCATTGTTCTGACAAAGAACAGGAAAGCACAGAACAGTGATGAGTGACTGTTATGTACAATTTATAAATGGTGTTGATTACATTTCTGTTGCTTCATTCATATAAATAAGGTGAGATACCTACAAAAAGCAAAGTCTTAAGTGCATTTGTGAAGTCCTGCTCATCTTGCAAGAAATACTTTTTAATTATTTTTGCAGTGATAAACCATTTTACTAAACCCCTGCCTCTCGTCTTTTGCTTAAGTGGCATTATAAAAATGTACATTTAGCAAAATCCTTACTCTTCATAAAATTGGCAGGTTTCCATCAAAAACTCAGTGCCACAATTCAGATGTGCAAGGGTACTCAAGTACAAGTAGTTTGCTAGCTTCAAGATGTAAATGTTATCTAGAAGAGTAAAATTCACCCTTGAAACAGGATTTTCATGGGGCATAGACTTCATGCTGGCAGATTGTATCAGTGCTGAACTCCAGCAGAGGTAATTCTTACTGTGATTCAGAAAAAATTCTATTACTGGAACTGCAGAAGTTTTGCTGGGGAGCTGGCAATCATTCACTGGTAAAAAAAGCACTGAAGGGAAAATGTGTATTATGTCAGAAAAAAATTGCTACATGAGACATTCCAAATGTACAAATTATTTGTTTCATCACCAGTGTTTCATTAGTGGTGATGACACAGCAGAATTTTGGTTTGCTATATATAGGAAACTCAATTCACATTCACCGTCATAAATTTCTCTAATTTACTGATTTAGACAGAAAGTTCTCATAGCCTGAAAAAGACAGAAGTGCTCAAAGGGAAAGTAAATCAAAACCATAAAATTATGAATCTGGTATCTCTAATTATGACCTCCCCTGAAAACATTTAACCTTCAAAAACAGCACGCCTGGATTATTTCCAGTCATGATCTTTTCTTGGAAAATTGCATCTATAGAAAAAGATCATGAAAAATAACACATTTACTCCATTAAAAAGTAACTTTTTTTTTTTTTTTTTAAATGAATGGCAGAAGTCCAGTAAGGAAAAGTCTATAATCATTGGCCAAATAATTACAAGTACATTAAATCTTATACTCTGAAGACAACATTTTAATTGAGAAAACTGGAGTGCAGAAATCTATTGATGCTCTAAGCATCAATAACACACTTTTTTTTAAATATGCATCAAGCCAAGCACTGTAATATTTTTGGCCTATATGATGGATGGAGTACTTCAAAGCTATAGCAGCCTTTTGGTACCAAAAGGGGGCCTACAAGAAAACTGTAGAGGGACTTTTTACAAAGGTGTGTAGTGATAGGAAAAGGGGTAATGGCTTTAAACTGAAAGAGGGCAGATTTAGATTAGATGCAAGGAAAAAGTTCTTCACTGTGAGGGTGGTGAGGCACTGGAACAGGTTGCCCAGAGAAGTTGTGGATGCCCCATCCCTGGAAGTGTTCCAGGCCAGGTTGGATGGGGCTTTGAGCAACCTGGTCTAGTGGAAGGTGTCCCTGCCCATGGCAGCGGGGGTTGGACTAGATGATATTTAAGGTCCCTTTCAACCCAAACCATTCTATGATTCTATGAAGTCTACAACTGTCTGGAATCTGATCTTTTCATGAAGCAAATCTCAAGATAAGAAAGAAAAACTTATGCCTGGCAATTAACAAGCCTGAAAAGACAGGACCCATGGTGCAGAAGTTTAAAAGACAATGCAGCATGATGTGTGGTTCTATCTGTACCTTTATTTATAAGTTAGTCCCAGTCCTCATATGCCATGTCCAAAGTTCACTTCTTCTGTCACTGACAAAAATGTAAATCTTTTGTCACCAGGACCAAAATTTGATGTCATTTTTTGCACTTTTCAGATAAAGATAATTTCTACTTATTCTCCCACGCCCATAAAAAAGCAATACTGTAAACATCCATCTAACAATATCTATAGTTCTGATAAAGATCTAGTTTGCTTTCAGTTCCCACGTATTGGGGAAAAATAATAAAAAAAAAAGTTACAATTTCCTGTTTGTTTCCTATGGCAAAATAGACTGCAAAAGAGAAATGAATTATTTTATTGAGGAGACAGTTACTGGAGATGGTATATAGTTAACTAAGCAGTTTTGGTTAACTTGAGTGTCAACAATCACCATCTTTCTTCAGACAGAATTATATGCAAATACACTGTGTAACAGCTAGATTACATAAATTCCACATTTCCTGCAAAGACATTTTCTTCATGTATGGTAAATTCAGTGTCTCTGGAATCTATTAAACACACCCAGCAACTGGATGATCTGGAAGCCTCGAGCTCAGCAGCATATATGCATACACTACTGATACCTGTTTGTTCTGCAAGTCTGTACCGCCTTGAAATGTCTGAAGTGCTGCCTTGAATGCTATAACTGGATAATGCAAGCCCAGGAAGCACACAGTGCAGGAATGGCTGCAATTCTCTGATACTCCGCAGTCCTTGCAACAGTACTACACGTAGGTCTCAGAAGTTGTGATAGATCTGCAAAACTCACCCAGAGAAACTCCTTAGATATTGCAAGAAGGGTGAGAAATCTCCCAGGAATGGCAGCTGTATGAACATACAAAGTACTTAAAGATTGTATCAGATGTGAATCTGTAGGAGTCATATGATGAAAAGGTAAGAATATCCTCTTCTACACTCACAAATACATTGGACTGTATTTACAGTGAGAAGCTTGTTTACTCTTAATACCTTTGAATGTCTGCCTTTTTACTTAGAACACCAGAAACCATATTACACATACTACATCAGTGACAGCTGGTATGCTATAGATATTTCTCAAGAATAAGCTATAAAAAATATCTATCAACTGTCTCTCAGATACCAGCTGGCTTGGAGCAACCAATTCCTTTCATGCTTGTCACAGGCTAACACTGATCAGTAACACGAGCCAGCAAAGCCGTATAGAAAAGTGAAAGAATCTAGTTACCAAACCATCTTGAGAAGTCCAGATATAACACTAAAGTCCATATTTCTTACAATTCACTGCCAAACTTTTTAATAACATAAATTTCCAAGGTTAGTCAGTCATGTATTTTGTCTTCAAAGTAAGAAAACACTTTTTTTTCTCTTTCTGTAGCAAGGTAAAATAAAACACTGGTAAATGTGTATGTCTAATGCTGTCATATTTTTATTTTTCTGTTTAAGAAAATGTCCTATTGGGGCATGAAACAATAAAAGAGTGTTTATCCCTCCTTTGAGCATTCTTTAAAATCAGTTGCCCACCTCTGACTGTGAAGAATGAAAACTGCTAGAGCACAATGGAAGTAATAATGAGCTCTCTGAAGTTATGCATGTCATGGTCACAGATGCAGGCTCTGCAAGCTAACAAAAAAAAAAAAAAATTAATCTAGACAGTAGATTGCTGTTGAATTTCTCCACTGTCATCAGCTGTTTATTGTCATGCTACATTATGAATAAATGAAAGATTTAAAAGGTTTCAGCATTTATTAAATTCCTAATTGGAATCACAGATATTGAGATCTGAGAATACTTCAAGTCATTTTCACTGATAAGCGAGCTCATCACAACATCCTCAAAAGAAGCTATTCAATAAATATGCATAAGCAGTTGCTGAAGCAGAAAGCTGTTTCTCTCCACTCCATGAGAGCAGAAAGTTTTGGGTAGTTTCTTTACCCATAAATGTATCTAAATCAATAGTCGGAAGTAAGCGGTCTGATCTGAGGCTGTACTGGTGTGCAGAGATAGATGTAAAACAAGAAAGAAATATGAATTAGGAAAGCACTTTGAAGTGGGCATGTTTCACAAACTCAAGGAAATGAAAAAGTTAGGACTATTTTCAACATAGTGCGTATAAAAATCCATCGTGCGTCCCTACCCAGCATATGCAATAATTCATACACAACAAAAAAAGGGCACAGAAATTCTCTTGACAGAGAAGGAACTAGAGGTGTATGTTCCTGACTGAGAGCTTACAAAATACAGCAGACAAAGCGATCCAGATACGCAGACTCCACTAGATTTGTACTGTAACTGGGACTGTGACCAACAGTCTCCACTACATCTTTCAAGCAAACAAGGACATATCTCCCCTACTTATAATCTGTACTAATATCCAGTATTATCAGACCATCTTGGACAAGATTTGGGAATTCACATATATTAATACCCTTACAGTACAAAAATAATCAGTGACATTTAAAGCTATACTTCGTTTATCATTAATGAGTCATTTTGTTGTCAAGTAGCACTCTAAGATCTTGGCAGTAGTATCTCCTAAGTGTCTCCCATTGGGGCAACTGCCAACTTATTTTGCTATTCTATCACTCATACACAAATTTTATTCTTTGAACTCACCCATCTCTCCCTACTATCTCCCTTTTTTTAAGTACAGCACAAAGAATCAAAAGTAGGATTGAGAAAAGGAAATAAAGAAGAAAAGGAGTCTGACACTGTTTCATGATCACCCTTTTGAGCAGCTGCCTGGTTCTGAGATTCCATGTTCAGAAGTTGGAGGGTGAACTGCAGGCAAGGCAGACCAAATGGTGAGCACACTGTCAGGGAGTGAGGTGAATTCATACCAATGAGTTAAAGAACAAAATCATGCAGGTAAAAGAAATGGCAAATTCTGAGTTTCTAGACCTAGATAGCAACCTACAGGCAAACTGGTGTGATTTGTTAGTTGAAAAAAAAGACTCCTCTACACGGAATCATCTTATGTTCTATGTAATTTTCAAGCTGTCAAATCTAAGCTTATGATTTTATTGCCCTTAAAGTTGAAAATATCCTCAAGGAAAACATTAGTCTGAAAGCAAATTGAATTGCAGGCATTTTAATATTAATGTGCTTTACTCCATACAGCTCCCCCATTCAGATAACTCTTGGTTGTTCCCGAGCAATTCTGCTGTTGACTCTCAGGAAGAATGACAGGGAGCTTAACACAGATAGGTCTGAATCCCACTACCTGTCTGTCCATAAAACCCTTGAGGACACAACCCAATCTACCTAAATCCTGCCAGTCTTCACTTCCTATATACTTAATAGAGCTTAATTCTGGAATAGTTAAGTCCACTAAAGTAGACCAGATCATTTGCTGTACATCTTCAGGGATACTTGCTTTTTGTCCTGTTGCCTCCATGCAATGGGAAGCTTTGGCTCACCCTTTATAACTAGGAATTTCCATATATTTAAAAAGAGAAAAAGAAAACAGCGTATATAAGAAAATAAAGAGGAATCCTCTCTCTCTGGCAGGCTGAATATTACAAACATTTCAGTTCTGTAGCTGAATTAGTAGTAGTAGTAGTAGTAGTAGTAGTAGAGCAGTTGCTTCTGACTTAGTAGACAAGCCTTTTCTTTTTTTCATAGCAGCAGTTAAAGGGAAGAAGTCTATACAGATTTGCTGAAGAATCTTGTAGGTAGGCATTTAAAGGTATACAAAAAAGATCCACGGTGATCTGCATCCAGAAACATGCAAGTGTGCCAGAGGAAAGGACTGCTTTGGCCAGGCAAATATTATTGGTTCTTTCTTCGATCCTGTTTACATATAAAAGCGAAAGAGGGGAACCTATGAGCAGTTCCAAATTTTACGTAACAGGAGATCCCAAATGAAATAAAACACCGTTAAGAGCAGACTATTGAAGTGCAAACTGCAAGACCAGAAAATGGGGACTGCTGCTTTCACATGCCAGGAAAGATGCACCTTTCAAAAACAGGTGTTTGGGTAATGAAGTTTGCCGCTCATGAGCACTGCACAGTGTCATCATTAGACAAGACAAAGACCACCTTCTTTTTCTTTTGTTATCTGAGATCATCAAAATTCAACCACAGAAATAAAATCTAGTGAATTCTCAAGGCACAAAAGAACAGAAAATTGCTCACAAAGAGAATGGTTGCACTATACTGCTGCTTCCCAACATAAAGGAATGAAAGGAGAGGAGTAGAATAGCAGCATTTCTGAGGGATGCTAAAACGAAGCCGTTTATTGTCTTCTTGTTTGTGTAATCTGGATAAAATGAACGGCCCATCTATTTCCTGTAAAGTGGGGATGGAGTGAGAAATAGTCTTAAAGAGGGACTGTGGTACTGACAGTGAAGCTCCATTAATCTCCAAAGAATGAAGCATGTCTAAATAAATTGTGGATAAATATTGTTCCACAGTGGAACAAATAACTGAATTGTTTACCTGGTCCAGCAGGTGCCAAGTGCTGCTGTTCCCTCTGATTTCTCTCTCTTCACAGCTCTCGATTATATTGGTCAGGCATTTGTAAGGCAACTCTAACATTTACAGCCAGATCAGTTTCAGTCTAGACCAATGGACCATAGATTTTGATAGTGGTGCAAGTGTTTCGTGTATTGATACGCTCTACAACGTTCTTTCCTGAAATTTAATCTCAGGAATGATATGTAAGGGAGATGAAAAGCATGAGTGTGTTTTTGTCAAAACAGGTAAAGACAAATACCAGGCCAAACCACCAGCTCTTGAGAAGTACAAAATAATGTCACTGGGAAGGAAATTGTGTCTTAGGGTATGTCTGTTTGAGGGGTTGTGTCTGCAATTTGGCCGGACAGGACAGCAGTGCATCTGTAATCCGAGGCAGCCAGACGTGGCCCAGCTACTGACAGGAGGGCCTGTAGCTGTGCTTTGCAGCACAACTTCATGAGCAGAGAGGCATAGTTTTCAGTCTAACGATGGCTCGTGCCAATCAGCTTGCCAGTCTTACACTGGGTCTTCTTGCAAAAGATCACATGGACATGCTCTTGTCCATGTGTTACACTTAAGTTATCTGATTATTTACTTTTATTCCACTAATAAAGCACATAAAAGATAGGCCACTGGGTTTAGAATTGGATATAGGGTCAGAAGAGCCACTTTCAGCTTCTTACTTAATACAAACTTATATTGTGCTTTAAATGAAAAATTTAGATCTAAGTTATAACAAGATATCCAAAATGCATCTTCAGCTAACTCCAAACTCTGCCAGCAGAAGCTGGTAGAAAATGCCTAACCTTCTGTCCGGGCAGTTCTTTCAGTGCCTAAATGTTTGCTCAAGTTCTGTGCTCAGGTAGCCCTATTTCAACCAGGATGAGCAAATACTCTCCAAGCTCATATCCACAACCACTTCAAATCCAGCAAGTAGGATTGCTTGCAAGATCCAGGCAGAGAGTAGTTCTCAGATGACAGCTACCTGTGCGGACTCCATAAGTCAGGTAATACTACCTACACAGACAGGTTTTTATGACTCAGCTGCAAAATTTACCCTGTATTGTGAGAAGCTCTTTTTCCTTTACTCATAAAAAGCAGAGTTTATTATAGAAAGCTATTGTCATTTCAAAACTGTAACATACTTCCTTGGTAGAAAAAATGATTACGTTTATTCCAAATTTGGGAGATTTCTAAGCTTGCAAGGGGCATTTAAACTTGGTTCATATGGAAAGAATGAGGTTTTACAATAGATACAATGGACTGCAGCTAAGCCTTAGTAGCCTTAGTTTTGTGTATACTACAGAGAGCTTGTAGGAAGACTTTAAAATTACTGTGGACATTTAAAATTGGTAAAAGAAAGATACATTAGGTGTCAGTAACAAGAGTGATAAGGGATAAAAAAACCTAGCTAGCCTAGGAAAATATTTTCTGATGTAATCAACTGAAGGACAATGGGCATTCTTGAGAACAAGAATCACTTTTAAGGTAAAAACCATCAGTATGTGAAACTAAAGGCAGTTTTTAAGTATCGTGACAGTTGCACGCGAACAAGAGAGATAAAATGAGATCTGAATACTGTGGGGCACCAGTAATTCGAAAGATCAGAAAGAACAAAGCATGAAAAAAAAATGCTTCACTATTATCTTGAAATATATCGAGAAAGTAATTTTGATAGGGAATGTGAAAGAAATACAAATAATAGAGAATCACAATAGCTTGATAATCAAGAAAAAAGATGATAGGAAAATATTATGGAAGATCCAAATAATTAAAAAATAATTAACATAATATGGAAGAATTAACGTCACATTGGAATATATTTATATGCATTAAATATAAACCAGAACAGAACATCAAGTGAATTTATATAAAAATCCAGTACAAGAAACTCTAAGTAATGTAATATGCTAATAAAAAGGCAAAAATAAAATCTTGAGTAACTTCGCAGTGAAAAATTCTGTAACTAAGTAACTTTGCAATGAAAAGATCTGTAAAATCAAGCATCATGGCCTACTTGGACATAAGAAGACATTTAAAGAAAATAAAACAACATTGTGAAACAAAAAGTGCTAAACTACAGCCCAATATATTTGGGAAACATGCACAATATACCCATTTTCATGTAGGCATGCAAGTCTGAAGGAAAACAGAAACATATGAATGAATTTATGTGTGTTGTTTCAATGTAAATTCTTGGCAAAAATGCTTGGCTTCAGTATTCTTAACTTTAGATCAGGTACCTAATCATGGTAGGCTCCGCTCCCTCTGTTGTCAGCAAAAAAGACATTAGCAGGCAGTCACTCAGATTTAGACCATCTGAAACACCTTCTAGAGATGCTTATTTCCATCATCAGGAACACAACTGTTTATTAATGGAAGGGTATACTGGCTAAATAAAACAATGTAAATAAAATAGATGAGTTTTCAAAAAAAGGTATATGAAACTAAACATACTTACTTCCATTTAGAGAAGCAGAGGACAGGAAAGAACAACACACTAAGTATACACAAGCAATTTCAATATGTGTCTCTCCGAGGACTTAAAGTATCACAGTATTTAGAACCACTTTCAGTTTGGAAACAGTATGCGTGAGATATGATGTGCAGGGAATCTGTATATCTCTGTGCAGATGTGAGGGGACTAAGTATGTCTAGGATGAGTGAGTGTTTTCCTTGCTTTGGAAATTATTATGCTCCCTTTGAAAATAGTGGCAAATTAATAGAAAATAAATAATCCCTTTGCATAATAACCTAACAGTAATATCAAGTAAATAATAAAATTACTTAACAGTAAACATCAGTAGATATGAATTCCCAAGAAAGACACATGCATAATGTGCAGAAATGTATCACATGCTAATACTGTAAGTATAATATTCTTTAAAATGTAGTAAATGCCCAGCATTTATATGTTGCAGAAGTAGTAAATACACTTAGTAAAAAATCTGGAACTGGTTATGAATGAAATACATTATAAAGTAGACTATAGTGAAAGAACACTACTCTCTTGACATTCTGACAATAGTCTGTCTCAGAGGTAATAATGCTCATACTTTAAAGAGGATTATCCAGGTTGCTTTGAAACACCACATGTGATCTTTGTCATTTCATAGTGAAAAAGGCTAATATAGGTAGGAAGGAAGGCTCTACAGAAGGATCTGGACAGGCTGGATCGATGGGCCGAGGACAACTGTATGAGGTTCAACAAGGCCAAGTGCCGGGTCCTGCACTTCGGTCACAACAAGCCCATGCAATGCTACAGGCTTGGGGAAGAGTGGCTGGAAAGCTGCCCGGTGGAAAAGGACCTGGGGGTGGTGGTGGACAGCTGGCTGAGTAGGAGCCAGCCGTGTGCCCAGGTGGCCAAGAAGGCCAACAGCATACTGGCCTGCATCAGAAATAGTGTGGCCAGCAGGAGCAGGGGAGTGATCGTCCCCCTGTACTGGGCACTGGTGAGGCTGCACCTCGAGTACCGTGTTCAGTTTTGGGTCCTTCACTACAGGAAAGACGTTGAGGTGCTGGAGCGTGTCCAGAGAAGAGCAACAAAGCTGGTGAAGGGTCTAGAGAGCAAGTCTCATGAGGAACAGTTGAGGGAACTGGGGTTGTTTAGCCTGGAGAAAAGGAGGCTGAGGGGAGACCTTATCACTCTCTACAGCTACCTGAAAGGAGGTTGGAGTGAGGTGGGTGTCAGTCTCTTCTCCCAAGTAACAAGTGATAGGACAAGAGGAAATGGCCTCAAGTTGCACCAGGGGAGGTTTAGATTGGATATTAGGAAAAATTTCTTCACTGAAAGGGTTGTCAGGCATTGGAACAGGCTGCCCAGGGAAGTGGTTGAGTCACCATCCCTGGAGGTACTTAAAAGATGTGTAGATGTGGTGCTTAGGGACATGTTTAGTGGTGGACTTCGCAGTGTTATGTTTACAGTTGGACTTGCTGATCTTAAAGGTCTTTTCCAACCTAAACGATTCTATGATTCTATTAAATGGTACAGAAGGTCATTAGCATAATACAGTAAGTTACGGATCTTAGCTCCTGAAAACGGTTAAAGAAAACATTCACATTTCTAGCTGAGGGGATCTTACTAACATTAACACAATTAAGAAAGGACTGAAGCTACAGAACTGTCTGATCTGCAACAAACACAGACTCAGGTGTTTACAAGTCCAGACTGAAACAGGAAAATGTAATAAAGTGGAGGTGGAATTCTATTAGCATGTAGTATGAGAGGAGGGATAGAGGGGAGCCAATCTTACAAAAATAACTCTTGACTCCACTGCTTCTTTCACCTAAACACATACCTTAAGCATGCCGTTTCTTTGATATATTCTCTGTCCACAGTAATAAATACTTTAAAATATTCCTGCCTCAAACTACAATGATAGACTTGTATTATTCACAGATTATTGTCACAGTCCTCCTGCAACAGCAGAATCAAAACTGAAGACCCTAAGCACTTAAAAATTTAAAGCAGAATAAAGCTTTAGCCTCAGTTATCTGGTGTAAATTTTTTCGTGCTTTTATTTAGGGAAGATAAATGTTTGCTTAAGTTAATCAAATCAAGAAAGATTTTTGTCTTCAGCCACAAAAGATTTCTCATAACGGAATGTTAATATAGGCTAAGTGGTTGCAGACATGCATGTTAAAATGCCTGACACTCTAAAGATACATGATGTACATGCCAACCTTTTTAAAATCACTGATGATCAACAACTTACCATTGTACAAAACATGGATTCTGATCACTCAGCCTATTCTTCACCTTGTTTATAAGGCCACAGGCTGGCAACAATCTCTCCTGCTTGAGATTTCACAGCCAGTGGGTCCTGCTTGAGGCAATGGGCGATCCCAGACATGCATCCTGACCAGCTCAGTAGAGGTAGGTGCTCCTCTCCCCCCATCTTTCCCCTTTCACCCTAAACCTATGTTTTCATGCAAAGGACATTTGACTGTATGACAGTCTAAACAGGTGCTGCTATCCAGGGACTAGAGGAGCAATGTACATGTCAGTACAGCACACATCAGAAGGCAATTCAAAAAGGAGCCTCAGATACTGACAGAACTGAGGTGAAACGTAGGCTGGTTCCCTGTTTTCAAAATCCTGTATCTATATTTTAAATGGGATTGTTAACTGCTGTATTTTTTATGGTATACTGAAAAAGTAAAAAAAAAAAATCTTAAAAAAATACAGTAGGAGCTCACCACTAGGACATATGGAAAGCTATGATACACAGAGCTGAGACCTTAGACTTTAGATACTGAATGTGGCAGATCGCTGCCTGTCTGCTAAGAAATTTCTGAATGACGAAGTCTGCAGTTAGACTGTAGCATCAGCAGTGCTGCATATGGAGAATATCGGTAACAGTAGTGATGCGAATATACTTTTCGGGAAAAAAAAAAAAAGAATCTAATTCTTATTTCTCCTGAAAATATAGAGAAGATTCCTAAAATACCCAGCTGTGGGTTTAATCATCTGGAAAGAACCCAAGGCACCCCACAAAGAATGCAATTAGTCTGCAAATGGGGTAGGCCTAACCACTTTCGCCTGGCTGCTCCTCTCCATTTCATAAGTACCCAGCTCTACAGGGTGCCCACGTCATGTAGGCAGCTACAAGATGGAAGCTATGTCTAGTCTTCAGTATTGGTCCAGGGACTGTTTTGAATAAATGAGATTGATCAAAAATGAAATGGTTTTCACAGTGGCCTACTGTTTCTTTACTTTTACCTGTTAATTCAATAGAGGATGTCAAACCACTCTGGAGAGGAAGTTTGGAAAGATCCTCAGATAAACCTTGCCAGTACAGTCATTATGCCCTGCTGATAATATGTTAATGCAAATAGCAGATTACTAAGCACAGATGCAATCCAGAAGTACAGAACAAGTAAAATGCTTTATTTATTCAGCATTACATATTTTCTTCCCCTATAGCAGAAAAAGTCCCTGGTTCCATGTTTTGGAATTACAGCAATATTGTGCAATGTAGATAAACTTCTCTGGAAGAATATTCTCTAGCGGTATTACTATTAACCACAAAAAGCTCTGCTGTCAGTTAGCTGGTAGACATACACTACCAACAAAAATTCAGTCCTACGCTTTGTTCATGCACAATCAATATGAGTATCTAGAAGGCCAATACATACACATAGCCAATCAGAAGAAAAGCATCAGCTTTATTCCAGCATCTTCAGGTTTTTTATTAGCAGATTTTCATGAAAGTCTTCAACTAACGAGCATAGGCAAAATTAGATGACCCTTTACTACACTGTTATTCTCCATCACAAAGAAGAAAATAATCAGGATGTATGGAAACCAGACAATGCAGCAGGAAAATGAGACATTTAAATTGAACAGAATAAATTAACCCAAACGGGTAATTACAAACATTACAAATATGTACTGACATTTCTCACCCTTCTTCTACGAACTTTGCAATGTCCAGACTAAATGTAAATAAATTTTATTTTCCTACAGGTATGATTTAAATTTTAAACTTATACCTATAGATGGTGAAAGAGATACTCCATCTATATTTTATTTGACAGGCATGTCATTGCATAAATATTGATTCTTATTTTTCCACATAAATGGTGCTGTTGGCCTTTAAATATAGTATTCGTGCAAACATATGTCTTACTTCCACCTTTCAGCAGCCTTGCACTTGTGATGGTAATTGACAAAACAATGAATCAACCCATATGTCTACCCTAGGTTATATATATACACACACACACACACACACAAACAGCTGTATCTAATTCTACCCCCCACCACACCCCCCCCCCGCTCCCTGCCCAAAGCATGGTGTATACCAAACTATGTAGTCACCCCAAGAGCATAGCTAACAAACTGTTAGCAAGCTGGGCACATCCCTATCTTGAACTCAGTTTAAAAAACTGTTAAACACAGTCACACTCTCATTGCAAAGCCAGGTGAGCACACAGATACACATTAAGAAAATGGCCAAGCTAAAAAAACTCCACCCAAGTATAGTCCTGATACAACTTAAGTCTGTTTTGTCTTAGGAAAGCCATATTTGGTCTAATGGATCATTTTCTTTATGACTATCAGTCTTGCTGAAAACTGTAACTTAAAGAAAATAAAAAAGGAATGTTTGTCTTTCAGATCCCGGACAATAGTAGGCGATATGCATTTTTTCACTATCACCTTAGCTTTAATTTAGACAAACCACAAAATAGCTCCTAATCCCTTCAGAATTAATTTTGAAAATTACAAAATATTTTAGGGCACAAGACAGGGAAATTAACTGAAAACTTCTCAACACACTCTGTGGTTCTAACAGTTGATTACAGAAATCCCATTCATCATCTCATCCTTTGCATTTTTCCTTTACATGTGATATATTCCATGTCTTCCAGAGCTGACATCTACACAAAGGTTACCTTTAACTTGAGCAGTCCTGAGCAGACTCTGTTCTCTAAGGTATCTTTGCTATCAGAGGACAGAAACAAGCTTTTTTGGTCAGTTCAGATGATACAGTTAATATAGGTGAATTATTCTCTGTAAGGGATAACATCTGCCTTCATAAATTATTTTTCTTAAAACATAATTTAGTATATAAAGGATGGACTAGTCAGAAAACAAAAGCCAGATGAGATGATCATGCTGGATTCAAGAAAACATTAATTCTAGAATCTCTTTGGAGGTATTGACTGATCCTGTTATTAAGGCTGTTAATTAACTGCAAATATTCTGCTTGATTTAAAACATTTAAAGTGACAGATATGTAAATATTTTCAGGGCTTCCTATGTCCCTCTCTACTAGCTTATTCTAATGTAAATCACAAATGATTACAACAGAAACATTGTGTATGCACAAGGATTCATTGTCTTCCCATCCAAGCAATTAAATAGCAACACAAACATATACAGCAGCATATAAATAAAATAGGCCACTGTTTCTTCTGGTATATTATGCCTACTCATATACACATCCTTTTTATCAGTGTGATAAAATATGGGTTTCCAAATGTTAAGCATTTTCCTTGTTATTTTTAACAAATATTTGCATTTTACTCAATGTCAAAGAATGATCAGACTTAAAATGAAGATCAGTATACAATCAAACCTTTGAAACATCTCGCAATAGGAATCAAATAAATATCCCTGTTTGTAACTTGAGATTTATTTTTTTTTTCCTCATTAGCTTATGCCTATTTCTTAAAGAAAAGAAGAGGGATCAATGAAATCTATGCACAGGAACTTCTCAGTAATATTAGCCCTTCCGTAACATAAGTGTCCACTTAAATGTCCAGTCCTTCACCTTACAGCTACAGTCTTTAAAATGCAAGTCATTTGTTAGAAACCCATTTCTAGGTAGGTTTTAAAACATCCAAACCCCCTCCTCATCACCCTTTATCACGCAGCTCCAGGCTTCTTTTTGTCTTTCCTAGCTACCTGCTACTGTCCTCACACCTACCTTGTACCTGAGGTTACCTCCCTGAGGCTCTCCCTCACCCCACAGCTGTACAGTGGGTATGCGGGAGGACAGACCACAGCCACAGGCATGCAGATGGCTCACATGTACAGTCCATGCAGCTGAAGAACCCTTCAAGGAGAAACCGTTCGCTCTGCCCAGAGTACCCCGATAGCTGCAGCTCTACCCTCCTTTTTCTGGGAGGAATCACTATTGCCGACCCCAGCAGGCAGCTCTGGGGTCTCAGCAGACATAGGCAACAGTCCGGAGAAGGAGGGGTGGTGTGACCTGAAAGCACCATGACTGGAATTTGAGTAACTCATTAGATGTAGGTTTCCTTTTACAGAGCAAGGCTGCCTTTTTCTGGAGGGTTTCTCATCCAGTGGTGCACTTCTCAGTCTCCTCTACTGCCGTGGGGACACGTGATCTTCAGCCCCCTGAAGATGAAGTGCTAGCAGAACCAATGGGACTAACAGAGCATGACGAGACAGGGGCAAGGGGCCACAGTCTTCAGAGAAAGGCACATCCTACAGAAAGGACAAGTGGCAGAAGCTGATTGTTTTTCTTTAAGCCACTTTATTACCAACTATGCAAAATAAAATTGTTCCCATCTTTTAAGATGTATCATACGTGTATACATACGTGTATCTGGGAACTGCTATTCAGCGTCGTTGCTGTCTTACCTCCAGCTAAGACTTTTACTGTCTATTATTGGACAGTATTTATTTTATGGCTTTGGCCTTTTTCAAGACAGATACAAAATGATATGCCGTGATGAAAAAAAAAACAAAACCCAAAAAACCCCCAACAACCCAAAACATAAAATTCCTTTTTAATTAACTCAAAATTCAAAAATTTTCAAGGAAGATTACTACTTACTGTTTCCCAACATAGTGAAGATGTCAGATTGCTGACCCAACTGCACATTTCTCAAATACAGCAGTGCAAACCACCTCAAGCAGTCAAGAAAACACTGATTCCCAAAACAACCCTTGTCTTTTTGAACCATGTGACCATTAAGTCTGCTCATTTAGCAGCCCTTCCTACAGCTTGTGGAAGGCAATGGATGTCTTCCCTCTGGGGTAACGTGCACAAGAACTGCAGAAGTGGATCCTACTACACGTACAGCTGAGTACCATTAGCCCATGTTTCAAATTCAAGAAAGACCCAGTTGTACTTGAGGCAGGGGAAGAAGCTCTTGGTAGATATATTAACTGAACAGTTTCAAGAAAGTCTAGTAAAGCTGAAGATCCCATAAAGACACTATGAATCTCTGTAACTCACCTAAGTTTTTATGTAATTATAAATTAAATACATTTAAACACAGACTCTGCTAAATTTCCAGCAAATTAAGTCAACTCTTCTCTCTCCAGATCACATCATTCCATTCAATAAAAACTCCAATTTGTGGTACAGAGATGGTGTATATGGTCAGACTCACTCTTTAACCTTACTGCAGAGCATTATTTTCTACCATGTAATTTATTACTTCTACACTAAATCATTCTTTTTGTTAGAAACAATTGAGGACTGCAAAAAAATTGCGTTGTGGAAACAGAACAAAACTGGGACTTTGGAAAATGTGCAAACACATCTCTCAGTGGGATCTTGTCACCATGATCACAGCAGTATGCAGTAAATAGCTTCTCTTTAGCTGAGTTGGACAGGCTTTAGAATGACATTAGTATTAAATGGAACCTTTGGAAAGTAGCAATTTATGTTATAAATTCTCTGTTGTTTTGTTGAGGTTTTAAATGAGAAAGTGCAACTTTATTTTAGAGTTTCTGTAAATAGGAAAAGTTTCACTGAAACAAATTACAGTCTTCAAAAGTCAGACACAAGTGCTTGTGGCAGGCACAGTTTGAAATCTTAAACTGCTAATGGCAAGATATATTTTCACATTCACTTGCAATGAAAGATTTCAAAACTTTTTAGAAAGGCCGTGCAGGGTAAAAGTTCAGCATGTGTGCACAGCTGATGAAGAATCATTTGGAGACATGCACATACCTGGGGCTGGCAGAAAATTTTATATGATAGAGATCGTACATTAGGTCAGAGGTAGCTAAAAGTGAATTTCAGATTCTTCAGGGACATTCTCCTTTTAGTGAATAAAGGGCAAATGTCCATCCTCTTGTTCCATTCCTCTCTGCAGGCTTCAGTGAAGTTGACCATAAGGTAAAGATGTACTGTGTGATGGGTACGGCCAGGTTCCAGGGGAATTGCTTAAAAGGCCTCTTATTTGTGATCTCTCTCATATGCAACTGTTTTTTCATCCTTTTCAAAAACTGAAGGCTGATTCCAGAAGAAGTGCCATAACAGCACCAACTCAAGTGCTAATAAGATACTAATAACATGCAAATAACACTCTCCTACATGCTCAATACATGATGCCACCAAACTGGTCCATGTGCTTTGAAGAAAATCAGGCCACTGCTGAAGAATAAGCATGCAAAACTGAAAACAAAAATTAACTCCTCCACCCCTTCCCAAAAAAAAACCCCAAGAACCCACCCCATAGTAAAATTTCCTTGAGTTAAAAGATCAGAATGATAAATTGTATTTGGTCCTTAGTTCAAATGTACCTTTGAATTTTTTGCTAGAGCTCAGCTTTCACGTATTACTTTTAGGGTGATTTGTAGTCCCTCTCAACGAAGAGATTTTTTTCCCATTTATAAGGATTTTATATGCTATTCACCTCTTTATCCTCCCATGGTTGAGTTACAGAATTGCAGTAAACCTGGAGATATTGGAGGTATTTGAGTATCTCGGAACTCCCTAATAAATATAGAAAGCTACAATAGAATTACACATGAAGCTTGACTAAGCTACCTCATCAAACATTAAGTTCTATACACTGATTTTGCAGTGTATAGTATGAAACTCAAGTTCTTTGCTCTCATCTTTATGTTGGGATCTCCACACTGGGATTCAGGACAACTGAAGTTTCCTAAAGCACCAGATATGGACTGAAATTGATTACTTCACCTTCTAAGACAAAATAATTCTCTTTAGAGAACTGTAATCTTTGCCCATGACGCCAATATAAAGTTTTTGAGATCATCAGCATGCCCCAGCATATTGGGGAACTAAGGACAATGGGTTTTAGTCTTTTTCTGACGTGTGTACAGCAATATGCATATTGCTTCAAGCAGAAAACTCCTACTCCACTGCATGTATTTCTCCTCCTGGAGAGAAGACAGAACAAACAATATGATTTGACACACAACAAAAAGGTATTCTGCTGCTACCATGATGCAATAAAAAAATTTTAGAAAGGGCTAACCACTTCCACCAAATCCCATATCTGATACATGTACTTCATGGTTGAAGATAACCAAGGTTATTTTATTTAATTTAATTTAATTTAATTTCATTTCATTTCATTTCATTTCATTTCATTTCCCCCCCCTGCCTTCAGCCATATTTCTGCTTTTTCAGCTTAAAATGAAAAGGGGATTGTATACCTAAGAATTCACCTAATTACTTTAACTATGGATATTACTTACCACCCTCGTCCTGTCTATGTCCTTAGATACTCAGCAAAAATGTGCTCTTGCTCAAACTGCGATCATATTCTGCTTATTACATCATAACAGATGGAAAGGCAAGGAAGTGACTAAACCAACATTCATGACTTTGCGGGAAGTTTAAGAAGGAACAAAATGTGAACTAAGAAGGCTATGTGTCTTCAATAATTAGAAGGCAGGCTAAGAAACTATGTATAATTTCCATAATTTACAGGCCTTACTTAAAAAGGAAATGTATTGCAACTTGCTGTATTTTAGTTAAAAAGTTCATAAAAGTTTTATGAAATCTAACCAAGCAATTTGCAGATACAGATACAAGGTAAACCAACGTAATATGAAGGCTTCACTGTCATCTCATGCCATGACAAATTCCACTGTTTCCAATAGGTCTGCTTTACTTAAGTATTGCTTAGATGAACTACTACTACTACTAGTCTGTGACTGTGCATTAGCAAACAGAAGAGCACTTCTCCCTATATTGAAAAACAATCTCCAGGCTGGAACAAAGGTCAAGGGAACTGCAGATGCAAATACAAGAAAAGATCATTACCAGGCTAACAACATGAAAGGCAGGTATGAATTAAAGCATAAACAAACAAAAGCTATAAAAGAGAATGGTCTTCTCTGCCTAAACAACTGCTATTGAGACAGGGTCTAGCTAGTTTGGGGGGATTTGTGAGGCTAGGCTGCAGTAAGAACACCACAGCTGTCAGTTACTGTACAGATGAAGTACAAGATGGTTGATGAACAATGAAGGGTGATTTGCTGCATTCTGCACTCGGGTATCTTGCTGACACATAAAATCTCCACTGGCTGTCATATACACCAACCCATCACACAAGGGCAAGAGTCACAGGAAAAGTTATATACACTCAGGCAATATATAGGGCTGTTTGCACATGACTCTACACATTTCAGATCCTAATGTCTCTATAATTAAAACATTCTGAACATTAAAGGGAAGGACAGGAAAATAAAGTTTTAGGTACTAAGAGCTCACACAGTCTTGTTTGCCTCTCCTTCAGACACAGTAATAGAAAGACCTTACAGAGGATCTGGTCAAAGTTAGTTCTTTGAGGAACTTCAAAGTTAGACAGTAAGGAATTACATCCTAGGCATCGAGGAGAAAAGGATTAAGAGTTTAGGCCATACTGTCCTGATCCATGGATGGTTTAGATTGTCTATCTGGATGCAAAGCAGATCCTGATCTATGAGAGCTGGATTTAGCTTGAAGGGGTGAATGCAGAATAAATTGGATGTTTAATAAGCATCTGATTGAGACAGTAATTCAGACCTACATAGTGTGGAAAAGCCAGTCACAGACTGGTCAATTCCATTTAACCCATCCTTATTTTCATTTCCACCTCTTCTATCTGCATTTTGAGAGAAAGGACAACAGCAGACACCAAAAGAAAGCCTGCTTCTTCTCTGGGTTTTTTAGAAACTTAAGTTTCCTCAACAACATGTTCTTTTGCAGGTTCTGGCTCTTTCTAAAGCTGGTTAGGCTCACCAGTCCTAGTCGTTTCCGATTTCTCCCCAGACCAAAACACCATCTAGATGAACTTCCCTACCACCAGAGTCATAACAACATTGATGCATTTTTTCAGTGAAACACCTAAGATGAAAAACATAGCCCAAATATCACTCCCACAAGGAGTCATCAATGATCATAAACCTCTGCCCTGGTTTTCTATGACTGACTGCCAGAATCCTACTTACCAAGTATAGAAAAATATCACCTGCTGTTTCTGAAAACATTTCAGTTCCACACAAATAATGAAAAGGTTCTCCTTTACACAGCAATGTAATTCCTTTAGAATACTAAGTGCTGAGTTCTTCTGGTCTCTTCATATTTCCCAGAGCAGTTAGTAAATTCATCCCTTTTTTAACCTCTTAGGGCCATGGAACATTTCTTGGATCCTGACCCTCAAAGAACCAGATAATTTCAGATTTCTGTTCACTGGTCTCTTAACAGCTTTCCCTTCTCTTGAAGGATGGTGTTTTTACATACTAACATGTTCACTCCTAGTCCTTCCAATGACCACTTCCCCTTAGCAGGGGAACACAGGTAACATAGTTGAAGTGATTTCATTTAATCAAACAATGGATATTCTCCCCCTATATAACACATGGCACCTTTCTGTTGCACAGTAGGAATGGATAGCTAGACAGCTCACTGGACACTGACAGACAAAAATATTTAGTTTATCTGAACAGTCAGTGTGAATGAGATTGTCCCTGCAAGTCCTGCCTTTACCTAACTGCTGATGTTACTGATTTTTTGACACTAATACCACTGTTGCTGGCACCACATTGTTTTATGCACCTGTTTCAGAAGTCGAATGAACAAACCTCCCAAGCTGCTTATAAGCACTTGTCTCCTGCAAAGTCGTTCGTTCCTTCCGAGACTAATTCTCCTGAACCAGTCCTCCTGCTTGCCCATGCTGTGCACATTCTGCTACCAGTTACAAGCTCTCGGGAAGTCACATAGGCCACTAGGGTTCCTGCTGTTTCTTCCAAATGCTTTGGCTTTCAAACACATTACCTTGGCTTGCGCTCACCCCAGCATGAGCAGCTCCACATAGTGATTCTTTTGTTTAATTTTTATTTTCCTAGACTCTGATTTTGAGCGAAACATTTCTTTCCAAATCAGAACTCCATTTTAATATCGCTTTGTGCCCTGAGTTTTGCCAGAGAAACTGGTGCCAGAGATAGCTGCTGGAATCCACCTGGAGTCAAAGTGCCCTGGCACAGGGAGTGGGCTTAAAGCATTTCCAAATGAGAAGGGCGAGTTTAACTGTGGTTATGTGAAACTGCTAACACAAGAACCGAAGAAAAAGTTTCCTTGGGGATTTAAAGTACGAAGAGAAAGACCAGAAGATTGCTACACACACCAGCAGAAGTGGTGAATACAGGTTTTAAGGTATTTATCCAGAGATACGAAAGAATGAGAGTGGCACAGCATAGCAATGGCAAATAGCCTAGGGAATGTGGGGAGAATTCAGAGCTAAACACTCAAAGGGAAGGCAACCCGTTCATGAAAATCTTTGATTTCCTCTTCAGATCTGAGCAACGTCCTCTGTTGTCCAGCATGAATATTACAAAATTACATAGTCCTATTTTATTACAGTCACTATTTTAACATAAGAATAACTTTCTGTTATCCTAGTACTTAGTAACTACATTATTAGTTAACACGACCAAGTAATTCAGTTGTTAAAGCACACCTTCTAGGGTTTGCTTATTTAGTGATACTTGGCCCGGTATCAGTGTAAGCACAGCAGAGAACTGAGCAGATTACAGAAGGTATATCAAAAGTCATATTTACTTGTAGGATAGCTCTCCAGACGTAGCAATCACAATCAGTAAATGGAGATTTAACCTCTGAAGTATTAAAGGTAAACATTTTGAGCAACTACAGAGACTACCAAAACAGCATCCAGCATTAACTCAACAGCCTGTGGCTGCTCAGCTTGTACAACAAACATTAACACTGCACTCTCTTCTACCTACAGTGTATTTGGGACTACTACAACGCACAATAAAACTGCAGTATCTGGAATAGTAATTTTACATGCACGTTGCTCGATAGGGTTTTGAACAAAATGCTTAGTTTTTCTTTACTAAGCTTTCCTTGTAGAGCATAAAGTAAGCTTTCAAGGAGCTTTCTGTCTCCTGCTGAAACACTATACAGTAAAGCTTCTCACAATGTACCTTTACCTACATCTACTTCCAAAAAAGTTCAGCATTATTTGGCATTAATTCACAGTGAAATTCAGAAACTTGCAAGATGTGTCCATTAACACTTTTGAGACATCTTCTCAAGCCATTTATCACATAATAATGAAATGTATCACTGGGAAGTAATTGCAAAGAATGACTGGCAGCCATAGCCAGTCCTGAGTAAAGAGCAAACCAGTGCATGGTTCATTAGGTATTTTCCTATAAATGGAATGACATAAATCCTTTGTGACTTAAAAGACTGTCTGGGCTATGTATGTTTGAAATGTAGTTGAGATAACCAAGGCCAGTAAGTATTCAGCATAATGATAACTTAATTTTATAGAAATAGAAGTGATTAAACTGAAGGAACTCTCTGAATTTTGAATTGGCCCAAAATGTGGATTTTTTCCAAATAAATCGCCATGTAATTGTAGCATTTTTAAAATCTTATTAAAACTGTACTTAAACAAGCATTCTCCTGCAACATTGAAAATTCAAACATTCACATGTAATATTGAACTCATTTAAAATTTTCTTAGGGGATATGAGAGGCTTAGGTCCTGTACTCTCATTCCACTGCACAATGTCATTTAATAATCTCAGTCTTATTGTGAAACCAACTACAGAGACTTTCATCTATTAAAACAAGCAAGTGTAAAAATCAAACTACAAAACAGTGAGAAGAAAATTGGATTTTTGGAATCCCTTTAGTTTAAATAATCAAAAGTTATACTAATAAAGGCAGTGCAATCATTTTCCTCACAATATGTGACATAATAATATTGAAACATGTAGATCTAATTTGTAATGTAGCTTTATATATACACACTGAAGCTGCCTGATTCCGCTCAGATGCTTTGTTTTGAATGTATTATTGCTACTTCTATTGGGCCTATTTCTACTGTCTTTCCTCTACCATCCAGTAGAGGAGGTACTTCTTCATTCACTAGTACCTTTCTGGATGAATAGTTCCACTGATGAAGGGTATAAATTCTACTCCTAGATAAGGATTTTAAGGTACTTTGTTTAAATAAGAGAAACAAAAGGAAGCAGTGCAATAGAAACTCATTCATTTGTTTCTTAGTGAAAAACAGAATATAAAACAAAGAACCCCAAGTCTTTACAGGCATGACCTGTAAAGTCTTGTATTTTTGGCTATGCTTACAAAGATTTTCTCAGGCACTAAATTCCTTCCTAACTGCTTAGGCATTCAAGTTTTCATAAAAGGGACTTACACACTGAAGTAGCTTTCTCATGCATGACTATCTCAGGCTAGCTATCCTTTGGATGCCTTAAGCATCTTGAAGCTCACTCTGTTAGCTGGCCACCTAACCATTGAGCATCATGGCACTACATATCATGACATGAAAACTCATACAACTTTTGCAGCAAGTCTGTGAATTGCCAAGTGGGAAAGCTACAGCTGAGAGATACAAGCTCTGGGGTTTTTGCTTTGTAACATAGTTTAAGTTACATGAAAATCTGTGATACAGAGCATACAATTGCAGGGAGGCTAGGCCATTGTATCTTTTTACACTTTTTTTAGTAACAGCATAATTCTCACCACCACTGTTTTATGAGGAAGATAAAGTACTGAAGTAAAAGCCAATGAGAATTTCTACCATTCCCAAATTCCTTTTGATGTACAAGATATGTCTAAAATCTAAGCACAGGAATAAAAATCAAAGCATGGATGCCTATACATATTTGGTATCTCTTGTGAATTTATCTTCTACACTTTAAATACATCCAGATAGATGAAAATGAGAGTACTAGCTATAATAAATTGTAATCTGTGAAAAACTGAGAAAGAATAAAGAGAGACGAAGGAATACAGTGTGTTGCCTTTGTCCATATTGTTTATTAAGGAATCCACAAATACTAGTTAGTGTAGAAAACACTGCCTTGTGTAATAGCAATAAATAAGACACATGGATAGAAATAAAACCAGAACCTTGACAAAACCATTTCCCTAATGTTAGAATATATAAATTTTCCCAAATTTAAATGCGTCTCTCTGTATCTAATTCACAGAAGGCATACTGCAAATGCAGCCGGCATACAGTGACTATAAGTTTGAAGAAAAACATTACCAAATACTATGACTAAACTTGTGATTTTTGGAAATGTGAATACCAAATATGAAAATGAAACCACAAACTGAACAACAGTAACTATAGCTCTAGCACGGCACTCTTCATCACTTTGCCCTTGGATACAATTTCATTCAATGCACTTTACTTGTAAGAGAAGAAATAATCGTGATTTTCATTTGTCTATTCAAAATGTTTATAATTTATAAAGAACATGATCACTTAGGGAAAAAAAAACCACAAAACAACAATGTCAATTTTTTAAAAAAGTCCAACATGGACTTTATTTGCCATGGGGGTCTTTCAGATGATGCCAGAAGACGATGAACTAAAGAATCCTTGACATTCATCTATGACCACTCCCAGACTCTGTGCAAAATCTCTGCTACATGAAATTGAAAGCTTTGCACCATTTTATGACTGATGGACTCAGAAGTCCTTTTCAGTGGTAAAATCACTGAAAGTCATAACAACAAAATCCACATATTACTTTTGGGATGAGGGAGCTCTATCTCTATCTTACCACAGCATTTTGAAGCTGTGTGTGTTTAGGTGTGTTTATCATCTTGACAATGTATCTAGGAAGTAAGGAAGTTTTGCTTGTCCCATTTTAAGATGGTGACCACTGGTTGCCACAAGAAGGCCAGCACGAGAGAAGCTTGAGCCAAATATTCTGTAACACAGCATACAGCATTTTAATCACTGAGAAAACCAATGGCAAACACTGAGCTAATAACACTAATCATATAAAGTAGGTGTGAGGCTAATTAAGCTGTACTGATTACTACTTCTTTATGTCCTAAATACATATTTTACTAGATTCCTTTCTACTTGGTAGCAGGCTGTTGAAGTTATTCACATAGGATTGTTTGGCCACCTGCAGTGAAGCTCCAAACAAGTAGCAGGAAGTCTTCAGTTCAGTTTCCATTAAGCTATGGCAGAGAATTTGGCCCGAAGCCAGCCTTCTGTTCCAGCTTTAGATTTGGCCCACTGTCAACATCTGCAACCCAAACTTGCATGGCTTGCACAATTCAGCATTTAATAATTATTAAATTTAGCTACTTAATACTTGACAGATTTGTGCACAGAAAATAAAAACTGAGGTTACTGAGCCAGAATAGCCAAAAAGACAACAGACAAAACCATGTACTACTTTGGATAAGACATAGTTCATTGTACTTTTCACATATACAGCTACAAATAATGAAAATAATTAAGAGGGAAGGGACATTCCAATCAAAACTATTCTACAGTCAATGTTTATACAGACTACGTATATATGTGGATTATAAGATATTTTTGAGAAAGAGTAGAAGACTGAAAAAATGCTATGCTAGGAAAGCTCTGGGAAACTCAAAACAGCATAGAGCACTGCTTTCTCAGTTATTTGATTAGGAGTAGGACATACTGTACATACACAGTTTTAGCTGTGGAATTTTTAAATGTCTGAAATCCCCGTGAGTCACTGTTACTATTGTCCACAGTGGGGCAGAATTAACTGCTGATCATTTTTGCAAATCCAGCCTAAATAAAAACCTGGAAAATGTGGGTCCAACCTAGCCCCATCACCCTTAACATGCCAGTCATCCTTTACGTTATGCTTGCCTCTGCACCACTACAATCAAAAATGAAAATGTGTTAGTCTGTTTTTAATGACTAAGGCCTCCCACACATGCAAAAAATAAACATTATTAAACTTCATACACAGAGACAGATAAAGGAACGGTTAAAATTACCCCATTTTCATGTTTCTTTCTCTCCTTGCTTCCTACCAAAAGATAAGATTTTTGTGTCCAGTAATGTACCAAGTTTAACATTATCCTTGTGAACAATACTTTACTTTACTTGTTCTATGTTTTACTGAGAACTGAGTATATTGGTACATGGAGAATTGGAAATGTAATAGATTTGATATTTCTTGTACAAATAGGCTAGCACATACAGTTTTGCTGTACCATTAACTGTAATAGCTTGTTACCACACTAACAGTTGATGTTCTCACGAGACAGATTTTTATGATCTTACGTAAGATTTAGACTTACGATTCCTTAATAAAAGCACTTTGAGATTTCTTTAAATGGGGTATATAGAATGACTGTACTCATGGGAAAAGACTGCTGCATATCCCTGATATTGCTTCAGTCTAGAACTGTTACAGCAGCCGCCTTTGTGGACGGTTTACAGCTGCATTACAGCTCAAGACTGTATGATTAAAAGCCCAGCATCTGAGTTTTCACACAAAGCTGAGAATCATAATGATTCAGGCATGGTAGCCTTAAAAAAAAAAATAAATAAAAAAAACCCAAAACAGTTTGTGTGCTGTTCTGATAAATGTTTTTACATATGGACATTTTATGTAAATAAATAGATACGTGAATAGAGTATTAGGTACTAGAATTGTCAGAGATTGGTGGTGAATCTCAGTTAGAGAATTGTTGGTGATTTTTAAAAGGTTGTTTCTTCAGAAAGGAAAAATAAAAAAATTCCTACATATATTTTATATATCTTACCATGAACTAACTGCTTTTGCTTATGTTAGATGAATTCCTTCTTCCCTTCTTTTGCTAACCCCACTCTGGAAAGGAGTACAGTACTGCTTAATTTTTAACAGAAAGGTAAAACATTTAATACCTATTTTCACATGAAGGAGAATATTTATTTGTATTAAGATGCCCCTAGGTATAACATCTGAGACTAACTAACTTCTGTTTGATCTTTTTTTTAAATTGCATTCAGTTAAAGTGGAACAAGCATGAAAATCCATCTTACTTTACATGAGAAAGAAAAGTGAGCAATAAAAATAAGCAGGAAATACAGTTTCCGATTATCCATTTTGTTATTATAGATTCATAAAACATATAAATTTTTTTTATATGTATGTTTTAAAGAAATGTTCATTTAAGACTTTCACCCAAAGAGCCAGTTTTCTTTTTTCTTTAACTTTACTACACCTGTTGTTAATATAACAAAATTAATGAAACTTTTGAACTCATCAGTTAACTATTTCTCATCATGTCCTTATTTCACAGACAGTAGTATCTCTCTGCTTTCTCTACTGCCCTACTTTCCTACTTGTCCTACTTAATGAATTATGAACATAATGACCAGTTACAATTCTGATAATCAGGGCTTGTGACTGTCATCTTTTCCCTTTTCCTGACCTTACCAAAAAATTGCGATCTAAAAATGAAATTACTACTTGCTTGTAAAACACATATATTTTGTATTTTCATTTGTCTGTTGGGACATTGAGATATTGTCTGGCTTTTAATTACAGATTGCACAATACAAAAATTGTAGTGTGCCCTCAAGGCTAAAGTGCCATTTTGGATTGAATCATCCATCTTGCATTTAATTTTCACTCCTGACACAAGCCACAGCTTTTGTCAGGAAGAATTTTTGTTTGGATGTTAGTTTTTTATATATTGCGAGAGAAAGCTGTCTGATGCATTCCCTTAACCCAACAGCATAGTCAGAAGCATTCACAACCATTATGAAATGACTCAAGAAATCAGCTATTTAGAATCCATGAAGATCACACCAGAGGTTTCAAGAGCCTTTGTTAAGCTCCTTTCTTCCTAAGTAACCTTCCATTCCACAAATGTCTACCATTGGATATAGGGAAACATTAGGAAATTAGAAACAGAAATTGCCACATTAGATCAGTACAATGCTCCTAACAATGACTGGTATAAGACATTTCAGAATAAATGAAAACAAAACAAATACGCAACCTACAGTAGGTGGGTACAAGAAAGTTCATTCTGGCTCCACATGCACATTAGTTACTGATGTTCTCCGACATCACCAAAGGTAAGTATTTTGCATTTTACAATGCATTTTAAAATAAGGGAGTATTGAAAAAACACTATTGAAGAGCAACAGTGAAGAACATCAGAAGTTCTCTGCTAGTGTTTAGTGAAGATTCAGCCTTAAACATGCTTAAAAGATAACAGTGAATCCACAGGATGACTGGATACCTTCAGGATGCCTGAAGCCTGGGCACATTTCATCTTCTACAGTGTACATGGTGTTGGGTGGCTCTAGGAAGTAGTCCAATAAACTGTCCTCTTGTAAACCATGGGATGTGTCTCCAAGAGAGTATGGTATAAAACGTCTTAGGCTTAGCTCCTCTACAGTGGAGTGAGTGCTACAGAGATAGAGAGACACTTTTTACAAGGACCTGTAGTCACTGGGCAAGGGGTAACGGTTTTAAAATTAGTGTAGATTTAGATTACATATAAGGAAGAAATTCTTTGCCATGAGGGTGGTGAGGCAGGGGAACAGGTTGCCCAGCGAAGTTGTGGATGCCCCATCCCTGGGAGTGTTCAAGGTCAGGCTGGATGGGACTTTGAGCAACCTGGTCTAGTGGAAGGTGTCCCTGCCCATAGCGGGGGGGGGGGGGGGGTGTGGAACTAAATGATCTTTAAGGTCCCTTCCAGCCCAAACCATTCTATGGCTCTGTGATTCTATACTTCAGCCTGCACTAAGGAATAATGTGGACTCCACCTTTAAACTTGCCTTTTTTTTTCTACCCAGGGTTTTCTTCACATCTACCGAATGACCGAATGTAGAATGGGATTTAACATGGACTAATGCTTGAATTTGAAATACAAAATATAAATACACTATAAAATATAAAAACACAGACATACAAAGAATAACTAGATAGGCACTGTGACTTCTCTTTAGCCATACAGGAAACTTGTAGAAGAACAAATGCCAAATTTAGATCCTAGCCACTGAGCCTACTTCACCCTCAATGAGGAAGACCTAAACCACTTCACTTTCCCCTCCCCCCCTCTTTAAGTTACTAAGATTGTATTACCAAAATAACCCTGCATTGCTAAGTTTTTGGCATCTTCAATAGACAGAACTTCATAATGCAAATGGACTGTCAACAATTTCACCAAATCCTCCAAAACGGAGAGCTGCTGAGAAGCCATTTCAGCAGAGCTAGGAAGCTCAGGCTGGCTGTGGCCCAGGGCACCTGGTCCTGATATGGTGCCACGAAGGAAACTTCGGGCTTTTCACATGATAAATGAACATATTTGACCTTGCTGATAGGTTTGCAAAAGCTATCAAGATGGAAAACTGTTATCTGTATTTTTTCCTGAATGTTAGTTTACATTGTTTAGGCACAGCTGAGCTCTTCTATTTCAAACACTGAATAAATAGATCTTTGTCAGTTCCTTTGACTTCATTTGGCTTCAGATGATTTAGGGGTTTTATAGGAATGCTATTATTATTATTATTATTGTTGTTGTTATTGTTGTTGTTATTATTGTTATCAGCAATGCATTCTACAGGGGATACACTGTTCTCTTTTTGAAGCAGCAGGTGTTTTACTTCAGTCCTGTATACGTTTAAGGAATAATGTTTAGAACTTGACCCAAACCCCAATGAGTCAATGAAATAATGTAGTTCCTACCGATCAACATACCTTAAATGAAGATAGGAAATTCTTCCTACAGCAGAGGCTAAATATGAGGAAACTCAATGCCAATGATTTTACAGTATGTGACTGAGACTCTAAGTGAAGACTAAAATGATAATAGATATAATAATGCATTTTTAGTGGTATTCAATAGCAGCACATTAATGGTGCTGATATGCTAATTCCAAAAAAGAAACACTGACTAGCCTCCTAAAAAAAATGGAACATCACTTAATACTACAAGGAAAATACACTCAAAGACACATATAATCTTCATCATGTCTGCCAGAGCAGTTCAGATGGTTACAGTATGCTGATGGGAGACAATATGAAGAACATTTTTTCACAGTCATGTAACATATCTACATAGATATTGATCACTAAAATTGTAAACATTACGTAAGAGAGTATATGGTACAAATGGCCCACTGTTAAAAAGAATTGAGAACAGGGTAAGAAAACAGAAGCATTCTTAACCTTTAAAAAAGAAAAAAAAAAAGGTGAATGCATACAGACATGCGCATTCATCTCTACACACAATTATTTTTTATTTTATGAATTTATGCATATGTGTGAGCTCAAGTGGAGGAATGGGAAAGAACAATCACTCATCCTCTCTCTGCAAGTGATCCATTTTTTTTTCTTTTTAAATAAAGGATAGGATGCCAACTTGGAGCATTTATGCTAAATTAATATTGATGGCCAACACATATTTTATAGTTACGCAGCTTAACAAAACTACAAGAAGAATGCTGTTAAGATTTCAGAACCATTCCTCAACAACACAGAAGTGTTAGAGCTGAGACTGCCTGCTTTATCACAACGCAGTCTTTTGCCAGTGCTTTGTGATACAGCTTTCAATTATATAGTTACATACTTAGTTTTGCAAGATAAGTTTCTGAGGAATAGAAGACAAAGTCTTTAACGTAGGAAATGTCAGTCTTCCAGTCAACCAGTGATGTTGCTAGCCTTGCTTATAAATAAAAGAAGATTAAAATTCAGCAGAATACATAACTAGGAGTGAGTAGCCTACTGGTGAATTTTAATGTATGCTTTTTTCCACTCACTTGCAAAGACTCAGAAGATTGAACGGACAAACAGAAAATTCAAATTATAGTAAATGAAATACAAATAAAAAATAATATCCAAACCTTCAATTACTGGTTGTGTCCTTTTTTCAATGAACTTCCCCTCCCAAAAAAATTCAAACCCAAGCAAAACCGTAAATGTGTTTAAAAAATTGTAGAATATATTCTAATTCTCACACTTACATATGTATTAGATTGTTCAACAATTAAAAACGTTTGTCTAGGAGGTAAAATAAAAAATATTTAAATTGCAGGAAATCTCCATCAGCAAACCACAACTTTTCAGCTATGGTATAATGCTAGAAAGGAAAGATGTTCTGGCAAGAACCCATGCTGAACAATAAATTCATACACTTCTAGCAGCAGACTATCTGATAACACATAATTAATCTTTGGTTAATGACTTTACTTTAGACTACAATTATTTTTGCAAAGACTGTAACAAGCAGAAAGAGTTACACAAGGTTTTTTCAGTGTAAATTGCAATAATTCTACTTAAATCAGGCTTGGATATTAAATCAGGCTTGGATATATTCTCTTCTAACCTCTCCTTTATCCAACCCTGACTAATTTTTAAGTGCAGAGTTTGTTTTCAGTTTTACCTTTCTTATGTCTGAATTTTCATTCATGCTTCAAGTTAATTTCTGCCTTTATTCTAACAATTTGCTTGTTATGGTACTCCTGAATCTTGTTTAACCTTGCAGAACTTTAGAATCCTAAGCTCAAAGCAGATACTTAAATTGGGTCTCAGACACTATCTCAACTGTTCTGCATTGTGAAAGATTTAGACAGACTACTGTACAAATTTTACCAATAACTGTATAGCTGAGTGCTATACAGTGCAATCTAATTGTCTGCCTACGAAGCAATGGATAATTACAACATTTGCAGTAAAAACTTCCCTAATATTCATTTTATAGATCTGAAACCATTGGCTTTATAGTTAAGTCTTTTTATAGATTGCCTTCTACATTTTGGCTGTGGTTCTTCAAAGACTATGTCCATTTTATTAGCAGCTATGCATCAATACCTGAATCCACTTCAAATTGGTTGCACTAACAGAATATGCTGCCAGAGAGATTTATTTTGCCTTGCCTCACAGATGACGCTCATTCACTCACTCTCATCGTCATTTCGGTCTTTTCTCTATGATGTTCCATTTTCAAAGTTTTCAAAGTTTTATGAAGCTTTTGAGAAGCACAGGTTGCTGCTTTTCCTCCTGGAGTCACTAATTCTTTGCAGCACTTTCTGTTTCCAGTAAAGCACTTAAAATTGTTTTGCATATTCTTTTTTCTTCCTAGAAGCTGGAAAATTCAGGTCATCTTTCTGGGGTTTCTGGACAGCTAGTTCAAATAGCAACAAAATTTGCTCATTCTCAAAGACTAACATGCAAGGTCCTAAAAACTACAGTTTATTTCAGTGAATTCATAGTCTTATGGTTTTCTGTACAGTATGTGTATACTGGGAACAAAATGTTCAAAATGAATCAAAATAGAACATATTCACTGTCTAGCATACATGAACACATTTCTGTCAAAAAACCTTGGTTGGTAATGTGGTAAACCAACAGTGGGAAACACAAGTTAAGTAGTGTCAATATCATTTCCAAACTTCCACTGATTTTTCAGTATTAAAATTAAAATATGTAGAAAGTGGTAACTGCTGCACTGTTGTAACGACTTTCAATTTTTTAAAGACAACGTGATAGAAAAGGAAATAACAATCAAAACGATCAAAATATTTAATGAGTTCAAAATGCTTTCATCAATATAACATTCATAATACATTTTTTCAGAAGATATACCTTCTTTTGCTAATTAAACTACTTGAAAACAAGAAATAGCATCAAAATACAAATTATTCACCAACACGTCCACAATCACTTGCTCCAACTATTAATGTGTGGCAAGAGAATATCACAGATTGCGTATTTATAATTGCTTGGCTTTTAAGAGTTAACACAAGCATGAAAGTACCCCTTGATGAGATTTGTAAAGCCCACCGAAGTGCTACGTAGGTCACCATTTGCTAATGCAGCTCATTTTCACTTCACTTCTTGAACAGGATTTCGTTTTCTTTAACTGCAAATGAATCTGAGGTGGACTATAAAGTAACTGCCCCATTTCACACATAAGCACTTCTTCCCTTGCCAAACTTGTTGTCCTGGTCTAGGCGTATGGACCATGATAAAGCTAGTCATCTAGGTAATAATTTCAGTGTCTTTTTTTCCCTACCATTTTAGCAAGGAATATGACAAGTTTGGCACATTAGCTACAGGAATCTTTAACTGACTTTTCAGAAGACACCAGACTCTCATAGTTGTTCTTGACTGCTTTATTTCAATTTTCAAATCAGAGTTTGTCCAATTAAAAAATGTAAAAGAATGTTTCCAACCTTTCCCACTCCAAGATGTCATTGTTTTAGCCATCCTATTTGCCTGTACCTCTCATTTTCTCACACTTCTCATGCTCTGCAGCTGTTGATAGCTGTCATTTTCCTCCTTCACTGGTTTTTAACAGTTCAGTAAGCATAAATTCTGCAGCTTGTTAATCCTGGGAATCATTTCCCTCCAACTCACTGTCTTGTTACAGCGCTGTATCTTTGCTTGGCTCCTGCCTTTCAATCTGAATTTCTTCCAAGGCTGCTGCTTTATGAAAATTTTTAGGTTTGTGTATTCTTTTCAGTTGGGCAGCTATTGGATAGCGGCACCATTGTCCTCCAAGCAATTTCTGGCTTACACACCAGAGGTTCTTTTTCTCAGTCCAGTCAACTCAGGAGCTTAGCCTAAGCCCAAAAGCTGTGAGTTTTGAAGGAGATTCTACATGAAAACTTAGTATATAAGAAGAGAGTTCTGCTAAAGACATAAGAGGCAAACCAAAAGGAATGAACTAAGTGGGAAATGCAGACAAAGACAGCAGCATTAAAGAGATAAAGTGGAACAAAGCATGAGACCCCAGAGGAACAGGGAAGGGCCAAGATGTCAGTAGAATGATTTTCTGCTTAAATAGCTCAGAAAGGATTCTATGAACTTTGCTTCAGAAAAATTTAACCCCAGTGGTTTCAATTGTTATTGATTCAAAGGAAACCATATTACCTTGTAATACGATATTTAGTTGCAGTTTTCTCTGTCATTGGGCACTACCTGCTACAGAGTACGTGGAAAGAATCAGTTACTAGGCATTGGCAGTGGTCTTTTCTAAGAACAGAAATTATTGTTTACCTCAGGATAGCTGTCATTTACTTAGCTGGCATCATTGACTGATAAAAACAACCTTTTTACTTTTTTTTTACCCCTGTACCCCAAAAGGTCACCTTTTATTTTTGTCCTTCTCTACATCCCACATACCTACACAACATCAATTACTTCACAGCCATAAAAGAAATGCAAAGTCCAAGTACTTAGCCACCAAGTCCTTTCTAACCCATTAGAGTTAAAAACAAAACCAAACCAAGGCAAACCAAACAAAACCAAACCAACTAACCAAACAAAAACCACAAAGCAAAACTCCACAAAACAAACAAACCAACCAACCATAAATAAAACACTGTATAGGCACATTAGGATTCCATGCCTGTGTCCTGGTTTCAGCTGGGATAGAGTTAACTGTCTTCCTAGTAGCTGGTACAGTGCTATGTTTTGAGTTCAGTATGTGAAGAATGTTGATAACACACTGGTGTTTTCAGTTGTTGCTAAGTAGTGTTTAGTGTAAAGTCAAGGATTTTTCAGCTTCTCATGGCCAGCCAGGGCACCTGACCCAAACTGGCCAACAGTGTATTCCATACCATGTGACGTCCCATCTAGTTTAGGAACTCGGAAGTGGGGGCGGGGAATCGCCTCTCGGGGACTGGCTGGGTGTCGGTCGGCGGGTGGTGAGCAATTACACTGCGCATCATTTGTACATTCCAATCCTTTTGTTATTGCTGTTGTCATTTTATTAGTGTTATCATTATCATTATTAGTTTCTTCTTTTCTGTTCTATTAAATCGTTCTTATCTCAACCCAGGAGTTTTACTTCTTTTCCTGATTTTCTCCCCCATCCCACTGGATGGGGGGGAGTGAGTGAGCGGCTGCGTGGTGCTTAGTTGCTGGCTGGGGTTAAACCACGACAGCCTGGCAGGCAGTCACTTACTGGACCAGCCCTTTTTTCCATATAAGCTCCAACCACATACAGGTTTCCAGTGTATTGTTTTAATTTATTTTGTTAGTCTTTCCTAAGACTAAAGATGGATGGCATGGAAATAAGCATAGCCATCAGGGCCTTTCCACACTAAGTCTTATAGTGCAGGAATAGCCTTTTTAGCTGATCACATACATCTTCCAGACCAACGTGGCAAAGGCTCATGTTGGCATAAAGACGAGGTCCAACAGCACTGAGGACTGTAGTTTCTTACAGTCTACACTTGGGATCCAGTAGCTTAATTAAACGTTGAAAAAATCATTATGACTAAACTTGCAACAAAACTTATGAATTTGCCACAAAACGTATGACTCTGATTTTCCTAGTATAGACAACTCCCTGAAAGATTTGCGTAATCTAAATTACAGGCACAGTATTTATTCCTCTGTCTTTGCCACTATGTCTGAACAGTTTTATATATAACCATTTCTCATACATTTTTTCTTGCCTTGACTGGGGAGACAGACACACATTGGAAGCTCTTAGTTCAGCAGATCCATTACAGCAGGGCAGAAACATAGTGGACCCAGAGAGCTTTACATTTTCACTTTCCTCAAAGCACTTTATTTTTTCAAGGTAACAATTACTAACAACATTCTTCTTCCTTATACTTTACTAACATAAGGCTTCCTGAAGCAAGAAGCTGAGATCTATAAAACCTCCCAATATAAAAGAAATATTTCATCTTTCTTCCTTATCAATAATACTAAAAGTATGCTTATTTTATCCTTTATCCATACACCTTATCCTTAATATCTTTCATTATCTGAATGCTCACATTTCAGCCTTTTGCTTTCAGCTTTTGTAGTATTCTACCCCAAGAACTGCCAGTCTTCAAACTCCATCAGATATGTCTATTCACTTCCAACATCTTTTCCTTTCACACAAAATGTAATGCTTTAATTTAACCCATTTGCCTTGCAACTAATCTTCCCAAGTTTTGCTTCTCTGCTGTGATTATGGCTCCCATTCTCCCTCTACCTCCTAACAATTCATTTTAATTACATTAATCAGAATCTGGAGCTGAAAACTACAGTAGTCTTAGTGTTGAAATATATTTGAGAGGAAAATGGGAATTCTTGATTTGCTCCTTAGTCATCTGCTGACCTTTTACTTTCTTTTTCAAATAACACCATAGTTTATAGTATTTCTCCTTAGAAAATTGTGTCTATTGTAACTTAGATAATCATAACTAAAACAAAACTACTACTAAATACACAATAAAGACCAATAGAAACTAGAAGACCAGTCCTGCAGTCACTGTACGTGAACATTTCTAAGGCTGGAGAGGAGTCCAACCTGAAAGGCAAGATCCTTTGCCTCAGCTGGAAACAATAGTAATTTGCTGGTAGGAGTGAATTGCATAGATAATTGGGCACTACTAATAAGTATTGAGTATAGCAAAACACTACCATGCTTTAATATTTAACAAATAGAGCATTGTACTGCAGGTGGAATAGTCAAGTATTTTACATTTCAGTGGTTAAAAGTTTCTAACAGTTATTTTAAAAGACATGCTTTTGAACTTAAACTCTCTATTTTCTGTATCAGATGCACTTATGAAGGCACATTGGTGATATTGCATGTTTGCTCATATGACTATTTTATAGTACTCCTTTCATGATTTTTTCCACACTTGATTTTATGATTTTTAAGTATTTCTTCATAATGAATATTCCTTTATATAAAACCTAACTACAAAGGTTAGCAAATGCCTTACTATACTACCAAATATTACACAGTGTTATGCCATCTATATAAAAAAAGCTTGGACAAAAAAAAAGTCACATTACTGTTAATTTAAAAGCATAATTGAACATTAAATGCTTGGACTAGGACTCTCATGAAGACTGAAAGATGCTCAAAGGCTGAGAGGGAGAGCTAAGAACACCCCATAGTCTGACATGGAAAACAATATGGTGTGCCTAAATGTGAGAAGTCAAAAAGGAAAGATAGCTCCTACAACGGATGGTATAGTAAGAATTATGCTTAAGGACTGGTAACAGAACTGAAAAAGAAGCCAAAAAATGTATGGCATGCATCTTTTGTTCATTTTTACAACTACCTCAGGTCATAACCATTACAACCTTTAAAATTAAAATATCCAGAAAACATTAATAAACATGACAAAAGTGTAAATTAACAGCACAAGAACTGTAGATTAGGGAAAGCTGACAGTCTTAGGATGGCCTTACATGGAAAAGATACCAAGGGGCTTTTCTGTAGTGATGAGAAATACAAGAAAAATCCTTTCCTGGAGAAAAGACAGTACACAATGCTATGTTGGAGAAACAGACCCAATAGTCCTCTATTTCTTTAAATTCATCCTTCAGTTCACGGATATAATTTCAGGCTTTCTGGATAGAATCTCAGCCAACTGACTTCCATTAATAGCCAAACCTCTTTTAGACACTGAAGAAGCAGCACCACAGATACGACTGAGATTCAAAATTTAGAACACTGTCTACAGCCATAATTAACTGCAAAAGTTGGATGATGTCCAGAGCTGCAGTCCTTAGCTTAGAAGTCTGCCTATAACAGAAGGATCTATATTAAATCCAAGTTAACCCAGAATACCATTTTAAAGCAGACTATTCTGTACTCATTTTAACACAAAGAATACTGCAGACAAAAGATGTAGTGGGTTTTTTTCGGATATACCTTGTTTCTTTTCTTGTGGAAAGTTTCACCTATAAAAAATTTCATTCTTTCTAAGAGTGAAACTGAGGAAAGAAAATTATTTCCCCTATGTTAAAAGTACTTTCTTAGAAATTGAGATCTTCCATCATAACATCCAAGAAGACAGGGAATTATGCAGGAAATTGGCTTTTACGTCAGAAATACTTCTTCAGACATTTCCATAGAAAATAGACCTAATTAGGCAGCATATAGCCCTTCAGTTTATTTTAGCAGACATACATTGCACACAGACTTGTAAGACTTTGACTTAGAATCATAGAATCATATGACCATTCAGGTTGGAATAGACCCTTAAGATCATCGAGTCCAACCGTTAACCTAGCACTGCCAAGTCCATCACTAAGACATGTCCCTAAGCACCACGCCTACACAGCTTTTAAATACCCCCAGGGACAGGGACCCAACCACTTCCCTGGGCAGCCTGTTCCAGTGCTTGACAACCGTTCTGGTGAAGAAGTTTTCCCTAATATCCAATCTAAACCTCCCCTGGTGCAACTTGAGGCCATTTCCTCTTGTCCTATCACTTGCTACTTGGGAGAGGAGACCAATGCCCACCTTGCTCCAACCACCTTTCAGGGAGTTGTAGGGAGCGATAAGGTCTCCCCTCAGTCTCCTTTTCTCCAGGCCAAACAACCCCAGTTCCTTCAGCTGTTCCTCATAAGACTTGCGCTCTAGACCCTCCACCAGCTTCACTGCTCTTCTAATCTTTGAAGATTGCAGCTTTATGGTGCATGGTAAATCCATTACAGCTTTTTCATTTTGCTAGACTTTTAATGTATCTGAGAATGGCACCTTATGGCTGTAGGAGTTGTTAGATTTGTCTCTAGAATTATTTCTTAAGGCTTCTTAATCCACTGCAGTGCTATAGATAGGTAGCTATTTAAAAGTTCTTCCTTCTTATATTCATTCTGCTGCTGCCCAAAATGCTTGGATGAAAAGATGTGATCTAGGCAGGTGGTAATAGGAAAAGATGGAACAAAATAGCAGTGAAGAATAGGCAAAAAAAGCCTGTAACCAATTGAGGATGTGCCTTAGCAGGCTTAAAATCAACCAGTGCTGAGTCTTCATAGTCCTATGCTATCTAGCAAAAACCTGCAAAATCAATAGGAAAAGTATGCCTCTGTTCTTGACGAGAGGCAAGTCTCTATTGAGAAAAAAGGCTTTCACCTCTTCCACGTACACTACTATCTTCAGCCACTGAGGGTTGTGCTGTGAAACATTTCAAGTGTCTAAATGAAAATACTTAAACCAAACTGGGAATAGGAACGTTCCTTCTCCAGAGGAAAAAAAAAAACAAAAACAAAACCACAAAAAACCAAAACACATTAGAAATAAAGCAAATTAAATGCACATTTAAAAAAAAAACCAAACACCAAAACCAAAACCAAACCAAACCAAAACCCAAAACCCCAAACACATAAAAAGCACATAAATTACAACTGCAGTCAAGTACTCCAGAGTCAGTGATCAGTAACACTGAGTCACCCATGACACATTACTTCAAGTTCCTGGTATACATATATTAACATGTGTTTAATTGTGTGTTTTCATATACCATTTTTCTCCCCACAGAACTTCTGCTTCACTCACTTGACTGGCCAGACTGTGCACTCAGCATTAATTTCTCAGTCACAGCTCAGCATCGCAAGGCAGCAATGGGCAGTGCTGTAGTTAAGTCAGTTATACACTACTCTGAAACACTAGATTCTTTTCTTGACATGACCATGCAGTCCCTGCACAGTGATGGACAAGAAACGTAAACCACAGGTGTCACCTGCAGCTTTGGTATGCTTCTAGTGTTATTATAATATTCTCATAATATGATTCAACCCCTGGGATCCTGCAAGTGCTTTGTTTATTTAACTAGTAACAGAGGCCTGTTTTGAACAAATAATGTATTACAGCATGCAAAATAAGTCTGCAAGAATGAGCTGACAGCTTTGATAATTTTGTCCGTAATCATTTTCTGTGTGACTTTTACACGTATGTAAAGGGGCAAATATAATAGGTATGTTATAAAAAGAAACTTGTTAACATAATAAAGCATCCTGAAACTATTGCAGGAGTGCAAGAAAACAGCTAATGACAATATTCCGTAAAAAGGAATCTTGCTGGTTCAAAATAGCTATGGCACACTGACACTATATGAAAAGGATATGTTGCATTACTACACCTTTTGTCAGTACTGTCTACCTTATGCATTCAATGAGGCACTTTGGTTTTTTAATAGATCATCGTGCAATTACAAATTTTATCCACCCAACTGTGCATTAGAAATTGCATTAAGGTTGCACAGAGAATCTTACTGCTGCCATTTCTTAACTCTTCAGGCCCTGGCTTTCTTGCATTAATATTTTAAACATATTTCTATTTCACATTATCTACATATGTAATTATTCATTCAAAGCACAGCATATATTATAGAACTCAGCAATATCCATAATTCAGAGAAAGAAATCAGCTGTTCCAAGAGAATCCTCCTAAACAAAAGAAATGTGTCAGAAGAAAGATTCGTAATCAGAACTGAAATGTTTGGGATCATGCATCACTATCCCAAAAGTCAGGAAAGAATTGCTTCAAATGCAAGCTAAGTGCCTAAGTATTTACAACAACAGGGAAAAATGCATCTGTAGAGAAAATTGTGGGTGTATCAAAGACAAGGATTTCTTGTTCTTGTGGATTTTCTGCTCATTTGGAGACCATTTCTGTACACAAGATGCATCCAATAACTGCCGCTGCCATTTAATTACTTCATATAGAGAGCTCTTTTGTTGCGCATATGCAAGATTATTGATTTCTTTTACTGCCCATTAGTGTTTCCCTGATACTTTTCTGTCATTAGAATAATTCAAAGGACAGTACGTCAGCCAACTAAGCAACTCGTGCAGAGCCCAGACTTTTGCTGTGCATCAATATGCATAGTTTTCTGTAACTTCAGGAGTGCTTGATTATGATTCTCAACATATTCAATCAGAAGGGGTTCTGAAGAGATTTTCATTTCAATTATGCATGCCTCATTATCATACTTTTAGTGAAGCGGAAAGTACATTACAAGGTGAGAGCCAAAAATGATGAGATGAAAAGCACAAAGCATAAGTATCTTAGGAGGATTTCTAAATTTGTCTGAAACAATATTAATTCATAATAATAATAATCATTCTTTCTATAACACTGCATTTTTACATGGCACTTTACAATCAGCTCTTCAGAGCATCTTTCACAAGATCAGGTGTGGCGCAAAGCTTCAGTAAAGACAGCACACAGTTATCACTGGGGAGACGAACAACTTAGTATTCTGTGATGCAGTGGGATTTAAGGAGAGACGTTCTGAGATTGAAAATAGGTGCTCAGAAAAGAGGAAAGCCCTGAGCTGAGGGGAAATGGGGCAGTGTTATGAAAGGCAGAACTGCTGGAGACTAAACCTTAGGCTAACAGAGAGAGCTAAAACAACAGTGAAGCAACATATAATTAGGAGGTATATGGAGCATGACACTGGGGTCATCAGATCAGGAAGTACACCATGGTTTGGAAGGGAAAGAGAAGAAACTCAACTCTGAACATAAAAGAACACAAAAGGATTTAATGAGAGAAATAACGTGGTTAGAAGAACATGATTTTCAATAGCAATATTTTTGTTAGACTGGAGAGCTGAAACTCTCAGAATAGATATATGAGTAGGGAAGAAAGAGAGGAGGGATAGATATAAAGGGACTAACTGAAAAAGGAGTTGGGGGGGGGACGGGGGGATGGACTATAACCAGGAAAGAAGTGGAGAGTTGTTAAGGTCAGGAAGGGAGAAACTAGATGAAGAATGAGAATGATGTACTGTGACAAAGATCCCTGAGAGGCAGCAGAAAAGGCATAAGGAAATAAGAGAGAAATCTATGCTTAACAGCAAGACTGTTTTTTACAGAGCAAAATACAGGGAGGCCAGATTGCAGACATCCTAGAACATGGCTGTTGGAGGAACAGTGTAGGCGCCCTTTATTTACACCAAAAAAAATTAAAAGGCAAAGAGGGAGGATGAAGTCAGTATGTGAACAGAAGAAGAAAAAAAAGAAGAAAGATTTTTTTTTTTAATTAGGTGAAGACTGTGGATAATATAGGAAAAAAAGCCAGAAAGTATATAAAAGAATATATGAAATATAAATTCTTAATATAAATAAGAAGGATACAAGTTGTGAAGTGAAGGAAAGAGAGTAAGAAAGGAAGTGAGAAAGAGGAACAGTATAGACTGAGAGATTGTGAAGACAGGTTGACAGAAAACATGAAATTAAAGGCTAGGGGAGGTAACAAAAGGCAGGTGAGGAGGAATGAATCTTTCTGAGTATCAAATTTAAACTGCAAAATTGTAAAAGATTATTTACATGAAGAAACCACATTTGTATGAAGAAACCACACTGAAGGATGGGGCTTTGAGCAACCTGGTCTAGTGGAAAGTGTCCCTGCCCATGGCAGGGCGATGGAGTAGATGATCTTTAAATGTTCCTTCCAACCCAAACCATTCTATGATTCTATGATTCCACCTCTAAGCTCTAAGACACTGCTAACAATCCTGATCTGTCATCAGAAAATGGGTGTGCTGTTGAATCAGAGCCAAACATTAATTTAATGGGAGAGTGAAGACATGACAGTAGAATATGCATTAAAAAAGCAGTAAAAGAAAGTGCTGAACAGACCTTTGAGGAAAATAATTAAGAACTATAATGCTGTATGTCTGACAAATGTGAACTGTACAAGCTAAGCACAAGTGGCAGATACCTACCTGATGTAACAGACATAATTTCTTCAACAGACTTAAGTATTGGTCTGTAGCTTTCTGAATAAAAGACTGACCTTAAAGTATCTAGGCATAGATACTTCTAAAATTGGTAATATTAATGAATCTTTTTAAGCCTGTGGACTATCAGTAATTTCAAACAAATTCAGATGTCAGAATTTGATAGGAGTCATGATGAATCAGAACAGGCACTTACCTTCCTCACTATAATTAATATAGTATTACAGTAACACAGCTATAGAATAAATAAGCCACCTCTACTAATAGGAAAGGCCATAAAGACTGCAGGAAAAATGAAAGGTGTTTGATGAGCTTGTTTGCATGATAGAAAACAGTGTTCTTCCCACTGTCACAGCAACAGCAACACTGAAAAGCTTGTGTACTTAATTATTGGCTATATTTTTCTATCAAGACAAAAATTTCAATTTACTTTACCTCATGTACTCATAATAGAAGCAGTGCTGCAAAATCACTAATAAAATACAGTACAATACAAAACCATAGAATACAATAAAACAAACCTTTAGAATAATCAGTGGGTGGGAGCAGGCTTTTAGAACTTGTTGGTGCACACAGAACAAAAAAGATTACTTGTATCTATTTAAAAGGAATTATGTCAGTACTCAAATCTAAAATTTTGCGCAAGAATTGTAGAAAAAATAAGCAATGAATTTTCAAAAATCAGTGAAATTTGTACTTATTTAGGTGGGAATTGCATCAATTTTCAGTGGCAAGCAAGTTTGACACAGAACTGTCAACATACACCTTTGACCTGGTAGTGAACACAATATAGTTAATAGCTGTTAAATCTTTTTTACAGGAAAATATTCCTTATACTGAATACTCCAATGTGTACATTGACACTTTTTTTGGTTAAAAAAAAAAAAGACTAAGTTCTCCACAGCAGCCAAAAGAGATTTCTTTATAAAGAAGTGAAATATTAGTGTACTTCCTTAATTACCATTGACAGTTTAGCAAGAACAAATATAGAATCCAATTTGCTTGTGTGTTCATCCATCTTTTAAAACAGGTCTGTTCAGTTCCAACAGTGTAATGGTGAATATATTTACTATATAAAATTATTTAGAACAGTGGAATTGAAAAAGTATGGCAAAATGCTCTTCACATTCCCAGAAAGCAATTACAAGACAATAAAAACCAAAGTGAACTTCCTCTTGTTCCTTTATCATAACAGCATATTCTGGATTGGACAGTAGCCCTCTATTAAAACTGTGACAGTATTTCAAGGTCCATGGGTCTTTATCATTCTTTTAAATGCAATACATGGAACTAATTTCACCTATGTGAATCTCAACATAGTTGCCCCAGTCTTTCTTGAAAATAAGCATTCTCAAAATGTTCCTGATCTGTAGTCAGCACTTTATCCACATTTAAAAAAAAAAAAAAAGAAAAAAGCACTCGAAATAAAATCTAGACAATTATAAATTAGATTTAGACCAACAAAATGTTCTGTCCTTACAATACTTCAGAAAATTTATGTTTCTCATTAAAATAAATTCTCCAAAATCTTTCTAGAGTACTAAAAAATGTCTCTACACAGAATGTCCAAAAAATCAGGGGTCTAATGTTAAATAAATAAATGGTGAAAGTAAGTTATACTGAGGTTCTAACTTTTCACTTTTAATAAATGAAAGCAATGAAACCTTAACAGAGCTCCTGATGTGGTGATATTTGAGATCTTCAGTATTATTTTTTCCTCAGTAAATCACTTGAGTTTTATATCTTTTGTATCCTTTTAGTAGAAACCCAGAATCCATCTGTCTGGCTAAGCTTCTGGGCTAATAAATTCCACTGCATGTCTCTTGTGTTATTAATCTTTACACCAAATCCAATTTTACTTATCATAAGCATCCTGGTTCCTTCTCTGGACCTTTGAGATAACTAAACATTTGCTCTTTGTGTACAAATAGCAAACTAGCAGAGAGAAGGACTGGTGTACGTTTCATATCTGTCACACACCAAAAAGGATTTCTGAATTTCATCTTCAAAGCTTTTTTTTCTCCTGTGCTATTTATGTGTATATCTATCTATAGTTTGGACTGACCCCTCTCTCAATTCTGAGACAATACGTGTCTATTTCACAAGGACAAAAAAGCAATGGCATGCAACACAAATGAAGGCAGAACACAAAAAAATGTATAGCACGCGCTGCTCATGCCCTACTAGCCAGATACCTGTCCATGACGTAAACTTCATGATCTTAATCATATAAAGAAAGTAAAAGCATGATCATTTCAAAGACCTTGGCGGGAACCTAATGCTAACTCACAACTTGTTTTCATCCAGTGTAGTCTTAGATGAAATTTGCATTACCAGTAAGCAAATAATTAAAAAACTCTTTGACCTGTAAAAGTTTTTCAAAGACTTCAGCTTCAGACAAAAGTCCAGAACTACTCATGGTGAAGAGGAGATCCAGGAGGGAGCAGAGCAAGAGACAGACAGATGTAAATGTCCAAAAGCTGGACAACCCTCAGGTTCTTGGTATCCAAAGATGCTGGAAATAACAGAGGAAAATCCTGAAGTTTCATAAATAGTATAAATATAAAATTATTTTCCTCCCATAGTACTCATCTTTTGGCCCAGAAGCTTAAAAGTTGCCTTAAAAGACTTCCACATATGCTGAACCTGTCACTTTTTCATGCATTTAGCATTTGTGTAAGGAAAGCGAAAGGAGAGAAATAGGTATCTGTTTTTCATATTCTTTCCATGGACAATTTCTAGCTTTGATGTCCTTATTCTGTTTCTTAATCACCAGATGCTGTGAGGTCCAGCACACACACATGTGGAAGCAAGAAAATCCCAGGAAAGTCAAGGGCCGTTTCAGTTTTCGTTTGATTTTAGAGATGCCCTGATGGACAAGGCAGTTATGTAGTCAAAGAAACACAGCATTGTGAAATCACAGAAGGTGTCTGTCAGTGTAACAGAGGAAATACAGAAGAGGAAAAAGAGATTTAGGAAATGAACATGACTGCTAGCAGTATATAAACTAAGATAGTATTCAGGGATTAACCTGCAGGTGCCTTCACTAATACAACGACTATTAAGAAAACTATTATACAAGTATCTTACAACAGATTAATAGGAAGTAAGCAAAAAAAAAAAAAAAAACTGCTAAGGAAATACATTATAAAATTAATTGTTCCTTCCTTTCTTTTAAAGGAACACCTGTGCAAAGGTGTCACAAATTATAATGAAACACCGCTGATAAATCTGAACATCAGCCTCAGAAAATTTCTGAGGATTGTTAGTAGCATTGTTAGTAAGCAATTAATTGCAGGTAGTTAGATATAGCATGTTTTGTTCTTTAATATAATTTTAAACGAATGTTGAGAAAACACATTACTGCTTTCATTTTTCTGAAACAGCAAAACTTCTCAGAAAACTGATTTTGTGTACATGCATCTCTTCATATCCATTGCATATTTTAAAACTAAGCAAAACAATTACATGCTTAAATGTCACCACTGACAGAAGGTAAGGTAAGGCGAGATTTGTAAAGACATTTAGCCCTTTTGGAGTATATGGAACATAATATCCTAATATGTACAGTAAATCCAACAAAAGTTTTCAGCCAAAGCTTTGATTCAAACAACATTTGGAGACTGCAGAACCAGCCAAATGCCTATTTATTGAGTTGGTGGCAGGCGGACACAAAAAGGGCCAAACACCTTCCCACCAGCACTACTGTATGCAACAAGCAGAAGCATTAAATATTGAAGATCCATCTACAGAGATTCTATATGGGCCTGTCCCCCCTCACAGCCTATGAAGTACACAGAAGAAAGTGAGATAAGTTTGCAGATACCTATATGAAATTTGTGAACTTGTTAATGATGAAAAAAGGTATTTTCAAAATATGAGGGTGTAAGTATTTAATTTGTTATTTTCTTAGAACATATAAAATGACACAGCACACCACACATTCAAAAACTAGCATTTCTTTATGCTGAACACTGTAATACTTATTATTCTGTAGGTATTCCCCTAAAGCAGGAATATTAAATCAGTTCCCAATCTTAACTACAAATGTTAGGTCCCATGAGAAAATGGCTCAAAGCTTTTTGTTGTCTGGATGTATTACTTGAAATGTCAATACAGAGACAAGTGTTGCAAACTCTCACCAGTTTACCTGACTCTAGAACAGGAGCTGATAGCTGCTCCACACTGACATGTACATTGTCAATATCCATACGTGAGTAGTGTTTTGCAAGATGCTCTTCTGACTTCCCCAGACCTCTTCCTAGGCTTTTGCCTATTCTTCTTTTTATCAGATCCTGAACTTAATTCAGTCTCCTAGGTTTTAATCCAAGGATTACCATCTGATCTAAGTAACTTGGCCTCTGCCAAGTCTTCCAGTAGGTAACTGCTGGTGGTAAATGTATGGAAACAGCGCTTTCCACACAAGTACCATTTATTTCTGAACCCAGTGCACACAGTCTGCGCTAAGCAAAATGAGTTTCTCTTACAAAGAAATGGACAGGCAGAACAGTTACTGATGCACTGACATTCCCCCACCACCTCCCAGAAGGGAACCACTGCGCAGGGAACTTACAGCCTTGTCGGTTGTTGCAGGCAATGCACATAAAGGTCCTCTGCTGTTTGTGGACCTTCTCCCCTCATTTTGCCAGTAACCTGTTTTCAATGCTCTGAACACCCCCAGCTCCAGCCAGTGCAAAAAAGTTATCTTGAAAAGAAAAAACTAATGCTTTCTTAAATCTTAACCTTCTTTCAGCTATTGCACATGCCAATTCCCAGCTTAGCTGTTTGACTTCAAGCAGGCAGTAAACAGTAAAATCAAGTGATACATAATACTTAATGCATAATCTGAGTAAGAAATAAGATAGACATTCTCCCAACTTGCAATGAATATTATACATATCATACAGTACTTTTGAACCCTACAGTTCCTAGGTCTTAATAGCACGTGGGATAGGGGAGAGGCAAGCAAATCATTAGACTAGCAAGATGTTGTGAGCTAACCACCACACAGCCACTCGCTCACTCCCACCCCCAGTGGGATGGAGGAAGAAGAAAGGCAGAGTAAAAGCAAGAAAACTTGGGGGTCGAGATAAAAACTGTTTAGCAAGGGAAGCAGAAGTTGAAGAAGAGAGAAAGAAAACAAAATAAGCAATGCAAGTCAATCACTCACCTCCTCCCACGGGTAGAACGATGCCCAGCCAGGTCCTGAGCAAAGAGGGCTAACCTAAAACCCCCTCATTTCCCTTTCTCTTGCTGAATATGACTCTATATGGCATGGAATATCTCATCAATTAGTTCAGGTCATCTGACTGGTTGTGTGCCCTCCCAACCTCTTGCCCACCCCCAATCTGTGGGGGCACAATGAGAAAGAGAGAAGGCCTTGACGCTGTTCAGCAATAGCTAAAACATCAGTATGTTATCAGTACTGTTTTGGTCACAAAACTAAAACACAGTGCCATACCAGCTGCAGAGAAGAACATTAACTCTATGCCAGCCAGGCCCGGTACACAAGAGATTTTTGAAAAAACATACCCAGAGAGGGATGGAGAAAATGATGTCTTGTATCTCTGCATGCATCTCATTGCATTTGACTCCACAACAGAACAAGTTGTGTGATACATAAACTGATTGTGATACATAAATTGATACATATTTTTTTGCTTACTAGTAACGCTTTGCATTTCTCATTTTGAATTGTGATATTCTTTTGTAAATTATATTGGTTTCATAAAACAGACATGACTTTCCATAATACCTGTATTAGTCCTTTAATATTGGGCCTGAACTCCGAGTCTGATTTCACCAAAGTACTTTTCTTTCATCTAAATGTTCCAGGGCGAAAGATCTTCACTCACACCAACTCAAACTCTTCTCATACAATGTAGTCTTCCTCACAGTGAAGATACTCCATCTGAAAAAGTCTCCTTACATTCATTAAATTTTACAAACCATATTTTAGCATCCATTTTGGTCTGTAACTGTGGTCCCAAAAGAGTAAGTTTCGTAGCATCCTATACCCAGGGCCCTGTGAACACAAGGCGACTCTACCTACACACGTCCATTCAACTTGTTTAGCAAGTTTACCAACTCAAGACAAACAAGATTTTACCTTCTACATTTCAGAAGAGATTGCTAGATAATAGTTTCAGAATTTTAAATCCTGTTACTAATTTAAATCTATTTTAAACAAATTAGCAGCTAGATAGCTATAGGATATGTGGGATATCAGAAAAATACCTAGGGAATAGATGTACAAATAAAGGAAGACACCATAGCAACAGGCATAATTTTTAAGGTTTAAGCAGAAAAGCAAGCATGCACTGACTTTCTACTTGGATTCATGCAGCCGTCAAAATGAATTTAAACTAGATACAAGACCTGTACAGCCCAATTTAATTTTATGAAGCAATTTTTCAAACAACTATATGCCAGTTGCAATGTACAAGATGAGATGCGGGTGCTGTATCCTTTATTGTAGCAACTATGTGGTAATTTGTCTGTCAACTCTCTTGCTAGTTGAAGTGTGGCTATTAATCTATTTGTGTTTGGATCAATTCCAATTTTCTAGTCTTCTGGGCAGCTTTCAAAAAGACTCCGTATTTCATAAAAAGAACCTCCCACAACACACATTTTCTTCTGTCTTCCCATATGTTGCATTTTTCTTCAAGATAACTCTCAACTAGTGCCCAAGGTTAACATGCTTCTGCCATGGACTGGTAGCACAACTAATGCTTTCTTTCAGATCTACAGAGATGAATAACACCTGATTTACTCTGGTGAGCAGGAATTCCCTCATTCAGTAAGATACTTGTTGAGGGAAAGAGAAAAAAATATCTTGCATTATTTTAAACGTCTATTTTACACTGGGTTTTAATGATTTTACAAGGCCAGCATCGATGTCTCTGTAGCTGTTAAGGCAGCCAATAATAAGACCAGGTTAATACACATCTACACTAAACACAGGGTAAATACAGGTTAACAATGATGAGAACTTTGTGCATGGCTAAGTAGTTGAGTGTAGAACACTATTTTCTGTGCTATTTTGGATTTCATTACCAAGATGGAATGACCATAACTGACTCATTATGTTAAGTGTGTAGATGGATGTTCTTTATTTAAAGAATACTTTGTTGTTAGGAATGCAGACTACTCCACTAACACTACTGATCACCGTGAACACAGTACTGCTGGCCTTCATATGAGCTTGGCTCCCACAAGACAGATTTGGTTCACATAACCTGTGTCACCACTAACTTGATGGCACTGATATCTCTTATGATAAAGCAACTGACGATTAATGCTATCTCGACCTGGGAACCCAGAGTCACGTATTAGTTATGGAAAAGGAATAGCAAATATGTTTTGAAGATGGACTCAACAGAAGGCCACTAAAACTATGATTTGCATGAGTTCTGATTGCAATGAATTCTGATTGTAAGGGTTATACAAGTAAAACCTAGTGGGCGCACATTCTTACAGCATAACAGGAATGTTGTCTTCTGCTTCCTTTACAGTTGGTGGAGAGACAGGAACTTCTGCAGCACAGTCAAGCCCATCCAAACCTTCACTGCCCCAGAGGATGCTCTCTCTACAACCACTGCGGGGAAGACTAGAACAGTTGGCTGCACATCAGACACACCACACTCAAACATCTAGCATTAGACAGGATTAATCCAGGCCTCAGTGTTTTGCTATTCTCTGTCATTCACTCTGCATTAGAATTCTTGTTTTAACTGTATCATGGTTAATGAGTTTAACACAGTGGATGGATCTGCCCAAGATAAGGTCCTGTGATTTCCTACACAGTGCTTAAAGGTGAAAGAAAAGGGATGCTGAATTGTTTCTTCTCTGAATAGGCACATTCTAGTAAGAAAGAGATGGGGAGAACCTCTCCTTATAACAGCAATACACTGAAATGTCTTTAAATGTTACATTGTCAGCAAACATATCAGAAAAGTCTGCGCCCTCTCTTTATGCATGAGTACAAGCACAGTCACCTCAGTGCACAGGGCTTTTTCTCTTTGTGGCAGGGACTCAAAATAATTATCTTGACCATGGCTGTAAAACATAGATAACTAGACTGTTAAAGCCAAAAGGAAAAACATGTAGTTTGGAATTAATTAATAACTCGGATGAAAATACAACCATATGCATTATTTGATAGGTAGTACAGTATGGATGGTTCCCAGAAGGCATAAATACAAACAGAATATAATCAACAGCGGGTTTGTTACTGGATTTACAGCAAGGAGAGTAGATTTTCATCATAATCCTACATCAGAGGCAGAAGGACACTAGATGACTTACTGCAGATGAACAAGACTACTGCAAGATAAATAAAGTACACTCAGCATTTTCAGAGTATTAGAATAACTATCGTCAAATAGAAATGTTAAAAAATATGCTCAGCAAAGACTTAAGGAAGCTGTTTTTCTTCCCAAGGAAGTTAAGCAAACTGTGCTAAATTGTGAAGTTCTGAGATTCTTTTCAAGGAACAACTGTTATCTATATCACTGAATGATTTCTTTGTATTATACATACCTTCTATCATCCACATCAAGCAATGAAAATAACTAGCGAATGATTTCTAAAAAGAAATAATGTCTTTACTCATCCAAAAATATCTAAATATATCAAGTAATATATCAAATTCTACCCATCATTCATAGCTACAGCGAAAGGTTCTCCAGTGACAATCTGAAGGAGAAAAATACAGACTTTTTGAAAGGCCAAAGTTTATTTCTCAAAGAAGGAATGATCCTTTCCTATCACAAAACTTCTCTACTGCAAAATATCGTATTTAAATAAAACACTGACATAATCAAGGAACAGAGAAATGTTCATAGTTTTAAGGACTTTCTTTCATGACATTCTTTCTAGTCATGGAAATCATGATAAATAGGTGAGAATATGTCTCTTCTGCTCTTTCAGCACAATTTGCTACTGACAGTGATCTGTCATTCATTCCCATGATCTTCTACTCTTTCCCTTCAGTCAGAAGGACAAAACACCCAACTGCCATCTCAGCTGTTTTACTCTTCATCAGCAGGTTCCCTTGTGAAGATTTCAGTCATTTCTGTGACAGTGCTGTCTCTCCTGCTTAACAAATAAGTCACGCTTCCTCCTTGGAAGATGAAGTGGTATTTTTATATTTCAGTGATCAAAACACACAAATGCACAATTAGTCTTTAATCAGAAGATAGTCAGCAGACTGATAGCAAGAAAACCAATGCAGGGCACTTATGGTGGAATTTACTGAGTGTGATTCAACCACCTAAAAGGTAGACATCTAGCCTTAGTTTCTGCTTTAGTTGAGAAAAAAGTGTCAACATCTCCAAGGGCGATTCATTCTACCTAGCTTAGATACCTTCTTTATAAGGAAATTAATCTTCTTTGACAACGTCTTTCGGCTATGACTTAGACCAATGCCATTTAAGTTGCATCAGAAAGTGAGCAGTGTTGTACTATTGTACAGCATGCAACTGAAGTAACAGCAAATTCTTCATATGCGAATGGGTGTTAATTACTAAATAGCTGTACAGCAATTGCTGTTTGGGTCTGTGTGTATAAACATACACAGATAGATGTGTGTGTATATATATATATGCAGCTATTCATATGTACTATGAATATATACATACAAAAAGATTTACAAAAGTGAAATGTTTGGGAGCAGAAGGACAGAAATCCAAACTTTTGTTTCAGTTTGGTTTGTGGACTACTATTATGATTTTAATTAGTAAAATAATCTGGAAAAAGACACTAAGTCTTAACCTAATGGCATAATATAGTCATGGCAGTCACTTCTTATAACCCTCAAGTACTTGAAGATCCTGCTTTTGGGGGGGGAGGGGGTTATTTATTTTGTTTTGCCTTTTTTGTTTTGTTTTGTTTTCTTTGGTGTTTGGTGGTGGTTTTTTTTAATGACAGTAGAGTCTTGGAAAGGTTTCCACAATGTTTCACAAATTTTTCACATTCAGCAATGGCAGTTATGACATGACATTTCCTATCTTGACAACATAAACTTCGGCTTTATCATTTTCTAGTGATCCCAAGGGTCCTACAAAGCTGACATGTTAGTACCCTAATGAAAGCTAGATCTTGTATCTGATCTAAATAGCCACAAGTAAGGATTACATTCTGTAATACAACCTTATCATCCACATGTATATTCAAGCCCCTGGGGGAAACTGTTGCCATAACATGAATCTAAAAGACATAAAAGATCAAGGGACCGAAATAACATAAAAGGAGAAAAGTCTGTGCACAGAAGTTGTGAATGATTTCGTGCTGCGTATAACCTGCAACACTGGTGCACAGTCTGGGGCTGATCGGAAATGTGAGAACATGAGACACTTCTCTGTTCAGTTAATAAGTACATGAATGACAATATAATTTCATATTCCTCAATAATTCAAGACAAATGCTCAGAGTATTCATTTTTCTCCAGTTTGTTTTCTGTATCCCATGCTGTTTGCTTTATAGAGAAGAATGAAAAGCAAACACAGAACAAAAAGAATAAAGTATCAAGGCAAATGAGAACAGCATACAAAGAGGCAAAGCAAAACCAAATTAAGAATACGAAACAATAGCTTATTGCAAAAAGAAGCATTTGAAGAACATTCTGGAACAGAATCAGAGTATAATTTAGGTTCTCTCAAACTTCCAGTAAAAATGTGTTTGTTTTTTTAAGAAAAGAATTTTAATAACGTCCACCACATTTTACTGTGTGCTGACCCAGGCTGTAATTTGTACCATTTTTGATAATTTACAGCATTTATCCCACAATTTGAGATGTGATTCATCAAACATGAAAATATTTTCCAGATTATTAAACTAATTTACTTAAAAGCTGTGTAGAGGTTCTAACTCCACTTGTCAATTCTTAACTGCATTTAAAGAAAAGTTAAAAACACAACTAAGATGTATCATCTAGATTATGACAGTATCTAATATCTAACATGTAATTTCTAAACCTATAAAAAGATGATTCTTAGTGCTAAATATAAAGATATAAATGTATAGATATGATATAAAGAAGTAGTTGAAAGAACAAAAAAAAAAGTTTAGAACCATAGAAGAGCTTCCAGTAGCACAGACTGATTTAACATTTGGTCATGTTGCTTTCCCTTATTTATTTATTTTGGCTTTGAATTAAACACATTATTTGCACCTCCATCTGTCACAAAGCAATCCTTGTCCCAGTTTTTGTTTGTATCATTCTGTTTCCTTCACACCATTAGCATTTCTTCCTCGACTAAGAATGAGTGGTCTCTTACAAAACCAGTATTTCAAGCAGTGATTTTGAAGATGACATACCCGACAGAAGTTCAGTGATGTGTACTTCACATTCTCATTACAATTAATGTCCATGAGCATTTTAAAGGAGAATATGATTTTGTGGAAAACCTTAGCATACATATTGTTATAACTTGGCCTTTTTTCAAGGACAGGGAGAAAGAAAACATGACAACTGACAGCACTGGTGAAGGGAATGAGGTTAACTAGGGCAAGAAACAAAGGGATATGAGTCAAAGAAACAAAAATACATCTTGGAGGTACTTGTAGGGATACATCTTACACTTCACACAAGTTAGTCCAAAATTAAAATGTTCTTGAAAACAACTGAACTCCATGTGAAGTGGAGAAAGCATAATTTGAATAAGGGATTTATGTACATTTATTTTATTCTAATTGCAAAATGAAATTCTGAATTCTTGCTAGATTGATTTAAGTATTGCCATTGAGTTCTGTAGATCCAGAAAAATTTCCAGATATAGTTCAGATACTCTCATCAACTTCACTGTTAAAACTGGCAACATTTGTTAAGTGACAAAACTGTCTAAAACTTCATTTAATAAAGTCAGAAGAACCAATCCTGTCATTACTTGACATATTTCTCTTACAAAATTTGTACAAGTAGCATAATCAAACTCACACAGATGCTGGTATTTCAGAAAACAGTATTTTTTTGATATTTCCACAATCAGAAATTTCCTTTCACATTATTTAATTTTTCAGGCATTTGCTCTATCTTTATTTTACTGAAAAGACTATGCTGAGTTACTTATGTAATAAAACCTGGGGAGTAAATAGGTTCTTAAAATAATTTGAACTTAAGGAGTTCAGATCTTTCTGTAGCATTTGACAAGCAACCTTTGTATTTCTGAGATCAATGTTTGATCATTCTCATTATCTAGACTGGAAATCTATGATTTTCCTTAAGTCCTAAAGCTTAGGCTAAAATTCCTACAGGATGTTATTTCATTGTAAAACCAAGATAATTATCTTTGAAATCATCACAGGAATTAAAAAGCCACTTTACAAGGAGTTCCACATTCCAAGCTTCCACACTGTAAACTAAACATCGATGATGTTGGTTTTTTTCCTTCTGAAAGACACATGACCTCAAGCCAAATGAATCTCAAACCAAGATTAAGATGAGCCAATGTGGCATGTGTATTTTCACTCAACTTCAAAAATGCAGCTGTCCAGTACAAATTGTAAAATCAAGAGACAACTCTCCAGCAGATGAATTAGACTTATGCTTCATAGGATGTCCAGAGGGATTACAATTTCAAAACAGAAGAAAGCTTAGCAGAAGAAACTCTGACTGCAGTACAAACAGCAAGTTGCATATGCTGATTCTGATCACAGTTGATGAGTGAGAAAGAGGAGCACTGTCAAGTACATGATCACAGTCAAAGTGCTCAAGTCACAGTGCTTCCTGCAATCCCAAGCAAAACACAGTGCTGACATGAGTTAAACATGGGAATAGGTGTACTGGAATCCAAATGCTCTGTTTTACATGGGAGTAAGTTAAACTGCATACTCTCACTTGCGGAAGCTGGGCAGGCAACACCACAAGATAATAAACAGCAACTGCAAGATGAAAATACTGGGAGATTCTGCACCCACTTCTGAATCAAGACTTACTACACTATTTGTGATTTGTGGCGGTTTTTCCTGAAGGGCTTCTAATGACTCTGGAGAGCCCATAATGGCACCTCTACCCCATGACTGTTTAGTTATCTTACCCTCACCTGTAGCCATGTCTGTTGTACTAGGACATTGCCAGCAAACCCTGAGAAGTTTTTGGGCAGGTGCAAGAATTTAAAATGGTAAGGTGATGTAAAAGAAATGCTAGTTATAGTCTTTAGATAATCAAGTGAATGAATCCTTGGAGCAAACTGTAAATGTTAAGCAAAGAATTCTGCTCAGTAGGGATCAGGTGAGAAGAGTAGTGACACAAACAGCGGTAACACGTTACTTCCAAGTCATTCCCTTCCTACATAAAACATCAGCAGTCATAAACTTCATTCTTCTCCTTTGTTCTACAGAAGTACAATTTCCATGATTCGTTTAGATCTTTATATTGTGGCCTTTATCATAGTAACCAAAATCTAATGCTGGGCTTTGTAAACCAAGATTTTGCTCAGAGAAATAAATTCTGAAAATCCACAAAAGCAAGAGGGACCCACACTATCACACTGAGCAACCAGGCTCCAGTTGTCCCTAAAGGACAACTGTGTAGTTTAGATCACACATTAGTTGTACTCACTTAAATGTTTCTACTTATTGTCTAACTTTCTCAACAGAAGGCAAATTATATGTAAATTCTAATTCATCTTGCTCTTAAAAATAATGCACCTTCCTTTCACTGTGACAATTTCAGAGGTGGCACAGTTGATCATCTCAATTTCTAAACCTTCCCTACATTCATGCTCTACCTAAAATTCCATCTGCTCATTAATAGTGTCACTTGCAGGGCAAGACTCTTTCCACCTGCTGAGAAAAAGCATGCGGCACCCAGCAGTAAGTAGAACTGAGACAAGGAATATGATAGCAAGACGCCACAACACAAGAAAGTTTTGATTCCATTAATTCTTTTTGTGCCCTGGGTTATAGTCTATGATTTTCGTAGCAAATGCAAACCAGACATTTATTAATGGCAAACAGAAAGGCCAAACCGTTTATTTCAACTTGATTTACAGTATCCCATTATTTTGCTTATGCAATTTCAGCATAATCAGGAAACTTTCAGGAAACACCACTGATCACTCAAGTTTTATGTAGTGAAACACAAATATGAAACAATTTCACAATTCAAATCCAATACTTTCCAGATAGCTAGTTTATCTATCTTATTTATTCTTTTCTAAGAGTCTGTTTTCCTCTTCCAATGCTTTCATGCTTAGCTTTAAGAACATGGTAGTTTCCTGAAGCTCAACAGAATTACTCAAATGCTTAATTTTAAGTACACGTTTGCAAGATCAGTGGTTTAGTCTTGTCTTTTCACATATCATATAATGCACGGCATATGGTAAAACATTCTAATAATGGTGAAGCCCTGGAGCAGCGGCCCTTTGTATCTGAATCTTCATACTGTGAATTGTTCATCAGGCAATTCATTTTAAGTGTACCAGAAATGCTTCTTCTGTGGGAACAGATGCCTTTAATGGCTAAACTCTTTATTTGATGTCTCAGACCCTGCGATTCCTACTGTGTACAAGGTGCTAATCAAGTTAAGATTCTGGTAACGCAAGAGGAAGACATTTCAGTTATATATTTTAAGAGCTACAAACACAGTTAAAAATGCTTAGGCATCTAAATCGATCATAATAAACAAAGCTAGCAGATAGTGCTTGCTTTGTTCACAGTGCTGGCTTACTTCTTTCTCAGCCTATTCAGTCTGCATGGCTACAAAAAGATCAGACTTGCATTATGCTTGTACTTCTTGCAGTACTAATAATTTGATTTTCCAGTGTTAGATTCTTAAAAGCTTATTTTCAAGGCTTAATCTTAAAGATGGCAAGTGAAGAAGCTAACAGGAAAAAAATCTAAGTTGCTCCCCTCCTCTGCTAAAACATTTTGGAGCAAAAAGGAAAAAATACTTGTTGATTATTCTGTACATTCATTTGTGTCCAGCTTACTGGACATTCACAGATATCAATCAAGAGGCAATATGATGTAATGGCTGAGTGTTTTATCTGATACATCAAGACATAAAGAAAATAACAAGTGCAGTAGGTAATGGACGATGAGAGACTAGGAAGGTCTAACAAGTTGTTCAACACCAAGATTCATGTTGTATACAGTCAACAATTGTTACTCTTGAACTGAAAAAAATTACACTTTGGTAATTACTGGGTAGCTCATTTCCCTGACAAGTTATCATTTTGACTCGAATAGCAGAAGATAGTTTCCCATTTTCACAAATTAAGCTTTTTTCCTTGTGTGAAATTAGAATTCCCCCTTTTTTTCTTTTTTTTTTTTTGTTCCCTAAATGAAACTGGATAGAACTCAGATCTTGCACATCTAGAGTTGAGGGTTGAGGATACAAAAAGTAGGAATGTCTCTTCTGTAATATCTCTACTCACATCTATGCATCGTTTTTGTGCTTGTTTGTGTGAACAGAGAAGGATAAAGAAAAAAGATTTTCCACTCTAGCATCATTATGGAGAGGAAGAAAAGGAAAACATAACTTTCAAGATTTTTATTGCAGTTTTATCTCCTGGCACTATTATAATTTACTTTATTTGTTTAACTTAAAGACTAGGTGATTTCCTTCTCAGAAGTCTAGTATATTTGGTTATGATTTTTTTAAATCAATCAGGCCCCACAAATAGAATGTAAGTACTTTAGCTGTGTATATCTTAGTTTCAATGTAGAGATAGTAAGTATACCGTGTAGATCTCAACATGTCAGTTTCCTGTCCTTAAGTGGCCATTATTTTTCAATTTTTATTACAGATACCTTTTTTTAATCGAGTTAAAAGACATTCACAGAATTGAGAAATTTAACACAGCTCCCGGATGGTTTCCAAACTTTTCACTACAAAAAAATTCTGCTAGTAATTGTTACAAAAGATTTTTTCCTTCACTTTGGCACTCTGGAATAGAATAAAGCTGAATTCTTAAATGATTAACTTACTCCACAAGAAATCATTAATTCATTAAACAACTTTAATTAATGTTTGGAGCTTACGTTCAATCCAATTCAGCATAAACAAATATTTATCATTTTTCCTTCACAAAGTATTCAATCAGTTTAACATGTTCTTTATTTTAAGCATCTCTGTCTCTATATTTAACCAGTTAGTTTGTGATGAATACAGATTATTGAATCAGGCTTTCTGGGGAAAAAAAACAAACCAACAAAAAATCCCCCAAACAAACCCTTGTTTCTTCTTTCTAATTATTTACTGAATGGGTTTGATCGGTAATGTCAGGTTAAATCCTAAATTATGTTGCAAGAGTAAAAATGGATTAAGCAAAATTAATTTTGGAAGTTGTGAGTTTTCTGTCTGTATCGCTGGTTGGTGTGGCTGGGATAACTATTTTCTAGGACCACTGGATGTGGGCTGCGAGTGAATGTATGCAAACCTACTTACACCCTGACAGATGAGACCCTGAAGAAACATAAACATGAGGTGGGTCTCCCCTTCAAGCCAGCTCTCATGCTCACTGTAAATCTCTCCTAGCACAGGCTCAGGTGTGAAAGAGAGAAATGAGAGGAAATCTCATGATGTTCTTCAGATGAGAGTAGCTCATATCTCTGCTTAGCTGATGACGTTAGCTATCGTATGTGTAAAGTTAATGGGAATTTTGTCACTGGATTAAACTCTAACTCCACTGAATCCTACTTTGTGAATTGTGAACTGTAATTGATGAGGGTTTTAAACTCTGCAATCCTGCCAGGGAACAGCAATGGGTGCAAAAATAAATTGGGGGTTTTATTTATATTCACAGATTTTATTTGTTCATCTTGCAACTTTACTACTTATTTTTATTTGAATGTTAGTTTATCCCAGAAGTAACAGAATTATGAAATACTATCATCAGTTTCCAACTCTCCCTTCCCTGAAGATATTGTTGGAAAAACTATTCAAGTTTCAGAGCTTAGGTCACACTCCTTTAAACAATCTACTGTGATTTACAAAAAAAATCAATCAGTCAAATGAAGACTTTATATTATACGGTAGAAAAAAACAGCTGACAGTCCAAATTCAAACCCAGCATGAAAAAAGGCAACCTGGCTAAGATACATCAAATGCTAGGAAGTCTTCAGTTTTTTTACCTTTGCAGAGCTTCAACTCAAATAGCACTTTTTTCCCCAGTAATAATAAGGACAAAAACCAATAATTTATAATGATTAAAACTTTTCTGGGCACAGAAAAAGAAAAGCAACAAAGCAATTTCCTCAGGCTATCCTGTTTCATTTAATCTTTTTCTTCCTCCCTTCCAGAGCTTTACTGCTTTGTTCTTTATTATTCTTTCTTCCTACTAACCCTCATATTCCTTTGAACTGGAATACCCCGCTGTACATGGAAAGTCATGTAAGCAAACTTATCTTTAAAGTGTACGGTCTTACGAAAACAATGAAGATTCTTAAAAATAAAAACTAAATTCCTATAATGGCTCACCTGCTGCAGACTTCCACCAATTAAACTGCTTAGACTTCTGAAACCAGGTGTAGTTACTTCTTTGAAATTCTCTGGTTTATGATAATGACAGAAAAAAAAATAGTTCAAGTAATTATAATTTTTTTTTTACTTTAACATTTTTCTTTCACCAAGTATTCACTTTGTAGCTCATTACAATTTACCAGGTAAATCTGGAGTAGTAGTGGTATGGTGAACTTCTATATTCATTGCTATTTTCAACCTCTTCTAAGACCACGCAAGTAATTCTGGGAGCATTTCAGTTTAGGACTCTGTGGTTACACGAATTCTGGTAAATTAGATGTGCCAAAGCCTGTTCTGTGGCACTGAGAGTAAGTGGTGTGGCTTGCCTGCAAAATGTTAAAATCTCTTCTGTTTCAGAACAGAGAGGCCTTATCTATACTAGTTATCAGGAACTGCCATTGACCTATGCTAGCCCTTAAATTCTCCCTAAATACTGTTTGAGAAAGTGATAATGTCATAAGCCAAAGCATTTTAGGAAACATGCCAACAACTAAACTGCTCTAGCCCTGTTTGCTACTATACATAGCTTGCAAGTCCAGCATCGTCTGAAGTACAAAGCAATAGCCCCTGGAACACCTTGGGATATAATACATTGCTCTCATCATAAAAATCACTCGTTATTAAATCTAAAATATCAGCTGGAAATTTGACAGTTTCTTCTGTGCTTGGGAACTGCAAGTAGTGCTATGACCTTTTGGCAAAGATATCCTTGCATTTAAAGATTTTGTAATTACTATATTTTAAAGCAATTACTATATAGCAAAATATAGCAATTAATATAACTACTGTGATATTAAAATAATTAAGCCAACACAAAACATTTTAAAACCTGAAACTTGCCTTTTACACCAGTACTTCTGTGAACTCAATTTCAACATTCATTTATTTTCTCCCTTTTGCTCACACCTGTTTTACGCTAAATATAGTTTACCAAAATCAAAGGAACAAAATAATTTTACATGTGCTATTAATAAAACAAAAGGCATCATTTGGAAAATAAAGAGTAGCCTAGTGAAAATAATGACATCCTGAAGGCATATGTTGTTTGTATTTGCCGTCACTTGACTGCTGTTGTAGTAACATAGATGAGCGTACTAGCAGTTGGCTAAGGATCTTTGTATCTTTTTAACCACAGATACAGGAGAATAGTAATTCTGGCACCACAAAGTCAAATATAATAGATGATCAAATTATTTCTAGCTACTACCAAATTCTGGAATAATACTGGGAAATTGGATTGCTCTCTCTAGATACTTCAGTATGCGTTTCAGGTAACATCTATTCAAGAAGTATATGCATGTAATATAATACAAAGAAGAGGGAACAGAAACAAGGAAGGATTCTGTATCCTTATTCAGTGCAGTACAGCACCACTTGGTTCAGTAGTCTATATTAATCTACAGTCTCTTAAAATTTGATACAGTCCAGTCTTCCATGGAGCAATTTGTATGGCAGCTAAATAAAAGAACTTTGAAAAATAATTCACAACTAATAAGTCACCTTTTGTGAAGTAAAGTACTGAACACTCTATGTTTATATGAAATATACAGTAAATGGAACTAGGAAATTTTATTTGAAGGTGTGCTTATCTTTCCTATAAACTGTATTTGTTTAATGATTTCTCTACCTAGATTTCAACATAGGATGGAAGGCTATGGTGGCCTTGATTTAGTCTCTGCTAGGGTTTGTAGGGTGCTATTTTTGCTGTTGACAAAAGTCTTGACATTAATTCTGCAGCAGAATGGATTTTTCATGTCTCATATCCCTGCTGATCCTACTGAGTACTATTTCCATTTCTGTCCCAGTGAGTCAAAGGCACAGTTACCTCCATCTCCAGCTAACACATCTCTAGATCAGAACCGCTACCTCGTCTAAGCTATCCAACTACTAACATAGTTGGACTAAAATAACAACCATTGGTTTTAACATGTTTTTGCTAGAAATTTGCTGCATCTTTCTTAGTGAGCAAGACCATGTGCCTGAAGGTATGCTGTTTTTCCAACAGTACTTACTGTTCTAATAAAAATATTCATTCACATTAATATATGGAGTAAACGGAATTCTTCAGGCTGTTAAAATGTGAAATACACAATATTTCACAGTACATTTAGCTCACAAATTTTCCTCTGTCATTATTAGCTCTGTCAGGCTAAAGCTTCTGCTGCACTTACCTATTTCTGTATGTTATACTCAGCATGTGTAATCTCTACACCATGAAAACCAATGCTTTGTTTCAGCTTCCTATCACAAGCTCACATTTGAAACCTCATTCCAACATTGTAAATGGCACACTGACCCTAACTCCTGGCACATAAGACCATTACAAACTGAATATACACATGTCAAATCTCTCAGATTGATTTCTGTCAAATAAAGATCAAAGGTTATAAATGCTTCTTTCACCCATTCACTTAGAGAACTAAGTCTTTTTATCCTACCTTTGTATGACTGCTGGATTCCAAGTGACAATGTCTTTCCAGCAGTAAGTAAACATACAATGACTTGAAAATCTGGAAAAGGAGATTTTGCCTGTGGTGACACAAAATATGTAGCAACTTAGGGCAGATAACACATAAATCTTTGCAAAACTGGTAAGAACAGTTCAGTATAAACATTCTAGGAGATTGCAACCACATTGCTTTCTAAGGTCCACTCCTGAAACATAGGTTTAACTTTATGTTTTCATTTAGCTATCTGAAGCAGAATTTCAGCAACAGTCTTACTTGCAGCAGGTATGCAATTATAAAAGCAATGTTACATATAGAATTAAAAAGACTGTCACATTATGACACTCCATTTTGCTAAATTATCTTACATTTTAATGCAAGAAAATTCTAGATTAAAGCTTATCACATAGATTAACCTCTGGATTGTCCATTCTCCTATCACAATAAAATGCTTTTAAAATGTGTTACTGCTGAATTCTGCAGTCATGAGTCATGTTAAAATACACAATAAAGAAAACGAGAGTCTGCCCTGAAGCCTTTGTGTGAAGAAGAAAGACTGATCAGATTAGAAAATACAATGGAGGAATATAAGACAGAAAAGACCACATGCATCAGTAGGGTCAGACCTTGACAACAGCACAACAGCTGATGGATCCAGAAGAGTCCACTGATCAGCTGTTCTGCACACCTCTGTGGACTATGGCACTGCCAACAACCCTACAGCAAGGACCTACTTGCTCCTTTGGGTGCAAGACCAAAGTATACAGTCTAGCCTATTATAGAAAGAGAACACATGAGACCAAAGACAAGCAGTTGGGAAATGTAAGGTGGACTTCACAACCTAGAGAATGCCAGTGAAGAAAGCAAGCTATTATTTTATTTTCTCTCATTTGTTGCTATCTCACCTCTAAAAAAGCAGACCATTGCCTCTTAAAAAGAGGAAAAGAGCTTGGATTTTACATATAATAAATGGTAACATATGACACAAAAAAATGCTTTAAATACTTATACTTCCTTGGTTAGCATTATATCTGAGATTTCTTCACACAGGACTGTTGAATTTGGATGTAAATATGTAGTTGCACTTTTTTTTTTCTTTTTTTTTTTAAACTGGAAATCAAGTTCAAGCTTTCCCTTAGCCTTTTTTTGGTGGAGGGCACCAAAGTACAAGGAATAAAAAGAGCTCCCTTTTCTTATCAGCTACCAGTGTATACCTCTACAGACGCACGCTAGAAACATGGCAAAACTTGATAGAACATCTCTGGCATACAGAGAAGCAAGGAACGTATTGAGGCAGGGTTTGTGAACTCTTGGTCTAACATTAGGAAAACCCTTCTCTTTTGATTGCAATGACAAGTGAAATACAGCACTTGAAATTTATCTGGGAGATACCTGAATCCGAGGTTATGGAGGTCTCACCTCTAGGTCACTGAAACCAAAGCAAGCTGAAATTGCACAGGAGTGTTAAAAATACAACAAATGTAAATCTGACAACCATCAAAGTTCTGAGTGTCAGCCGGATTTTTTTTTCACAGTTCTCCTATAGAATTCATGCATTTTAATTAGCCTAATAATTTGTACATATGGTGAACTATAATTATTTTGCTTTCAGGTTGATTTACTAATGTTGACAGGAAAGGAGTGTAAAAGCATCATCCTTTATTTTTTTCAGATAACTTGATGCAGTGATGGAGTGATTAGAAGGATTATAAATAATAAAATATTATACACTTTCAGGAATGTCCAGAAATTTTGAATTAAAACCACTATTACAAAAAGGTCACAAAAGCTTTGTTCAGCTTAATTTGTGCCTTAACACTCTAAGCGTCTGATGAAGTCTAATGGAGGGTATTTTCTCTGTTCTTCAAAAAATGATAGTTCAAGCAGCAGTGGTTCCTTTATAAAATAGTGTATCTTGTAATACAGTGAAAACCTTAAATTAAGTTCTTCTTTAGGTTTCCATGTGTAGGAATATGATGATGTATGCAAGATCACTTGCATCCAGTACCCAGAAATCTAAGAAAGTTTTTGATTCATGTTCCTAATTTCTTACTTAAGTGACAACACTGCAAAATGTAGGCTGGTTAAAACACTTTCCAAGGGCAATCTATTGAAAATAACATCCTGTTCCATATGGATACCAGACATTACACCAAAGCTGCAGGTTTTCAAAGCCCAAATTTAGGAACAAAGGATTGGCACTGGCAGTCTTGATCATCTACCTCAAGCCTCTTGCAATCTCAATCAATTTTGTAAAAGCTGTTTAGTCCAAAAGGGTCAAGTGAACATATACGGTATGTATTCTCACACAACAATTGACACAAAATATTTTTCAAACTCCACTGTCCACTATGACCCAGGGCCCCCAAATCACAACTACTTCCCTTCAGTATCAATATGTACCTCAGGGATTTTCTTTGTTTGGTTGGTTTTTTTTAAAAAAACATGATTCCTGACAGCAGACTATGGCTCAAACAATAAAGGAAATTAGAAGAAGATGACAGCAATGGCTAACAATGTAAGTTTGGGGAGGAACCCTTCTGAACCATAGAATGGCACTTAGCAATGGGCAAGGCACAGAAGCCAGGTTCTTGACAGAGTTTATCATTACTGAAATTTTACTGTAGCCTACTACACATCTCTGAGGCCTCTGCGGCTTACATTTTCAGGAAGGATTAAGAAAGAAAAGAAACCTCCCCCAAAACCAGTGTTATGATTTATCACATAAACAAGCAGTCTGCCTTTCAAGCAGTGGCGTATCCAGAACTGTGTATTGGCCTCCCCAGATTATAGGATACAAGGCTGAAAGAGCTCTCCTCAGCTACTGAGTATAAATTCCAGAAACTGCAAGCAGCCTCAGCATGTAATCTTGTCTGTAAATGTATCAAGCTTCATTGTATGAGTAACCAAACTCCTTGTCTTCATTGCTTCTATTGCCATGACTCTTTTGAAACATTACAATCTGCAGTTTGCAAAAACAATAAGAATGGTGACAATGGCAAAAATTAATTCATATCATTAATTTCTCTAATATTAAAATGCATAGAAAATAATCTATGAAACAAATAACTGAATCGTGAATATTCATAGTTTGGAATGGGTAACTAAATAATTTTGAAAGTAGTGAATACAGTGAATACACTCAAATGGTTTGTTTAAAGAGAATGCTTCCAATAGATTATTTATTATTTTTACCCTGTAACAATTTTTTACCTTCACAGGTGATACTGTGAGAAAATCTACAAAAACGTCATTCTACTTTAAGGTGTTTTACTCTTACAAATAAAGACAGGAGAATCAATGTAAGTTAACTAGCATCAGCACCTGAGAAAGGTTTATGTGAACACGTGAACAATAAATCCATACATTAGTACAACCACCAGGCAAACTCAAACTACACAAGACAGTGTGGTAATTTTCTAAATTAATTACCTCTAAGTTAAAGGTGAAGCTTTACATGTTCCTTGACTTCCAATGTCAGTCTTAGTTCTCCCTGTCTGTAGCCCTCCTGAATCAGAGCAGTGCAGTACCTGACACACTTTGTCCCTTTGTCCTCAAATGCAAGGAACTTCCTAAGTGTCGTGGTTTAACCCCAGCCAGCAACTAAGCACCACGCAGCTGCTCACTCACTCCCCCCCACCCAGTGGGATGGGGGAGAGAATCGGGAAAAAGAAGCAAAACTCCTGGGTTGAGATAAGAACGGCTTAATAGAACAGAAAAGAAGAAACTAATAATGATAATGATAACACTATTAAAATGACAACAGTAGTAATAAAAGGATTGGAATGGACAAATGATGTGCAGGGCAATTGCTCACTACCCGCTGACCAACACCCAGTCAGTCCCGGAGCGGCGATTCCCTGCGCCCACTCCCCAGTTCCTATACTAGATGGGACGTCCCATGGTATGGAATACACCGTTGGCCACTTTGGGTCAGGTGCCCTGGCTGTGTCCTGTGCCAACTTCTTGTGCCCCTCCAGCTTTCTCGCTGGCTGGGCATGAGAAGCTGAAAAATCCTTGACTTTAGTCTAAACACTACTTAGCAACAGCTGAAAACATCAGTGTTATCAACATTCTTCTCATACTGAACTCAAAACATAGCACCGTACCAGCTACTAGGAAGACAGTTAACTCTATCCCAGCTGAAACCAGGACACTAAGGAACGGCACAGAGTTGGAGGTGGCACCAGCCATGCCTCATGCACACCTTTGCTATGCTAGACCTGGGAGAAGACAATCCACTCAATTTAAAACAGAAAATAAGAACAGCTGCACAGTTTGTTATTGACAACTTTTTTTCATCTTACTAAATAAAACTGTTCAGCTTCCCCACAGATAAAACTATGTGAATGGCATATATTTGAAAGATTTCAGTACATACATACAGAGGCGCACCCCTAAGCCCCAACTGCATTACTCCATCTCCACTGGCACACCACATGCCACAAAATACTTCTCAAAATCCTACAGTCCACTAAGACCTACGATAAGGTCCCAATAACATAACTGACCCTCTTCAATACTAAGGTAATCTTCTGGCAAAAAAGTTAGGATGAACCCTGAAAGCAGACCATGACAGGTCTACTCCGGCAGTGCAGAGGGCTATTGGGTGTGGGATCACTAGCTCCTCTCCAACAGCATTAAGCAATCTATTTATCTTTCTTTAAAAAATGCCTTACTCTTTACTGACTCATAAGACCCTAAAGAATCCTATATGTTTCTTGAATTTCATATTCAATGGAATAATGTACTAAATTCATGAAAGCCAAAATATAAAATTTTAACCAGGGAAAAAAAATATTACTTCAAATTTTTGCCTTTCAAGCTGTAATTCTTAACTGTTTCAGAAATAATTCCTATCATAGTGTAAGCAGACAAAGTGAGGATTCAGTCAACAAAATGGGAGATGGAGGTGAGAGTAAGACTTGATTCACCAGGTCATGCTGACATCAGCACTCACTCTTTCACACCACCCTGCAGGTAAAATGAGGATAATATTTTGCTTTTGCAGTAAAAGAAATCTTTTCAGATAAAACAAACAGGCCAGAGATGTTCAAAGTATGAGAGGGTTCAAGAGCAAGAGAATCAGAGTTGTACCCTTTCTCCCATTCATACATAATATCATAACCCAGAACCAATGCAATACCATACACCAGATCCACATCAGATCTGTCATCAGCCATAGTAATTTACAGAGTTGGCAGATCAACCATATATTAGAAGGAAAAAGATATAAGAAACTGAGCTTTTAAAAGTTGTGATGCCATTGTAATATTTTAATTAAGAAAGATCTATAATCTCTTAGGGGCCTCCCTTGCCCCCACTCCCCAACTTATAAGTTTCATTTACATTCTTAACTTTGTGAGACTGGTATTTGTTCATAATTTTGTAAGTTGTCAAACATACAGTCTCACTACATAGAAGATGTCTAATTAGCTTACGTGAGGCTTAATTTGGACAGCATTTTACTTACAAATCTATGATGCATCAGACTGGTTCATATTTCGAACACATTTTAGTAAGCTGAGTTGTATTACATAAATGATCTTTAAAGACAACCACTTCTTAGAAGTGACTATCTTCAGGACTGATACAAGGGAAGACATGTCTAAGTTATCTTCCAGCAGATTTCACAGATGGCTCACAAGGCTGTCATAAGGCACAGGAGGAAGACAGTTGCTTATTTCTTTATAGCGATGCAAGTGCTAAGCACAATCTGGATTTAAGGCTAGAAGTTGTTTATTTATCAATAACTCTTCTAAACCTTACTCCTGTTAACTAACATTTCTTACATCAAAGTGAATTTCTAAAACTTAAAATGAAAAGGCTGCATGGAAATAAGTATATTTCATGTTGATAAGATGACAAGTATTGCCTTACAAAAACATGCAATATGAGCTTTTCAGGTACAACCTTTTATGCACTCTTCTATGCAGTCTATAGCAGAGTCTATTTTGTTGGTGTAAGTGAACATATGAAAGCACCATTGAGTAGTCATGGGATACACTGGTTAGACCATTTCAGGAAAAAAGCGAGGTTTTTCAAAAGATAACTATGGGTTAATGTTGTAGATCAAATTCTGACAAACAGTACCATCATCAGTTCGTGCCCTATCACTAGGCTGTGAAGAGAACCACAACAAACTACAAATGTATATGTTTATTTTTCAAAGCCTACCACATTCATCATAATGGGTGCTTTTCCCAATTTTTAAGGCAGGCTATGACTTTTTTCAGAATGTGCTTCTTCATTACGGAAAACAGCAGAATGAAAAAAGGTCTAATGGATCATGCTGATGTTCTTTTATAACCTTCACATAGACCAATCCTTTTTTCAGCTTTCCAACAGCATTGTGAAAAATAACAATCCACAAAAAAAAAAAAAGACATTAAAAAAATCAGGATACATTTTCTTCCCTGCAGCTTCTGAAGACTCAACTAACCTGGCTGCAAGCATCTGGCACCAAGCAAGTGGCATATGTAAGTTGTTTACAGACTTTGTATATCTCCAAAATAGAAAGCCTAAGGCTCTTGTCAAGAAGCTTCAATTCACTCTAAAACACTGCTCTTCTAAGACATCAGTTTCTGAGCCCTCTCTTCTTTTTGGTCAGCAATGTTCTTTGAACAAATTACAGCATCTCTGGTGGGGCTTGCAGAAGGAAATCACACTGGTTAAGTGTATGTGCCACACTGAAATCCAGGGACAGTGCTCAAGAGACATTTGAAAGTGTTAACCTATAGTCCAGTCTTGACTCATTGTATTATCTTCTTCTTTCTAAGCCCAGCCCTTTATTATTTTTTGTGTGTGTGTCTTATGTTAAGGGTGAAAATTGTATTATAGAAGCTCCATTACAAAAAAAGCTTTTACAAAAAAACCCCATACCTTCTAATTTTTCAGTCTCCTACGCAGTTGCTTAATTATACACTCCACTCTCATAACCTACAGACACATCGAGAAATTATTTGAGACTGTAATACCATGGCATTTAACGCAGCATAATTACTTAACTTCATTGTTCTATATAACGCTGAATGGAGTATGGGAGCCACACATGTCTGTATCTCTCCAAGATTCTGGTGATATATTAAACAAATAGATGGGGAAAAATTACTTTTGTTACATAAAACGAGGTTGTACTGCACTTCACAGTACTGCACATCCCACCGCTCTGCCTAGAGCTCTCAAACCAGAAATACAGAGAATTTGTCCTGCTGTTGTCCTAGATGGTTCTGTTCCACACAGACCTGTCACCTTCCCTTTTAATACATAATACAACAATTTATTATTACTGCCTCTGTGGCTGACATAATTATAGGCAAACATATTCAATAAGAAGCCTGTTCTTCCCTTCCCGGATCTTTCCTCCCACGTTGTCTATGACAAGTCCTTCTTTTTTTTTTTCTTCATTCTCTGTTTCTTCAGTTGTACTTTTTTCCATCAATCCAATATGTATATTTGTGTGTGAAATATATATTCATTTGACACATACAGGTAAGTTCAGGGAAGATCAACAATAATTAACAGGATTTAAAAAACAAACAAACAAACAAACAACAAACCAAACCTAATACTCTGAATCTTTTGAGATTCAACCATCACTAAAATCAGAGCGCCTGACATTTCTTTCATCTTTATTACACCTGAAGAAGTTATTTTTAGCTTTTGTGCACTGTAATCCACTTGCTGTTAGCTATGACAAGCATCACAAAATAATTAACTTATTTCCTCTAACAGTGGCATCACTGGACAGCTGGTCTCGTTATTCCCACTGTGATATATGAAGAAAATGTATTTTCTTTCCTTCATATATAAAAGGCAGTAGCCACACAAGATGTCGGCTTCAATATGTACAGCAGTATTATCTCTAATGACTCATGTCTTTCATGTATTTTCCAGTAGCTTGTTAATTTTTAAAAATCAATCTTTAAATAGGTATCTTGAGATTAATTTCAGGAGACTTTTTAACTTACTGCTAATTTGAGCAATAGGCAGTAAGGTAAGTCACTGATATTCTTCCATCGACTTTCATCATGTAGATGTACATCAACACGATACACACATATGTATATATACATCCAGATGAATATGTAAAATGACATGAAATTGTCTGTACAACCAGAAAACAAGGATTCTTCACATTCTTACATCAGTTTTGGAAGGCATTCAAATCTCTCTCTAACATATGTCTACATTACATTGTTTCATTCAGTGTAAACCAAACTTCTTCAACATACATGTTAGTTTAAAAGTGACAGAGATCACCAAGTTAAGTATGATTTAATGTGTTGGGTACATAGGACAACAAAAGCATTTCTGTTATTATCTAGCTTTCAGTTATTCATTTTCTCAAGCCTCAATTTTCCAATGGAATGTCAGTCTCCCTCACTAGCAATAAATAATTATGATGGAAGTAAATACTGATAGGTAGTACTTTTCTATATCCATTTCATGACAGCCACATATAAGCACATGAAAATCTAAATACTTCAGAAACTATGTTGAGATTTGTTATTCTAATGACAAGAGTTTGTCACTTTTCCTCCTTACTCCTCAGATCACTAGGACAGATGTCCTGTGCCAATAACATATGTTGTACAAAGGTAAAACAGGTCCAGAATGAAAAGTCTATCTAGAGGGCAAACAAACTGAAGTAGCCAAATAAAAGTTCTGATATTGCCACCGAAGAGATATGTTAAAATAATCTTTGAAAACAACAGGAGAACAAAATCAGAAGTACAGGGAACTACACTAGCCCTAACTGACTCCTAACATAGAGCGTATTCCCTTCATTAGAGCTGTTGGAAACTTTAAAAGCAGATTTTGAGGTGACACAGAAAATATAATAGTGTGACATGGTGGAGCAGAGCAATCTGCCTTGAAAACACAGCATCTACTCCTTGCCTGGAAACACGGGACGTTCATCCCAGTGTGGCTATTACAGGCTAAAGAGGAGGACTGAAAGAGCATTATCATTTTACCAGTTTTCAAGTGCAGGATTTGAAACGCATCACTCCTCCTATTATTGGGCAGGTTCCTCATCTTTTTTTGATTAACCTGGCTCCCTTCTCCCTCTCTCTGCCTTTTTTTTTTCCTTTTTTTGTTTAAAAGAAACAGAGCTTACTTGACTAGGAGCTCAGGACCACAGGAACAACTGAACAGAACTGAACATCTGATTGTCCATGAAAGTCCACCAGATGTCAGAGTAGTTGACAAAATGGCGGGCCACCCCTGAAATTCTCCTGGAGTAAAGTTATCACTGAGAGTTAGAAGGAATAACAGGAACAGTATATTCTCTTTGCTGTACTTTTCTCTTCCACTATTTTTGTCTTCCAGGTACGGGTACGTAACCAGAAACAACAGGTGCACCGTATTGCAAACAGCCTCTTCAAATGTGTGCCTAACCTCTTCAACACCACTTGGAAAATATGGAGTTTCCCTTATTAAAGTAATTGCAGTTAGAGCTAGATATGGTTTTTTCCCCACTAATATGTTGAAAAATATAGTTCTCAGCAGACTCCCAAAAAAAGGGAAGGAGTAGAAAAAGTGATGAACAATGTAAACCTCAACTAAACAGTCAGGTGAGCTTTGATGAATTTGTAACTTTCTTCATTTTGCCAAACCAACTAATAAAAATCCCTCTCTCATAAATAAACATGCAAGTATATTCCTAAAACTCCCATTTCTTCCACAGGGCTACTACAACTAAAGGCAATTAAGCCTGACCGAGCATTCTAGATTCAAAGCGGCTGAACTGCTTCTCATTCTTCTCTATTTTAATAAAAAACTCAAAGTGATTTTGGATGGTAAGCAGGCCGATGTATCTGTAGACTATCTCTATGTTGACAAGCTTTATTCTGTCTTTGCTTGGGGTCAAGCATGACAAATTTCCAGCCAGATAACACTTGTCACATCTTAAGCCCATCCAGACAGCAATCATGCCTGCTGCTCGCAGAAGCAACATCTGCCACTGCGACAAACGAGAGCTCTTGATTCGCACATTCTCTTGCTGAGCTCCCAGCTCATTAGGATCTCCTAACCGCTGCCTCTTACACATGAAAAACATACCTATCATTGAAAAAGTGAAGAGCCTCGCTCCCCGCTAGACCCTTGAACAGAGCAGCTCCTGCTGAACCTGAGCTCAGCAAGAGCAAGAGTCCCCTTCACTCACAGAAGCAAGATCTCGTCAGACTGTCTATCAGCATTACCTGATGAGCGAGAGGCTCTTCAGCTGTGAAGCCAAACCCAGCCGGCTTCCCAAGAGCCCTGCTAAAACCCCACGTGCAGTGGCGCCTGCTTGAGGCAGGCGCCCACAGCCCGCAGTGGGGCGAGCACAGGGCTCCCTCTGCGAAGCCCTCCTTTGGGCACCTCGCCTAGGGAGATGCTTTGGAGCTACAGCATCAGCTTAACGTTTACTGTCAACTCATGTTTCCTCAAAGCCCCCAAACCTACCTAACTGCTTATGGTTATACACTTGCCACGATCATACAAGCACATTTAACTCCTTGTCCCTACTTATTCAAAGGTATCTGCCCCTGCATCACCTTAAGGTTAGAAACTTTTCTGGTATGGAAAAGGACCTAGACAAACTTGGCAGTTAAAAAGAACAAAGAATTTCACAGTTAGCCTGCTTGATATGAAATAACTTCTCTCTTAAAAGAAATAGCATGTTAGGAAGAAGTGAGATTTCACTCGGGGAAAACTTCAAAAGCAGCAGCTTTTATAGATTAACATCTAAAAGACTGTTACAGTCTAATTTGCTTTTTAAACAATCCTATTCATACAACATGAGCTTAGAATTACAATATAAGAAAATGGTCTCTCTTTGAAGGAAAAAAGAATTCATGTCTTCCTACATTTTGACAAAATTCTTTGAAAAAATACCTGGAGCAAAACTTAGCAATTTTACATGGCTCAAAAAAATTAACAAGCCCAGTATATTCAGGGGTTTGAGCTGGTTAATCTTTAAAACATGAGACAAGTACTGCCGAGATCTTGGGATAAAATCTTCAGTAGATATTACTGGATGCCAGAGGGTAAATGAGTGTCTAACAATGGGGGCAAAATACCCGAGATAAACTTTGCAGAGAGAAATCCTATGTCTTGTTTCCTGGAACCAGTGTTTTCTTTAACATGCCAATTAATTTGCTTTTTCTGTAGGCACTAGATCTGTTCTGCTATCCTACATTCTTATGAAGAGAGAAAGGGTTACCCGTGGCTCAAGAAGTTTCATTCCAGAGATCTGCCTTCCATTTCTTACTCACCACAAGCTTCCTATGTGATCTTCAGCAAATCCCTTTTTATCTCTTCCCAGTAAGACAACACCTGTGAACTACAACTTAGGATAAGTATACTAAAGATAGGACTGACAAAGTATTGTTATATGAACAGAAATCATCTCAGTTTATATTAGTAAAAAAGATTTCTTAGATAGTAGAAATCAAAATAGTTCTTTGCAGATTTACATATACTGTTAAACAAGCCCAGATCTCTGTAAATTTGACATCTGCTCAACAAATGGGAAGGAATTCATTTATTCATTTATGGAGTAACAGCTGGATGAACTTGCAGCAATTTTCTTTACATAAACAAATCTAAGCAAGAAAAAAATGAAAAGTCCATAATTCAAAATCTAAAACTGTGTTAAACTGATGCTATGACTTCAATTGTGAGACATCTGTTTACATTTAACTTCCAAGTTTTGTTTTCTTTTTTTCAGATATAAATGCTAAAAATATTTTTCTACAAATAATAATATCATAGCTCAAGATACAGCCTTATTTTCATATCCTGTTTCTTTTACTACCCTGCTTCATTTTTTTTTTTTAATACACAATCAGAAGTTTGGCTATTAAACAACAAAAACAGTATTTCATAAAGCACTTCTCAACTGCTAAGCTCCACTGAGCTGAACGAACTGTGCAAGTATCAGAAATTAATGAGCACAGTGGACCACAATCCAAGCTCCCAGAGGCAAGATAAAATAACTAAGTATTGAAAGGAGTTTCTTGTGGCATATCACAGAGTACTCAGTATAGATGTAAACACAGACATTTCACTTTTTTCAGAAACTGTATGCTTAGTATAGATGCATGATCTTCACCTTGTAAGGTTTACCACATTCCATCTCAGCCTAGGGAGCTTGTTTTAAAGGAAGGAAAAAATGTAATATACACACACAAAAATACACTCTGATGTATACAAAGATTACAGACCCTCAGCTGACATATGGCAACATTATATTAGAGTTTCAGATTACAGACTCTTGAGAAACTGTTTGCTTCTTAACAACCTTCCTATTGTATACTTACAATAAAAGAGAGAAATAAATTCCTTTAAAATAATCACAATAGAATATCCTAAACACAACTATTTCCCTCTAGAAATGACTCATTATCTATGAGGATGAGGGCCAGCAAATATAAAAGCACAAAATACCTGATATCCTTCATTAGAAAAGTTACTATTATTTATACTCATTTATTCTTTCCTACAAGGATTCAGAATTTTTATTTTTCTTCTTATAAACAAATGAGAATAAAATGCAGCTATGATTAAGATTTTTCCTGATAAATCTGGAAATAAATATATATTTTGAGAGTTCTCTTTCTTTGTAAAACACTTGGCTTAAGTAATTGCAAAAGGGGCAGGAACACCTACCGGAATGAGTTGTTACTAATAACAATGTCACATTATTGCTGACTTCAGAAGTTACATTCTTCCACCTGGATCTTATTATAAACTTCCCACTGTTCAATACAGTTAGCAGAGAAAAGCACTAGTTTGACAAGCAGCATGAAGCTGACACCAGCAGCAGCACCACCACCACCACCAGTTGCCACCTGCTGCGCGGAGCGCGAGGCTTGCAAGGTCCCTGGGGTGGGATGCTGACGGGCTTTCTGGCCCCTGGCACCCACGGGCTATGTGCGTGGAGGGAGCGGCTGGCAGGTCTCACAAGAGAAAGAAAGACATTTTTTGCAGTGAGGGTGGTGGGAAACTGGAACAGTGTCGTGGTTTAACCCCAGCCAGCAACTAAGCACCACGCAGCCACTCACTCACTTCTCCCCCGACTCAGTGGGATGGGGGAGAAAATCGGGAAAAAGAAGCAAAACCCATGGGTTGAGATAAGAACGGTTTAATAGAACAGAAAAGAAGAAACTAATAATGATAATGATAACACTAATAAAATGACAACAGTAGTAATAAAAGGACTGGAATGGACAAATGATGCGCAGGGCAATTGCTCACCACCCGCTGACCGACACCCAGCCAGTCCTCGAGTGGCGATTCCCTGCGCCCACTTCCCAGTTCCTAAACTAAATGTGACGTCCCATGGTATGGAATACACCGTTGGCCAGCTTGGGTCAGGTGCCCTGACTGTGTCCTGTGCCAACTTCTTGTGCCCCTCCAGCTTTCTCGCTGGCTGGGCATGAGAAGCTGAAAAATCCGTGACTTTAGTCTAAATACTGTTTGGCAACAACTGAAAACATCAGTGTTATCAACATTCTTCTCATACTGAACTCAAAACATAGCACTGTACCAGCTACTAGGAAGACAGTTAACTCCATCCCAGCTGAAACCAGGACAAACAGGTTGCCCAGAGAGGCTGTGGATGCCCCATCCCTGGAAATGTTCAACACCAGGCTGGATGGGGCTTTCAGCAACCTGGTCTAGTGGAAGGTGTCCCTGCCCATGGCAGGGAGGTTGGAACAAGATGATCTTTAAGATCCCTTCCAACCCTAACCATTCTATGGTTCCATGATTCTATGACAACGAAAAAAATCAAGAGGAAAAAAATGGGTTGTCATTAATAATCCAGTAATCTACTATTAAAAGACCATTGGATTCACTAACAGGATAAGAGAGGAATGTGTTCAAAAAGTTACTTAGTCAACACTGTATTTTAATTTTACAGTAAATTTTGATATCCTGTTAATAGGATCAATAGGTACATTCAGTATGTTGAAACTCTCATTTAGTATTTAGTTATTACTTTGGTGTAACTACTTAGCAATAGCAGCAGGCATTAAATGCTATTGATACTGTAACTGGAAACTGCAGAATTATTCCAGTAGGAATTGGGTTTAGGTTTGGCAAGCCACTATAGAATTCTGTACTACACTGCAAAAACATGACAGTTCCTCACTGATAGCTATGGAGAGTGTTGTAAATACTGAGTCTTAGGAGACACATTTATGAAAATTAAAGTAGAAAGCAGTCAGTGTTTAAGACGACAAATTATTTAGAAAATAGATATTGAACAGAAAAAAGGTTTTTTTGAGACTTCTTATCTATTGTTGTCCAAATCAGTCAATCCAAACCTCTCTCCACTTCTCTGGTATTTTAATTTCTTGCTATTCTGAAAGATTTCATAAAAACTCAACAAATCGAGGGATGACTCCCCTCTTGTGACATCTTCCAGTGAACTCATTAAGACATACCAAATTGAACACCTCTGTAACTGAGCTCTGTGAGGTTTAAGTTTACATATAGCAGGTCTGAAATCTAATGACCTCAGTTTGAATACTTTAGCTTTAATCTTTTGACAATTAAAAACCCAACAAATTATTCCACAATGATTATTCTAGCCAGTTAAAATCTATTATTGGTGGTACAGAGAGACCCCCCCTGTATCCCCAGAGTTTATCATCTTCCTTCATCAAAGAATTTCTACAAACAAGGAAATATTCAGCTAACGAGCATCTGTGGCCTTATATAGATACTAAATTAGCATGATGGCTTCTTCTAATCTTACATTGCAGGAGATTGCAATGTCTCAACAAGCCTCCAATACTTCGAGGACACTGGAGATTAAAGTTAGAAATCGAGCCCAGCTGTAATGCTAGTAATACCAACTAAGTAATTTCCAGAATCCAAAATGGATTCTGAGAGAAGATTGCTTTGTGTGCTTGTTTTACAAATAGCTGTATTACTGTCATGTCCGTGAATCCCAATTACACAGCTAATTAACTGTAATTAATTAATTCATTGTAATTACCTGTAATTGTAAAAGCAACTCAATCCCCTGAAGTTTCTCACTCATTAGTTGCCATATAACACAGTTCTGTAAGATTCTTTTCCCTTGGCAGCCTGATGATCAGATTATCATAACAGCATTATGGAAACAGGTTGAAGAGAGCTACCTACTTTGTATATAAGGAACATCGTAATATCCTCAGGATTCATTTTTCTTCTCTTGAAATCTAGAATAAGGTACAATATCTATTTATGGCTATGTGTGTCTGAAAGTATAGTGGAACTGTAAGCAGAAAGTCCATATAATTAATTTATAAAGTTACTGTACACATCATCCATCTAGTAAGGAAAAAAAAAAAAGAGAAAAAGAGAGAACTTAAGAATACTTAAGAAGAAACTTATATTAAAATAGTGAAGAGCTAACATTCATACATGCATACATATGCAACATGCATACAATATTTACCTATCCTCACTGAAAGAGAAAAGTTTGTAAATATAAAATTACTCATATTGAATCTGCACTTCTTACATGAAATGTATTTTCAAGATTTTCTTTCTTTTAAACAAAACTGGCAGGAGTTTTAGTGCTCATTAAAGTGAAAAATGGGTATTGTTGTCCAGGACAATAGGCACAGCAGAATACGAGAACCTAAACCATAGTTTTATTAATAGAAAACAAACCAGGCATGCCCTACAATCTCTTTCTCTAAGGCAGAAAAATATCCCAGGAAAGGATCTTTATTTCTCATGTACTCAGTTTTAGTACTGCTTCCATAAACTCTGCAGATGGCAGTTCCAATGGCTCCAACATCTACCTCCCTATAAACCAGCACTTCTCCGCCTTTTGGAGAAAAAACAACAATGAAAACCCACAACCCACCGAGCATCTTGTCTGGCAGCTAGGTGCAAGAGACAGCAAACAGGTAAAATATTTAGCATTTAGGCAAACAAAATATGATTCTTTTACAAAATCATTGTTTCAATCAGAAGTTTTTAAAATCAGCATGATTTTAAAAAGGCCTCTTACTTCTGGGGTCAGGGTTACACCTCCTGGCACAGAAAAATTCTCAAGTAAAAACTACCTGTCCTTTCACAAACCACTGCTGGGTGCCTCCAGGACCACCAGTGGGCAGGATCACAGAGAAGTACCACTGCACTCCTGCACCTCGGCTCTCCTCTGGCACAAACATTCTCCAGCCACCACGGAGGCAGTGAAATACTAACGACTTATTTTATGAGCTTGGTAGCTCTAGGATTCATTGTGCGCAACGCGTTGTCACACATAAGTTGCGAAGGTCACAGAGCTGGAAGGGAACCACTGTAAGATCAAGTCCAGTTTCTTATTATCTCAGCATGACCTCAAAAGCTGGAGCTTTTGTTCCTTCCCTCATTAAAATATTGTTTCAGAACTGCACTCTTCCACTTTTTTCCCTCCTAAGTTTGCAGTCATTTTTTTCGTGTGCCAAAACTGGCTTGTTCAAATCCTGCTTCTCTGGAGTTATCTGATGTATTTTTAGAGATTCTACTCAAGTGCAGAACAGCAAGCCCAGTAAGCAGCTCCTGACCCATCTACACCCAGAGGCCTGAGCAGGCACCCTCACTAACCTCAGAGCTGTACTTGATACAGGTTCCCCCCAAAAAGTTCAGTGCCTGTGCTACAGAGCCGACCGGACCCAGCAGAGCCCCTGGGCACTGTGCGGGTGCTGCCAGGTAGGAGCGGGCAGAGCCGCCTGACTCTGAGCGGCTCCACGTGGGCACCTCCGACTCGGGCACCTCTGACTCGGGCCCCCGCAGAGCACCCTGACTCATGGCAGAAACAGCCTCTCGGGTCTCCTCTAATAAACACCCCCTTTCATTATTCTGGAAGTCTTTTCTCTTACCTAGCTTCATCTGCCTGTATCTGGTTTCCTAAATATCTCTGAAGAGGAGAACTGGTAAAACGAGACCTCTGTGCTGGACAAATGTGTAGCCGCACTCTGGCACAAAATGTGACTACAGAGAAAGCAGCAGGTAACTCACTGGCTTTGTTGTTTCTGCAATTCCCCTCCTAATTACCTCCACCACTGAAATACCTTCAAGTTACTTCTCCCATTCCAGCTTTTAGTCCACTATGATTAACAGCTTCTAACATTAAAAACACCATTAAAATCTCAGTTGTCTCAAGATAGTAATTTTTTTTAATCGTGTCCTCCCTGGTTTCCAGGGAACTCTTAAGTTATTTCAGAAATCTTTCTTTTCAAGGTATCTTTGCATCTCTTCATTCCTGTTGTCAGATAATCAGAAATGAGGAGCTGAATTTGAAATTAGGATGCAAATACCAGAATCTGAAACTAAGCGCTAAGGCTCTTTTAAATTCAGCTCTATTGTTCGTTTTTAAGCTTCATAAGGCTCCATTGACCCAGTTTCACAATGACTTTTTTTCTGTAATTTTGCCTCCTGCTCAATGAAGCGGGTACAACCCACTGTATTCATTTACTGAATTAATAGAGTTTTACATTAAAGACAGCATCTCCTGAATATAGTTTTGGCATTTCCATTACATATATTCACTGTATCTGTGTTGCACCATTGCTTTTCTTGCATTTTAGGGATTTTCCTTGTAAAAGAAAGAACTTGAGCCCATATCTCTTCACCAAGAAGTACACACAGTAACAAATGGACTCTTGAGTTCTTTCTCAGTGTTTACAAAGACATTTCCACTAATTATTCTTTTCTATCATTAATATATTAATATAACTGGCTTTTTAAGGGGAAAGTGAAATGCTGAATCAGAAGCTTGCAAGTTTTCATTAACAGAAAGCTTTTTTAAGAATGGTACCACAGAGACAATATGCACAGACAGCTACCTTGTACCGTAGCCTTAAATGTGGGCACTGACAGAAGAAAAGTGGCTTCAATCCAATCAGACCTTGTGCTGACTATTCATTTTGCCTAACTGCAGTGTGCAACTCGTTTCCCTTCATCACTGAAATACTAAAAGCTTCCCAAACACCTTCTACATTTTTAATGTAAACCATTTATAAACACTGAATTGTTGGTATTAGTACACTTGCTTGTATTTTCGCATGAATCTCTACTAAAAATCTGTATTAGACATATCTAATATGTCCACCACAAAATATTGATAATTTTAAATCTAATGCTACAAGATGGCCTTGTGACACTAGCATTACCTGTCAGTTTAATATAAATTACTCTAAAATATATAATTCACATCATAGTTCAGTTGGATGTAAGGACAGTAATTATGCACGCATACTGCCCCCAAATGACATAATTATTCTCACACTTACCAAGTCAGAAGAAAAGGGTGAAGGACGAAAGGACAGCTGGACTGTTTGATCTACGTCGAGAAACTAAGAAACATCTCAGACATACACCTCCTAACCCTCCTCATGATCTAGGAGTCTGCTTCAGCCCTTTGCAGCTGGTACCACCACCTGCCCATGGCTTCCAAGCTGAAATACTTGTTGGTAAGTAGCAGAAGCAGAGATGGAGAGAAAGCGTGAGAGAGACCTGACCTGAAGCAAGCCTCAGCAGCCTACATACAAAAACAACTCCCTGCCAACCCTCATCCCTTCTTACTTTTTGTGCAGCCAAACTACACAACCAAGCCTAAGCTACATTTACCTTTACCACTTCTGCTTTTAAAGCTGGTCCATCTTGAAAACAATGTTACAGTATGTAACTAGTGGTAAAACAAGATTGTGTTCTTCAGATTATCTGACCTGTTAAAGCTAGACCTGTTTCTCCTCCATGGGAAATCCCTGTTCCCCTGGGATTTCTGCAGGTTGCAGCTCAACCAGCCTGAATCTATCACTGCTGCACTGGAGGGAGACGAAACCGTGTCCCCCTCCCACCAGGGGTTGGTTCCGCACCCCCCACAGGCATACTCATAATTCCCACAGCATCACTGGCAACACTGCTAAAAAGGCATAAAGCGACTTCTCCACAAAACTTAGAGGAAGTCTAAACAAGAAGCGCAGGTATATGGAAACCTCATTAACTTCACTATCCAAACTCAGATATCACACTTTAAGATTGGCTGACACCTACTGAGAAGAGGAGAATTTTGAAGTTATGTGGCAGTGATATTAACCACAACTACACTGATGGCAATTTTAGGATGAAAGACAGCACAGCAATCAAAGGTCATTGGTTTCGATCATGAATTCTCTCTTCAAAAGCAAAGGTTTGGGTTAACATAGAGATGCTTCGTTGGAATGCAATGACTTGGTTTCAGTTTTGCTTTGAATCTATATTCATATCCTTACTAATGGCCATTTTAATAACCTTAAATTATTACGGTCATGGTTCTTTATCTACCTAAAAACATGCTCTTCCCGGCAGACTGCAGACCTTATTTGTTCTGTTCAGAAACACCTGACTCACAGAAAGAATACCGTATCTTGAATCATAATTTTGTTGATACTAATGCCATCTCATAATTATCGTAGATAACTGAAAACTGTGGACACATCAATGACAAACCCCAGAATTGTCCTTGTGCACATACTTTCTGTGGTTCTAAGAATTTTCTACTCAAACTGCATTATGGGTGCTGTTAGGATTACCAATGGCAAATACAACTCCTTAATAGTCTAAGATTTCTGTTCACAATTTCCACTGACCAACAGTCAAGCTGAATTTATTGGATTTATTGGCTCTGATTTCCTCTCACCCCTCACTTTGTACAGTTATTTGAATTAGTGTATATTAGGGTTAAAATACAACAAAAATAGAATGTATTCTTTTGTTTCCGTTTTATATTATGGTAAATAACTGCACAAATGTAAATATCTGCACGAATTGCAAAAAGACAAAATATTATGCAGACATCAATTGCAAATATTGCAGTTCCTGTAACTCTAGACTTTCCAAGTCCGCGACAATCAGATATGCTAAAAAAGCATAAACATGCAGCATATAATATACAAAATGAACAACCTGTAGTGCATACAGAAAAGCAGATAAAATACAGACAAGGCTATCCTTGATTTATGCCCCAGCTACCTGCAATTTGGCAGTTTATTCAGCACTGAGTCAGAAATACCTGTGTTTGTATATGAGGGTCTTTGCATTTAATATTCCCATATGGAAATTTCTGCCATGTCTTATCATTTTTGAACTCACTTATGCTACATAACCATAACATCTGCAATAGTATTATGCACCCAATGAAAAAAAATATGCCCTTTAGTTCTAAACTCACACAAGAAACAGCATATAGTACTGTCCTATTATACTACCCAGTTCCACTGCAGATAACATGATCACCTCCACAGCCTGGGAGAGAGAGCTTGGAGGATTGTCTGTTTTCTTCCACTGGGGAAAAATACCCATTATTCCTCACCTTCAATTGCTATCTTTTAACTAGTTATTAATCTGTAAGAAGTGTAAGAAGCTTTTCTTTTGAATTCCCATTTATTTCAGTTTAATTAAAAGTATTTGTTAAGGAAATTTGTCAAAAACATTTTGGCACCGAGGTATAACAACTTTTCGTTACTGTCACCGCTTCGAAGTGATTCTTCAACTTTTACATCTTAAATTTACATGGACCTATTCAGTACTAAAGCAAGAGTATTCTTTTGAGAGCTCTTTGAATATTACTTCAGTCATTTCCAGAGTACAACAGTTCTGTCTCTATCTCATTCCACATCATGACATTCACCTAGTTCATACAGGGGCAATCAAACTGACTATTATTGCTGTATCGTCTATCCCAAAGTTTCTCTCTTTTAGTGTTTCTCAGTTCCTGTAAGCATCTTAGCTGGCTGCTTTGCACTTTTCTTTTATGTTAGTATTTTTTCCTTTTTCTTTATGCCTGGAATTTCACCCACAGAGATTCAGTGGCATGTGCTGATGTAGTTAGCCATTTGTAATCAACACATTTTGCTCCATCTTTTCTTGTCTAAAACACAGAGTGGGACTCTTCTATACCATGTGTAGCCTGGGCATACAGGGAATCCTCATTTCAGTACATGCATTTCTACAATCTGTATAGAAGTACTCTACACTTGGTTTGAGGTATGTGTCCTTTTACATTGCCTATTTAAATGGGACTTGTCAATACCATTCTTTTGTCCTTTTCACTCAGATTTCATTTCTTTCTGTCTTACACTATCTGGTACTACTGGTACACAGGATCCAAGTCACTTTAGTTTTCTTATAGCACTGGCTAGACATACACCTTGAAAGAACAGTCCTACCTCTTCAGTCCACCTCCTCCTATCAGCTGGAATCAGTTTTACAGAAGCACTACTAATAGCATCACGGTTGAAAGCATATGTAGCTATCTGCTGACCTTTGCTGACAGTGCAAGTGAGCTTGGAAATTGTGACATTATATATAAATTCATGCCTCCAACTCAAGCTGCAGAAAAACGAGTTTCTGCATCTAGTAACTCAGTTTTCCACTTCAACAGAATATCTCCACTGTAACTGCTGTCTTCCTTTGTCATAACAGCAGCTTCCAGCAGGGTCAGCTGAAGATGACCATCTGCAGGATCTCTGCCTCCAGGGCTCCCATCTCTCATGGGCACTTACTTCCTGGCATCAGAGACTCACTTCTCTGATTCAAATGATACAGAAGAGAAATTTAGACGTGTTTAGTTCTCCAAGATTCAGATTCAAAATATACACAGGTTGTCCACACCAATAAACACTCAGATGACACTTTCCCACAGAGTCAGCTTCCTTCACCACTTGTTTCAACAAAGGAGTTTTGGCTTTGTTATCCCCTCTTTTTTTTTTTTTTTTAAAGCTGTCCCTATCAAGGTACTTTCCTGCTCTCCTACAGCTTTTAAAGAATAAAATCATGTTGTATGTCTCCCACCACTTGTCCACAGACACCTGAGGTCACATCTTTTGAAGTTGTAGCAATGCTGAGCTCCAAAAATGTCTTATACAGTCTCAGTTATATGTTGGGACTGTATTATATGTTTGTTCTAACCACAAAAATATCAGAAAACTGTCAATGTATTCTATGTAGCTTGTTTGGTCACTAATTCTCCACAAAGAATATTTTATTGAGATATAATTTACAGTTGTTCTTCAGAGCCTTCCTATATTACCTGGACAAATTACATTCCTTCAGATTTTTATTTCTAGTATATTATCACAGAAATAGGGATAAATCAAATACTGAGACAGTGCAACACAGGTTGCGACTTGGTATCTTGGATGGCTGCATAGATGGAAATCAAGAATGATTTAATTTCAAGAATTAAATTTGCTACAAAGAGATTAAGTGTCAAAGGTAAGGCTTACTTTCTTAGAAACTATCACAAAATAACTGACTTTTAAAAATGTAAAACTCAGTTCCTTCTGCAGTACATTTTAAATTCAAGGATTTGTTTAACTGACTAAAAAAAGCATGAAAGAAGCAAAATTCTCTTGTATGTAAACATAGGGGAACCTCTCAAGCTTTTTGTAAGATTTTGCCACTTTTTTTTTTTTTTAACAGGATCATAGAAAGATATAGGTTGGAAGGGGAGACTCTGGAGGTCTGGTAAACCCTCACTCAAAGCTGGGACAAATATGATGTCAGATCCAGCTTCAACATTAAACCAATTTGCTCAGTCTTCTTCAGTCAGGTTTTGAATATCTCTAAGCATGGAGATTCCACACCTCCATTCAAGCAAGTAAAAGCTTTTAAACACTTTTACTTATCAAAACATACAGAGCTGTTAGGAAATATTTTCATATTGAGTTTCCCAATACAGAAAAAGATATGTGTCTCTCTAAATTATCTTTTTTTAAAAAAGAGAATTTGCTTTCCTGAACCACCTTTAGGAAGAAGAAAATATTCATTACATTTAGATGCATCAGCCTTCAGTGAAAAAATTAACTACTGCTAAGTGAAAATCAGTGTGTGTGGATTAATTGCAGACTTTGTAGGAATACAGGAGAAAAGCTATCTGTTCATACAATCTGAAATTTCAAAATTGTCTCTTTCAAAGGATTGATAAAAAATAACAGAAATCCATCTGCATTCTGATTTGCTTATTAAAGAATACCCTGTTATGCATATTACATGGGATCTTTAATGTAGGTAACTGAAGCTCATTTACAATTATATTCACTCATATGTTCACGTGTATATATTCACTTATTTGTTTTTCATCAGGATACCTTGTAAATACAGAATTTACCAGAATTTTGCACTCAATACCAAAAGGAAAGGCATTATCTAAAGTGACCTGAGCTCCATACAAAATGGCAGCTATATTGAAATATACCTTGCAAATTCAGCTACTTTTGCACTTTGAGTCATAGAATTTGACAAATGATCATTTCTAGGTTGTCAAGACAGAGAAATCAATCATTTGTAGCAACATGTAATGTTTTTGGTTTCAATTTTCACTTGTCTGTAAAGAATGAAATATCATAAAAGAAATAGCGGAGACATAAAGAGGACACTGCTACTAACATGTTCAAGTAAATTCTGCCTAAGTCACATAAAAACAAAAATGCATCACTATCTGACAGCTCTTTCTTGATTTAGGTGAAATGAGTTGTGAGTTTTGCTCACTCACTAACACATTAATAGCCATTTTGAAATCACCACTATTCTTGTTCTCTTGGGCCTGGGTTCCAGACAGTAATCTTGACTCATCAGCACAGGCACACTCATCTGACTCATTTATTTTTTCAGGGCTGGCCAGAAACGCAAGCTAATTACAATGAAAAAATTCAAGGAGAGTTCTAGGCATAACAGAAACTCATGACATGGAACTTAAAACAATTGCTCAAAACCAAATTGAATTATATTTTAAATTTTCAACCTTTTAACAGAATTGAAATACTCTACACACTGACTTTTGATCAATTCTACCTTTCCCTAACACTGAAAAGAACAGAACAGAGCTGGTTTCCTTCTGGACTAGAAAAAGAAAATTTTCACAAACCCTGAATTTGCTACCAAAAATGAATATATCATCATGGCAAAGCTATTCCAAGAAGGAATTCCTAAAGAGTATGAGAAATGCAAACGTTGTATTTATGATGACCTTGATACAAGTTTTATCCATACTGCTAGAGTTTCCAAAGAAAAGCAAGTTTGAAAAATGGAAAGAACCTTGCTCAGAACTCGAACAGACTTTGGTCTCTTTGTTTTGAAAGGAATTGGGACCAGTGAGACAGAGAAAACATTTTGATTAAAAAATAAGGATAAAATCTATGAATAAAACACAGTGGTGACAGATTCTGAAAAAAAAGGTCATGGACTCATCTAATTGCAGGATGTTGGCAAAACAACTATTCAACAGAGGAGAAAAGAAAATGCAACATTTTTTAGTCTGGACCGTGAGGCTCAAATAGCACTATGAAAAATTATACTGTAAATATGAGCGGATAGGTTTATGTACAAAGCTGCTCATATGAAAAATGTAAAGTATTAATTTAAGGGCCTCGTAATAGATATTAAAAATATTAGCTGACACAGCTGACAACTTCAGCTATGTTTGCATCTATGAATCAGCAAATCCCAAAGCTCAAACAAATCTCCTGGGAAGTCTCAGTCTCTTCATTTTTTTAATTCATATCTTCCTTTGCACTTAGGGAGTACTAATAACAGCTGTTCTCATCCCATTTTCAGCTTCAGTGGGATCAAGAGAAAACAAAAGGCTTGTGAGACAGATTGCTGTAGAGAGGTCTTCAGCAGAGGTTGGCTAACTCAGAATATTTTGTCGCTTTGGATTAATACAGGAGATTTCACAATTTATTGGAGACTAAATTGAAAACGGTTTCCAGGTTTCATCTATATAATGGCATCTGTAGTATTAAGATTTTTGCTACTACTCTTTTGCCACTGTATTTATTAAGAGCCTGAAGTGCTGAGGTGAGTTTAACCTTTCTAACACGTCTACTTCCACTGTAGTCTGCTTTTTCCACCCTAGTATAGTCTTCCTCTTCCACTTACTTCATGCAGTTATGTGCACATTCATCTGAGAATCTCTGTCAAGGTCCAGTTTTAAGGATATCTGATTTAGCTCATGTCTAGGTTATCTACAGAAAATATGAGTAATTCACAAAAGATTCACGTTAGTGATGTTGAAGACTCCCACTTGCATTCACGGCATCAAACAGCCTTCTACTAAGAGTAGATTTCCATTTCCCCAAAAGACTGAAGATAGCCCAGTGATGTTCACTAAAGAGCAAAACTTCTTTATCACCTGTGTAGCTCCCTTGAAATACAGCAGAGACAACAGTGAAAGGCAGTGAAAAAAGAACACCTGCATCAAAAAATCTCTTTGACCATCTGCAGATGGTCATTCATTTTTATTAATCAAGTTCTTTAAGCTAGCACTCTCAGATGATTTCACCAGGTTTGGAAGTTTAAGGAAGTTTTTGTGGCCAGCACATTCAACCATTTTTAAGTGACAAAACTGAAGTAAAATTTTAAAAGATGAACATTATCCCAAAAGACACTGAGATTTTTCTTTAAATTTATTCTTGCTTCCAATACGCTACCTCTCCAATGTCTCATCTTAATGTGGTTTACTGCATCCCATCCTATTACTGTAGCTGCTCAAGGTCAATGTAAAGAGAGATTTCAAAAGCAGTTACAAAGCTGACAAACAAAAACATCCATACAGTGTCTTCAGAAGTAGTGCAAGATGGCGCCTGAAAAACAAACACTCTTCCTATAATTAACCTAACAAATCCCTCAAAGACAGAAAGCCTTCAGGACCACACCAGAACAAAACAAAGAAAGTCTAACTGTAGTTATTATTTGGATTCTTTGGGGGTAAGATTTTAAGACAGCCCAGTAAAAAGTGGGACATGAATGCCTTGTCAGACAAGTGCCTTAGGATGAAATTATTTAGATTTGCTCTTGAAACAAAGAACAAACAAAGAAGGTTAAATATTAAAAAAAAAACCACCAAGAAAACAAAAACGACAAAAAACCACCTCAAAACAGAAACACTGAAAAAGAGGAGACACTTAATGAAGGATATTAAAGAACAGAATCTGTATTTGTGTTTAAATTGAATGGTTATTCGTTTCCATGCAGATGGATATGAGGCTGTGAAAGCAACTGAAGCCGAGCCACACCAAATATCTCACAGCCGAAGTGGTATTTCTGTTTCTTTTGCTGTAATATTCTTTTCCCCTAAACCTCAACCCTTCATGTTAGAAAGGCAGCAGACACAAATGACTAGATTTAGAAAACTATAGAAAGAAGGTGGTGTCTTACTCTCATCCGAGTCCAATAGCTAAGAATTTTCAGAAATATTTTTATATAAAACACCTCTATAGTCATTGAGACACAAAGACGATGAAAAGGTAAGAAGGCAGCATGTGCAGGCATCAGTGATTAGTCAAGACATTTTTCTTCCTTTTGTTTGTGAAGATTTCAGAGAACCTTGAAAGCAGTACACATCAGGCTACCCAAAATTCAAAGGTGAAACATGTTTACAGGATATGAAAAACCTATAGCTATAGCTCCCCTGTACAGTAAAATGGAGAGAGAGAGGTTGTTCCAAAGGCCACGTCAAAACAGGAACCCAACTGAGAAATTTAAATTTGAGTGTGAAAAACAAAGTTAAAAATTTCATCCCTTGTAGTTTCTATGACAACTCCTTTATCACCCTGGCTCCCTGCTACCAGCACAATAACTGGTAGCACTTTCAACCTCCTCTGGGTCACGAGTAACAGGCATAAGTTCAGCAGTTTTGTTCTTCTGGTGTTGCCAGGGACCAGGGAGCGCAGATCCAGCTATGTGCTGACAGCTGTTCCATGTTCTCTTCTATCAAGGCTAAAAATCTGCATCATTAACTACGCTGGAAATCATACAGCCCAGTCAGTGAAAAAAAATACACCAATAACTCATTCCAATACAAAAGAATAGTCAAACCACAGAATATAGAGTACTGAAAATCTGATTTAATAAGACAACAAAGAACAACTGTGTTGCAATTGTTTATGGAAAGACATTTAGAACTTCCATAGTGAATAAAAACATCAAAGCAGCTCTGGGGTAGATGGTAGATAAACACCAGTTCAACATTTACATTCACTATAGCAACTCACTGCCTCCCTCTTGGATGTATGCTGCTTCTGTACTTACACAGCTTGTGCTACGGCTCCAGAGAAACATCTTCAGGAGGCTGAAAATTCTCTGAAATCCTTGCCATCGTAACTCATACTGCAAAAATTGGTGACTTGGCAATTTTATTAGCTATAGAACAACTGACCTTCACCAGCTCCCTACTTATCTTCATGTGTTTGAACAGCAGCTGTCAACATCTACTGTCAAGGATCTGCCAGTATAGTGTATCATGATGATGAGGGAATTTACACTCTGATCATTACTATGGTTACTAAATGCTACAGTAGAAAGATTTTAATAGAATCTACTTTTGTGTTCATATTGTTAAATTAGCCATACTGGTTCAGAGACTGCTGAGCGATAATTACTAAAGTCTGTTTTTTAAAAGTCTTTTGGGTTTTTTATTTATTTTTACTTGACCCTATTCTCCCTTAAGTTGTAAAAAGTAAGCCTACAACATGGAACTGAAACAAGCTTTCTAGCTGTACTATATCTGAGAGTTCAACTATCCTTTATTCCTTGCCCAGTATCCTAAGCCTTATTCCTAAGCAAGCAATAAGTAAGTACATGGCTTGTGCTACAGTTCCAGAGACACGTCTTGAGAAGGGTTCTCTGAAATCACTGCCACACATCATGAGTCATACCACCAAACCTGGTGACCTAGAATTACTTATGCCTTGCTTAGGACCACATCACCAGAAATTTTCTGCATAAACTACTCTAACTGAAAATCAGACAGTCTAAACTAAAACTCTTCTTGAGAATCTTCTGTTCTGTCTGTTACGATCAACCTTTAGACTTCAAGGGAAGGGGAACAGTTTTGTTAAAATGTTCTGTTTAAACAGTTAAACCAAAAAGATTAATATTAATTTGAAAACAGTTTGATTTACCTATTTCAGTTTATACAACAGTTAAAAATTAAAGTTTGAAAACAAAATGAAATGGTTTTAATCTAATCTCATCTATTTTCAACCACTTTGTAAAAAAAATTCGTCTGACATTCCATCTAACTGAGATGAGAAAAACCTTCAAAACCTTCAAAGTATTAAAGCAGAAAAACCCTTTCAACCCCAAGACCATCTAATGAGAGTTCTGCCAAAAAATGAATAGTATCACGTCTTGCAGTAGCAAGTGATTAACATGCTCATTTGAAAGAAGACAGAGTCTCTCAACAAAAGGCATTCACAGCCTTTTTCACTGAGGCTTGGCAAAGACAACAGGTCATTGCAGGAATGTTTCTGAGCAATCCTTCCTTTAACATAAACATACCCTACAATAATATTCCAGGTTTGCAAGAACACCATGAAGTCACAGGTAAAGACATATATCCTCAGCTAAATTGCTCACCTGAGTATGAACTACTTCCTATCTTGTCAGTATTTGCAGAAAAAGAGAATTCAAGTTTTACATAGTGGAGAAAAGTCTTCTGTCTAAAAGAAAGGTAATAGATAAAAGGTGTATTTCCAAAGTAACTAATACAAATGAAAGTGACTATAAACTCCAAGTCTGTAAATAGGTGAACACAACAAGAGAGGACACCACATTTTTAGGTTAACTGCAGTGCTGCTCTCTCGTTCATGCTTTTTTTTCCCCCTTTTGATGAGATATGATTCCCATTTTGAAACTGAGTCCTCCAGGTGTCACAAAAGACTACCAAATAATCAAAAAGAGCTTTTTTCAGACCCCTGCATCTATGTTCCCTGCAGAACAGGCTGTGTTTAACAGCAGTGACATAATCTCTTTTCAAAAAGTATCCACATATATGACAAAATGGAAATTTTTGTCATGAGATTTTTTTGGCCCAAAAATAAGCTCAGGTTCATATCTGAGCTTTGGTTTATTCAGAATCAGAAAACCAGACAGGAGATGCTGCTCACAGAGACAAGACATCACTCCTGAGGTCCCCACCAGGGCCAGCAGGCTGTTCACACACAACACCTCAGCAGGAGCCAGGTACCTGCCTGGAGAGGGAATGAGGCCACAGCAGGTCAGGATTTGAAGCAGGATTACAGAGGCAGGTGAGTGGGTGAGATGGGTAAATAGTGGATGACATATGACTGTAAATCTACTGAGAGCACTGGAGAAGGAGGTAGACTGGTGGAAAGAGAGATGTCATAAAGCCTTACAATATTTAACATCAATCTTGATACAAATGTTGTGGATAATCTGTTTATACTCAAAGTCACTTCTGTATTCAGGTAAATATCAAACACTTATTAGCTTAGGAAAAACATATCAGCAAGGAGAAATTTCAGTGCAATAAATGCAGTAATACTGAAGCAATGAACATCCATCTAGTTTATTAGATGGATACCCATGCTCCTTTGAGGATCCTGCTAGGTCTAATTTTCTTACAGCCTACCGAGTGCTTCTCCAGGCTACCACGTAGTATAGTACAATGGAAAAGACACACAATGAACTTATGGTGTCCTTGGCCACAGCAGGGCAATGCCATGCTCAGAATTAACTCATGCTAATTCTTTCTGTGCTGTAACACGCAGATATATGAGTTGGGGGCTGCAGTAACCCAAGGTTTCTCCACTATGAACCCCCTGTACAGCACAGATGTGCTATACTTGAGCTTATCCATGTTGGTGCTACCAACAAACCTTTGAACATCTCATGGCGAATGATTTGCCTGTACCTTCTCCCTCTAAGACTTTTCACTGCTCACTCCATATTTGATATTCAGGCTTCAAGTCCCATAAAAATCCAAAGGACTGAGTACATATAAAGAAAATATAATATCCTAGAAGGACACAAAATGTGTCGTTCACAGTCCTCCTACAGTCACTCAAGTGTGCTTTCGTGATGACTGCCATATGTTATGTGGCTTCTTGCACAAGAGCACTCCAAATATTTTCCACAGTTTATTTCAATAATTATTAAACATGACTATCCTTGGATAATCACAGAACATACCCACAGTTTTCACCATACTGTCTTAGGCATCTACCTCATTTAGGCCTAAATGGAGCAAAACTGTTCCCCATCTGCAGAAACAGCAGCAGAAATTTAAGAACAGCTGTACCACTGCATCCCCATATAACTTTGTTTTGACTCCTGGAACATGCATTTCTATCCCACATGCTTTGACTCCATCATTAAATACTGCCTCTTCTCTTCTTGACTGCACTTCCTGAAGTTTTGGCTGTTCTATCATTTGACTTGGTGTCACAGCTATTTAAGTTGTTGTCTTATCTATTTTTCATAGACCATCTTCAAAAGTTTGTTTGCTGTGGGAATGAAATACCTGGGTAGTGTGACATGAGTAGCCAGACTACATGATATGCATCTCCAGTCCACCATCACCGCCCACGGCCCTCTTCTGGGAAAGGTACGTTTCTCACTGTTCTCTGCATATTCATTGCTGTACAAGTCAACATCACTATCTTAACAAAAGCAACTAGATAATTCAGGTGCAGCCAGAGGTCACGTCAGGGACTCCTTTGAGAAGGGCCTTGGGAGAAGACTGATTCTTAGCATCGCAAGGAAAAATAGTTTCAGGTAGTAAAATACATTTCATTACCTGTCATCAGATGAGAAATTACAGTTCCACTAGCTAAATACCGGTCACATTCTTTCTGCCACGGTTCAGAGCTACAAACAAATGCTCTCTAATCTAAACAGTCAAGCTGAAGCTCTGCTGAAGTATTACTGGTAACATAGCCATGATGAAGGCTGACATTCTGCATCTGAAAAATCATATGATGGTTGTTCTGAATGCCTTTGTCATCTCTTTTATAGGCAATATTAATTTTTTTGTCCTTGTTACTTCCCCGTCCACCCCCCAGCCCACACTAGCAATAAGATCCCCACACCAGAATTCAGAACGACTGGAAATCCACTTTAGCACTTTTCAGCACCGTTCGTAACTGAAGAGAGCCTGCCGTACCGAGTTCAGAACCAGCCTCTCCTCTCAGCCTAGAGAAGCAGCGGTTTTCACCTCTATGAATCGTTTATTGCTCTCCTACCCTCCAGAAAGCACCAGGTATGGCCCTAAGACCCAAGGGCCTAGTTAGCCTGTTAGAAACAGTTTGCAACGCTGGCTCCCTTTCGGGTTCACTGGCAGGCCACGCGGCTTTGCTCTCCAGGGAACAATCAAATCATTTATTCGCTACCTGGAACCAGACAGAAAACACTCTTCCTGTACCTTCTCTCTCCAAAACACACTCCAGACTGTCCTGGGCTGTACCAAAAATAAAACAAGAGGTAGCACTTAAGACAAGGCTCTTCATTCTACTCATTTGAGCAGCAGCAGAGAGGAGTCGAAGCTTCCCCAACAGCAGTTCTCAACGGCTCTACACCTGCCCACAGCACAGACGTTTACAGGTGCTCCCAAGGGTGGGAAGCCTCCTCAGTGGCATGGCAAACAAAGAACAAAAAAAAAATTTAAAGTAATGATTCTATTATAAAAGCTACACTGGAGTCACATATTTTATTTTTTCCTTTTTAAAAAGTCAGTCATTTCTGAATATAGAGTCACTGTGGACAAGACTAATCTCCACAGCCCCAGCAGCGTTTCTGTAACCAGAAAAAAACAATAACACAATTATTTTAATTGCAGTGTCTTTAAGACTTAATCTCTAATAATGTGATAGCCAGCTGTTTCTGTAATCTATCTCACTTAAAGAAATTGAATTGGTTGCAAACAGCTGTTCCTGAACAGCAGCCACACAATGTGATTGCACATTTTAAGGTCACAACATGCAAACTACAGAACTGTGATTTGTGGATAACAATCTTTATCTCCCTTTCATAAAGCAATACAGAACCATCTGAAGGCAGGTAAGGTGCATCCAGTAACTATGCAATTGAGATTAATTTACTTTCTAAAGGTAAAATAATCATTATCTGATAACCAATAAAGTTGTAAGATCCAATGCCAAGACACTGAAGTCAAACAAATTCAAACAAAAAATGAGGCTGTATATGTTGAACCATGAAAGTAACTATCATCTTATCAAGAGTCCAATAATACGGTCTCCACTCTAAGTCTTGGAAGCAAGATTTGATGTCTTTCTGAAATGAGCACTCCTTACTGACCTGCCATTACTTGTGTGATGCAGGAATTATTGGCTAAAAATGTCATCCACTGTCATTCACTGTCACCAATGGTCACCAATGGTGACCCCTGCAGTTTTTAAAACGTCTGAAAATAGCATCACTAACTATGTCATATGGAAATGGTGGTATTATGAAAATCTGTATTTAATGGGGAATTCCTGATATTAATTCTTTATTCTTCAAACGTAGACTCTTCTTTACACTGGCCTATGGACACTTAAGTACCTACAGACATTCTTCCTTTAAGTACATATTACATAATGTAAATTAATCCTTCAAAGACTGAACAGATGTTTTTGTTTCATGCCTCACTTTTCTATTCCTACTGCTAGTTTCAGACTAGCAAAAAAAGTGTAGCTTGCCCAAAATTTTCATTAAAGCCGACAAGAATGAAGGGTGGTTCAAAGGACTGAGCTCTGTCACAGATCCTGGATCACATTCTGATGATATAGTTAGCTTATCCCAAGTGTTGCAGGTATTTGGGCTTGCAATCCCAGGCAAACCTCTAATTGAAGGAGCCACAACAATGGCTCATCATTACCTTTTGGCAAAAATATCAGTTCCAAGAAAAAGGAATGTTACACAAAATTGTCATTTTGTTTAACAAATGACAATCAAGGAATCTTACCTGAAATGTAGTTAATAGTTGCATTTTGATACAGTCGATATTACAACAACAACAAAATAGCAGAAACAGGATAAATTCATAAAAATGAAAGTTTTCTTAAATACATAGATTTCTATGTCATTATTTATACACCGGCAAATGCTGGCAAGACAATTATAGACAATTGCTACACAAAAGCACTATTAATCTGACTAAGAAAACTGGTTCAAAGATAACATTATACACACATTAGGAACGTAAAAAAAACCAACAACAAAAAACAAAAAAGACCAAAATAAAAGGTTTGCTCCTTTTTTATCATAGAAAGTTTCTAAGCAAACAACAAATTAATTGACCTGGATTATATAAACCCTGTCAGACCCTACAAACTGTCACTGTCCCCACCCTATGCACAGGACCTCAGCACATGCATTTAGAATCTGCATTCCTGCCCTCTCTTCCCTTCTCTCCCCATAACACACATTTTATGAGACAGATTTTACACATGCTGTCTACATCATGTAAGTAGGTCTATTACCATGCTGGATGCCTTAAGTAAACCAGCTAAGTAGAACTTCTGTTTAACCAAACAGATAAAAATATTTTTTCTCTTCATCCATACTTTATTTTGTTGGTTGTCAAGAACTACACAACTGAGAAAATACTTGTTTAGGAAACTGCACAAATATTTAGCAAGGAGTATTTCACCCTTGGAATTCAATAAAAAACAAACTCCTATTAATAACTGGACCAGGATTTCTCTATATAGAATACCTACTCTGAAAATATTTTTTAAAATTATTCTCTTCTATAAACATATATTTAAGGAATTAATGAGTTTGCTCCACCTCATATAATCTGTAATATAGATAAAATGTTTAATGTCCTAACTATAAAAACTATTAAAAGCAGAAGTGTAACCACTTGCACTCAGCAACACTCCTTTATTACAAAGGATCTGAACACTGAAAAGTCCATCACTGCCCTAAGAAAACTGAATGTGCACTATCCCTATGAAGGTGAATGGGAGTCCTTGGACAGAAGAATATTCCTGTACTTTGAAACACAGTTCTGAAAAACACAGACAACAGAAGGTGATGAAGCAAAAATTTAACATCACAAGAACTTCCCATTGTGTGAATAATCTTGGAACAGCCCATCACTGTTTAGCATTTTCAGCTGAGAAATCACAGAGCATTTTATCCTTGGAATCCAACATCGGTGTGGAATGATCAGTACCATAAGAATGTGTTATCACTAAACAAAAAATTATTTACCTGAAATGAAAACAAACTGGACTGTGAAGTGACACAGTTTGCACACAGAACAAAACTCAAGAATGCTTGCACATTTTAAAGCATATACAGAATCATTTTTCACTGATGCAGGAAGACCTGTACATTTCTGTCACCACCAAAAGAACAGTTTCAGCAAACTGTTTTCCCTTCTTATGGAAATAAAGCGTGTCATCACATCTACGAGTGCTGAATAATGAAAGGATAAATTCTACTTTGACATACTGATATAAATTGAAATATTAAACAGTTATGGAACTGGCAGCACAAGTGCATTAAAGAAGGCCTGCAAAAGCTGAAAATGAAGCCAAGAGCAAATTGACCTGAGGTACTGAAAAGCATCTCGCATCTTGACACTCAGAGTGAGAGCCTTCAAAATACATCTTCATCGTCCTGTATTCTGAGAGGCTCACCAGCACTTTGAGGTAAGGATAACCGGATAGGCAGTGAGCAGCATGCTTTCCACTAGCTCTGTGTCACCTTTATTTAAAGCCTAAGACAGAGGCAAAATCCCAGAAATAGGATTAAGAGTTTTAGAGCAAAAACGGGGTTTAAGTTGACAATTTTTATACTAATTGATGGCTTGGATCACAAATGCAGCTACTATAAACCAGATTTACCGCATTGCTTGGAAAAGACAGCCACAGTATCATCTTTTCTTCAGTGTTTGTTTAGTGCTTACCAGTAATGTCTTTTTGACATAATATGATAAATGCAACAGAGAAAAGGAAGGAAGAGGAGATCTGAACATTGAAATGCATGTTGTAGTGTATTTTAAAATGCAAAAGAATTTGGACAGTACCTATAAAAAACTTCAGGCACATACGGAAGATGAAACAAAAGTCAGGTAGGTGAAGCAAGAACTTTGCTTGTATGTACTTAAGCTGCCAACAAATATCCCTAAATGAACTCCACAAGTTCTTTGAAAGAAGCATTATAAAAACATGGTAATTTCATACGAGGCACCAGGTTCTCCTGCTCTACTCTGATTTGCACTACCTCCGACTCCCTACCAAGGGTTTTCCTTCCAACCAAGAACACAGAAAAAGGGCATCATTGGGAGACTCAAAGCACTGGATTAGGGAAATGTTTTACATGACAGGAGAATACAAAAATCAGCATGATCAAGTTGTGACCTATATCATGGGCATCAGGATCTCCCAAGAGGTCAGCAGTCAGAGAAACCTACTTGTGGGATGTATGAGATAGCTCTCAGGTATCTGACAATGTATTTGAGGTATCACAAAAGTTTGGCCATGCCTGGTATATTTAATAAGTGAAAAGAGGTAAATGGACCTCAGCTATATGGCAAAAAATTAAGACAAATGACGCCAGAAAATGTCCTCCATTGTAGAAATACTAGTTTTAAACTAAGGAATGAGATAACAAAAATTACAACTTCTTACAGAAAACCTGTCTGCCTAACAAATAATACAATCCAGAAAATACAAAGTGAAAAAGGAAGAAGTTAACTTGAAGTGTCTTTATATTCAACAGGAGCCAAACCAAGAAAAAACTATGAGATTTTTTCCTTTCCCACGTTAAAAAGCCTAGATTTATATGATTGTGGGAAAAAAAAAAAGGAAAAGATGCTACAGTAAACAACATGCAGGCTGCTATTGCTATTGAACCAAGACAGCCACTTATCATATACTAGCTATGATTCTTTAAGAATCTTCCAACATGTGCCCTTAACATAGACCAGCGTAGCGTTTTCCACTGGCCACATTTATGCAATTGCAATGACTCAGCTGAGGTGAATGTCCTCCGAAGGGGCCTATGAACAATGAAGCACAAAGTAACTCTCCTTTGTGATCCATCCACAAGACCCACTAACATACTGTAATTTCAAGCCATACCTTGGAAAAAAAGGAAGCAAAAAAGGATCAGCTCTAGATTCTCAACAAGGATGCCAGCAAGTTGCAAGCATCTCAGAAAGATGTACTTGTCCTCTTTTCTGGAAACTGCCCTCCTTATGGGATTCCTCTGAAGGCCTGTGTGTGTATTCTAATAAATCTGAGACAAACTATGGGAGGTCAAAGGTTTCCAAACTTTACTCAGTAATGTGAAGACACTTAGGTCTAAGGATAAATGTAAAGTTTCACAGTGAATGTAAAAATCACGTCTATTTTAGTATGAAACACCTTCCCTTCAGTACCAGCAAATCTTTCATAAACCTCAAGACAACACCACCTGGAGGGATGCTTTCGCCTTTACTAGCTCCTCTGTGGAAAGAGAATTAAGCTTTTGAGGCAATTCAGACAAGTTAATCTGTAAACTCTGCCACCTTGTCTACTGCAAGTTAACACACTGGTTGATACACCTTAGCAATTTTTCTCTTCATTTGTAGACCAACGAAGGGACAGACCCTTCTGCCAAGACATTAATTTTCAGGCATCTTCGGTTTCAGCATGGATTTTGCAGCCTATTTTTATCTTGCATTACCATCGCTGACAGTAGAGAATGTGAAAGAGGATGAATATAACACAGTCATGCAATCCTGTTGGGGTAGGGCTGTAAGTAATGCTAGGCATATGGCAAAATAGTTGAGATAAAAACTGGAGTAGCCATAAACACTTTCCTGTGTTAAATATCTGCTGGATAAAGAACCTAGGGTTTAAGCATATGCAGCTGCAAAACCCCAAAGACTACAGCTTTTCTTAAGCCATTCGCCAAACTTTTTTTCACCTTCTTGAATCACCTGAAGTGGGAACAGCTATTGATAAAGCTTGTCTGTTCAGACAATGCAAACTAACAGGCATTTTTTGTACCTCCTAGACAGCTTAATCTTCCTTATCAATAAATACATGTGTCCCTTTGACAATCTCCCTATAGCCCTGAGCAACGTGCCATCTGTGGGTCCACTCTAAAGATGGCCTAACATGCCTTATAATTTCAAGATGTTTACAAAGGCAGACAAGAAACTTGACAAGGCAGAACAATAATTGTTTGAAGCCAGGTCACAACAAATAAAAGTAAATAGGTTAATACATAACTTTAAAAAGTTTTTAAAGCAGCAGCCTAGTTCTCTTTAAGTTCACAGAATGGGAAATGGAAGTGCAGATGATGTAAGTCTAGTTAAACCACATTATGAACATTTCCATTTACAGGTATTCCCTTCTAGAGTATACTGACAGTTTCTCCTACCTGCATCGTATGACCATCACAAGAGCAGATCAGGATATTCAATTACTTATGCCAAGTCCAAGGATAATGAGACTTTAGTACAATTTTGTTCCATAAAATTTCATTAGTTACTGGGGTCATATTGATCTGTAATTAGATAATGTTTTGCCACATCTTATGGAGACTCTGCAGCCTCATTCAGGCCCTGTCAATAAAGTGAAGAATCTTCATTTTCTACAGGCAGATATATTCAAGAAAACACAAAGGATTCAGGATAAAAGAAACAAAAAAACCCTAACAACAACAACAAAAACAAACAAACAAAAAACCAACACAAAACCTCTCCAAGCTATTAGAAGAGAAAAAAGAAACTGGGAAAGTTTGATAAATTGCCTCCTCCTCCCATCATCAAACCCCTTAGTGGGCTGGCAGTAAAATCTGGTGACCTGCCTCTTCTCTGTCTAACATCAGGGACAAGAGCTGGCTAAGCCTATTTTCATGCCTAAGCTACACTGCCCTCGTCATCCTGAATATGGACACTCTATCCCTTCCTCGGTCCTGGTTTCCTGCCTAGAATAAACTAACTCTGGTTCCAGCATGCACTCTCTAGCACAAGCTCTTCTTTTTAAGAAGAAATGATGCTTGAGTGGATTACAAGCAGGTGATGGCAGGAAAGGGCAGATGGTAGATAGAGGCAGCAGCTGCCACTACCAGCAAAAACGGTAGGGCAAGGTCACTTCAGGAACTCTGGTCATAGCTAGGAATGGTTTTGGGATAGGGGTTTTTTTTGTTATGTCTCTCAAATGAATACTGAATAGCACGAAACAGTGGATGTTTTAGCCTACATTTTCCTACAATATAACAGGAATCAGCTACACACAAAGGAGTTATTTGTTAAACACACAGTGATAGAAAAGTGCTTGTCACAACAGGAGACTACACCTGACCACTAAGAAATTCCAAGAAAGGTGCAAAGGATCAAGTCTTTTTCCCCTGAAATGCCTGGCTGTGACCTATGACAGCAAACTTGTGGAGTACTTAACCCAGGTGAAACCCCAGAAAAACAGATACCTGTCTCAGATTCCAGGAGGACAATCTGATTTGCTAGAGGAAAAGTTATGCAAAGGCCACTGAAAACGGGTGACTGTTCATGACTTGAAGTTGGTTACCAAAGTAATGATGTTATAAAACTTAAGGGCAGCTAGATTTAGTAACAAGATGCCTAAAGGAATAACAAGGTAGCCAAAGCACAGCTCTAAATGTCTTGTACTCATTACATATTTGTTTCTGCTGTGTAATTCCTATGCCACAATGTGTTTAACTCGCTTTGAGTACATCATGATAACAGCAAACAACTGAGTTTGTCCCACACTTTCCCATGAGGTGCTCAGTGGCCTGAACGATTGATATGCCTTACAGTTAAAAACAACACACTACAAAAACAAAGCAACTAATGAAATATTAAAGCACCAGTGCAAGCATGACCATAAGCAGAGACAATGAGACACAAGGGTGCTTTTATCCAATCTTTCTCAGAGAAGGTAATGGACCAGTTTTAACCAATATTGTCCTCATGCCTATCCTATGCAATGGGATTGCATACACATGCTAATTATTTTTCTCACTTCCGTAGATTGCCTTTCTGCCAGGATAAATCCAACATATCTTTAACACTGATCACTTGTAAACTAAAACATCCTTAAAAATCAAAAGGAAAGCAAAAGAAGAAAAATGACACAGCTTCATGCTTGGAAAAAAGTAAAGAAAACCATCTTCAGACTACTCATGCATAGCACTACGGTATGGAAAGGAAAACAGTTTATTAAATTAGTCAGGCCTTTTAAGTGCAGTATGGTATCAATTAAGGATCCATGCCTATAGCTACTGTATAACAGAACCAGGGCTGATAAAAATAAATTGTATCAGTAAATAACAGGTATTCCAGCACCAAAGGAATATCGTTATGTTGGAAGGAATATAAAGAAAAGTAACTAAATGGAATTAAAGGTATGTTCTTGTTAACTCCCAAGATTTCATGAATTACAGCCAAAGTAGGTAAAATGAAGACATAATAGCAGAGATCTCTAAATCCTCATAACCCTCTAAACACCCCTTAAGCCTTAGGACTTAAGTCAATAACTTACGAAGTTAGGGTTTCTATTTGGTACTTTACCTCTGGATTTTTTATGCCATAGAAGCCTATTAGAGATTTTCCTGCATTTTCCATTTCAATATCTACAATTAGCTGCAGTCAGAGAGAGGACATTGTTCTAAATGGAACCTTGGCACTAACATTCTTGCAACAAAAAATGATCAAATAAGTGATTATATTCAGTGATCAATTAATTAGGAATGTGATCACGTAAAGGCATATACCACATAGCCCTATAGTCTATATAACTAGTAAGAACTGTGGTTTTTTATTCCTTCAGTTTTTAAGTGTGTAAATTACATTTCAATATCTCATTTAATAAGTCCTGAAACCATGTGTAAACTTTTCCTGGGTTTGTGGGTGGGTTTTTTTTCCAAAAACTCTATAATTGAGAAAGTGTCAGTTCAGCAGGATGAAGATCTTTACTACAAAAGTTATTCTGCATCTCTTTCAAATACGGACAAAATGTGGACTCTTTTTGTTTTTTAATATGGCAGTACTTCCCAATTCAGCTATATGGAAGCACATACATTCAGCTGTTTGTCACATGCACACTGACACCTTCATTCAGGAGCAATGTTTCCTGCATATACACTGAAGAGATGTGATTCTTGAAGCACAATACAGATTGATAATTCAGTATAGCATAGATACTCCCTCATCTCATATGAATCTGATACCAACTCCTTCAGAAGTCCTACTGCAATGACTTATCTTCATATTTATATTCACTCTTGCCTTGTTAGAGTTCAGATAAAGAGGACAGTCTAAGAAAGAGAGAGTTGTGTAGCTTCATTAGTTTACTCAATGATTTTGAGATGGAGTCCATGACTTTGAATTATTTTACTCAGTGCATGCATTTCAATGCCTGATTATGCCTGTCTAAGAGTGAATTATTACATATTACTTCCAGCAATTTTGATTTAGAAACAGTAGTTCTGGAAAAGTAACACTGGTTTTTTTCCTAAATATACAGAAAAAGGTGAATACAGCTGTACCAAGCACAGTGAGATAGCAGGTCTCTGAATAATTATGTATCTTTATCCAAGGTACCACCTGTAGATCATTTTAAAATACACTGACATTATAAAGCAATCTCTGTTTGGTTTGGGGTTTTTTTAATATATAGAATTGCTCTCAACCCCCCTTTTATTTCTTTTATATACTTACAAAGCTCAGGTAAAATGAAAAAGTCTCTGGGCATTATACTCAGCAAGACCTTGCTACACACCATGGACAGCAATCATAGCTATCCACAAGATTACTGGTGACTGTCAAAAAATGGAACAGATAAATTCTGAAAATGTTGTGGGTTGATTTCCCAAACTTCATAAAATAAATAGGCTCACTGTGCAACCCAAGTATCACAGAAAACTAATTGGAAAAGCAACATGGCGTGAAGTTATCATCACTGAGTATGAAAACTATGCAATAAAGGCCTACCTCATGTGTAAACCAGAAAACTAAATAAGTACATAATAAATACATCCATCACTGAAATCCATATGGATCATAGGGACTTAAACAGCTAGAGAAACAGAGCTCAGGTAAGGCAGTTGTACCTGTTTTGATTGCAATTTTTTTCAGTTCTCAAGAATTAACAACTAAATAGTAAAGGATTAAAATCACCATACTCAGTATTTATAGTATGGAAACTTAAATGTTCTAGTCCATTTCTGGCACTTTTGCTTGCTACATAGTGAGTGATAATCCTGTTTCAATTTTGTGCACAACGGTGATTGCTGTTTTGTAGCAGTTGTAGTAATAATCAAGAGTAGATGCCACACAGACTCCAGACCAATTATCAAACTGATTTAACAGAATAGAAATAACTTTGCTTTCAACTATCCACCTCTTTCAAAGATGGAGTTTTGATAAGGGTAGATCTCTACCTCTGGGGAACCAGAGTGCTAGTCCTTGTCTTAAAGACATAGGACAGCTGCACTGCCGGACCTAGCCTTTGGTGAAAGTGGAAACAAAAGGAAACCACAGACTCAAATGCCAGTCAAAAGGTACAGAGAAAAGTTACTGCTGCACCCTATTCAGATTGCAGAACATTTATCTGCATATGTATTCAGAGCAGTGGGACCAACACCAAAGTGTCTAGGGAGCTCTCGACAAGAGCACAGTGCTCATTACACGAAAACCTCGTTCACCTTAGCTCCACTGACTTGCCTGACAACAGCAGGAGATGAAAATGCTCCAAAAGCTTATCTTAATCTTAGTCTAGTTTTTTCACAGGGGGGCTGCTTCTAGTTCTAAACATTGTCAGATTATGTCTTTCCTGCCCATCACAAACTGCCTCTTTCCTTTCTGAATCTGTGTCCTTCATCTACTGTGTGACCTTGCCAAGAGCACAAATGAATTTCAAAGATCCCTAGTTCCTTGGGGTCCCACGTAATCGCTGTGTGTTCCACAACAACCTTATTACACCATTACAGATGGATTTGAAATACTATGTACACATAAACTGTGGTGCAAAAGCACTCTGCAGAGTACTAGATAGCCCTGGTACCTGCATTACACCTGTTAGCTTCCTCCCTGCTTCATGCATGCTAGTCTTCAAAGGGAATCATAACACACAAGAAAAACCACTATCATCTGTCAGCATTCCTGGTCAACAGGGGAGGTCCCGGAGGACTGGAAGCTTGCCAATGTGACTCCCATTTATAAGAAGGGTCAGAGGGAGGATCCGGGGAACTACGGGCCTGTCAGCCTGACCTCGGTACCGGGGAAGATTATGGAATGGTTTGTCCTGAGAGCACTCACATGGCAAGTCCAGGATAAGAAGGGGATCAGGCCCAGTCAGCATGGGTTTATGCAAGGCAGGTCCTGCTTGACCAACCTGATCTCCTTCTATGACCAGGTGACCAGCCTAGTGGATGAGGGAAAGGCTGTGGATGTTATTTTCCTTGACTTCAGCAAGGCCTTTGACACTGTCTCTCATGGCATACACCTTGAGAAGCTGGCGTCTCGTGGCTTGGATAAGTGCACTCTTCGCTGGGTAAAATACTGGCTGGATGGACGAGCCCAGAGTGTTGCGGTGAATGGGGTGAAATCCAGTTGGCGGCGGGTCACAAGTGGTGTTCCCCAGGGCTTGGTGTTGGGCCCTGTTCTGTTTAATATCTTTATTGATGATTTGGATGAGGGGATTGAGTGCAGCCTCAGCAAGTTTGCAGACGACGCCAAGTTGGGCAGGAGCATTGATTTGCTTGAGGGTAGGGAGGCTCCACAAAGAGATCTGGACAGGCTGGATGGATGGGCTGAGGCCAATCATATGAAGTTCAACAAGGCCAAGTGCCGGGTCCTGCACTTGGGTCACAACAACCCCATGCAGCACTACAGGCTTGGGGAAGAGTGGCTGGAAAGCTGCCTGGTGGAAAAGGACCTGGGGGTGCTGGTTAACAGCCGGCTGAATATGAGCCAGCAGTGTGCCCAGGTGGCCAAGAAGGCCAACAGCATCCTGGCCTGTATCAGAAATAGCGTGGCCAGCAGGAGCAGGGAGGTGATTGTTCCCCTGTACTCGGCAATGGTGAGGCCGCACCTCGAGTACTGTGTTCAGTTTTGGGCCCCTCACTACAAGAAAGACATTGAGGTGCTGGAGCATGTCCAGAGAAGGGCGACCAAGCTGGTGAGGGGCCTGGAGCACAAGTCTTATGAGGAGCGGCTGAGGGAACTGGGGCTGTTCAGTCTAGAGAAGAGGAGGCTGAGGGGAGACCTTATCGCTCTCTACAACTACCTGAAAGGGGGTTGTAGTGAGGTGGGTGTTGGTCTCTACTGTCAGATGGCTGAAGATAGGACAAGAGGAAATGGCCTCAAGTTGAGGCAAGGGAGATTTAGGTTAGATATTAGGAAAAAAATTTTTACTGAGAGGGTTGTCAGACATTGGAATGGGCTGCCCAGGGAAGTGGTTGAGTCACCATCCCTGGAGATACTCAAAAAGCCAGTGGACAGGGTACTTTAGGACATGGTTTAGTGGGCATGGTTAATGGTTGGACTCGATGATCTTGAAGGTCTTTTCCAACTTAAATGATTCTATGATTCTATGATTCTAGTTACAACAATTTAGATGTGGGAACAATGAAATGCTGGTGGGTTTATGTGCACATCTAACTTTACAATGAATTTTCTAGGACTAAGTGCTTTCTTGGACTAGGAAGCACAGAACAAATAAGTTAACCAACTGTTCCTCCCCTAGCCTGAAGGACCAGGGATTATTCCTACCCTCTGCTTTCTTGTCTGATCTCTTCCAAGACTAAGCTGCTGTTCAGCATATCCCTTAGTGTTTTGGGAATTTCCAAGGATATTAAGATGACAGAAGGCTTGTTTGGGGTGGGTTTTTTCCCCACACAGTACTATGTCTTGATGGCAGGCATACTTACCTAAACAAACAAGCAAGCATATTGAATAGGGAAGATATTTAATAATTGAATGTTCTGCTATAATATGATGGATTCAGAGGTAGCCCTGAAAATACTCTCTCCATTTTTCTTACTTATACAAAAATGTTTACTGCTGAATTAGCTCAGCGTGAAGATGTGTGTTTCTGGAAGGCAAGCTTTGCAAAGTTCCCAACTGAAGAGGCAACACAGGCCTTCTGTTCCAGAGAGCCTTATCACCTGGACCTGAAGTCTCGTATTGCTGATGTAGCTCAGTCTTTTTCACCTATCATTATAAACAAAGAAAACAAACCAATTAAGAAACCAAGTACTGCCTAGATATTGGGGGTGGGTGTGAAAAACAAAGAAACAAGAGCTAGTGTATTATTTCTACAGTGGTTTTCATTTAGAACAAAACACTACAGTAATGTAGAGCAGACTGAAAAATTAGAACTCTGGCTGTTCATTTATTATTTCAGTTCTTCTCTTCTGTTGGTTTCCCTGCTTGTATAAGGGGATTGAGCTTTTTGTTTTGTTTTTGACCATTAGAGGTTCACCTAATAACTGTCATGTCCCATGAACAAGGAATAGTACACAGACCAAAGACAGTGTTTGATGGACAAAGTGTTGTTTTTTTTCTTAAGGACTACCCACAAACAATAAAGCTGACAAAGACATTGAGAGCATTTCAAGCAAAAGAAGACGAGATGACAGCATACACAGACTAAGATTTCTAAAGGAAACAAGTCACCACGATTACTTTTATTAGCAGGATGCTAATAAAAATATTTAGACTATTTTTTTATAATCCTTTCCCTCTGAAAAGTAACCCATTATTAAAGACTATGAGCTGGCTGCATTTTAAGTGTGCCATAGGATATGGGTCATAAACCAGTAGCAACTGAAAAAGCATCATCATCCAAACGTAGGCTGCAGATTCAAAAGAGCACACACAATACTGCAGCTCCAATGCAGAACTGCACATTTCACCCCAGAAGAGAGGAAAAGTTTAGGAGGACATACTTGACTGTCAATAGATCACCAAAGCATAGATATCTAGAGCAATGGCAGATGATGATCTTAGAATGATAGGTGTGTTAGTTCTGGTAGTTTTCCAGGTGTTAGTACCATCCAAATTGTGCAAAGAGGCTACTACAAAGCAAGCTGGTACATACTGAGAACACAGAGTGGCACAAAGGGGAAATACAAGCATTGGAATGGGAAGCAATACAGCCTCATGCGTAACGTATGGTCTATTAATTCCCATCTCAGCAGGACTAATTAGTATCTTCATTTTTTTAATTCCCATTTCTGTGGCTTCTTGGCATACCTATACTTCATCTTACTGCCATGTTAGTCGTGTTTGCACCTTGTTCCACATCATATTAGGCAAAATTCATTGTAGATACTGCCTTCTGTCCTGTTCAAAAGACATTTCATTTATTTTGTCTGAAGGAGCATGGATTCATGTGTATCAAGAACTCCAAGGGCAGAGTCCTCCAAGAACAACAGAAAGGACTGAACTTCCAACGCACTGTCCTTCACGGCTGCTCAGGCCGTATCAGTATGATGAATCATACATTCTGGTGACATGGGGCCATGCTTCTTTGAATTATGCATGATTGCTAGTTTAATAAAACACCATGACTCATACAGTTTTAAGGACAGAAAGATCACCATCCTCTGTAGGAACGCATCTGCTAATACTGGTTTCATGAAATGCTAAGAAAATCCCTTCCTAACTGGAATCCTTAAAAAGCATAGAAAAAACCAGTAATTTACATATCAGCTGAAAGGGGACAAGGGGCAGTGTGTCCAAAACACAAAGACGCAACAGAGAAGTAGTACATATTTTGCAGTATCATTAATACCACATTGTAAGTGGTCCTCATCCTACCCCATTTGACTCCCCAGCTTTTCTTCAGTATTTAGTAGTCCACGTTTTCAGTATGTTCCATTGGCTTTACTTTGGTACCCCAGTTCAAAAGAGACAATGAAAAAATTAGAGAGGCCACCAAGTGTCCCCCACAAAAGTGGAAGGTCTCCAAGATGAGTAAAGCATTGAAGAACATGATATAATAAAGAGAGTTGAATTAGTTGGGTTTGTTCAGCCTACAGAAAAGATGGCTTATAATACTTAAAAGGTAGTCGATAGAGAAGATGGAGGTACACTCTATATAAGGATGCACAATGACACAACCAGAAGTGACAGGTAGAAACTGAATCAGTGTAAATACCAACTTGATATACAAAAAAAAAATCCCCACTGTGAGGAACTGCTGAACATTGGAAACAGTTTGCCAGAAAACTGGTGCAATCTCCCTCACTGGAAATATTCAAGACTCAGCTTGACAGGGCCATTGATAAACTAATCTAAAGCCCTGCTTTCAACAGACAGTTGGACCAGATGTGCTTCAGAGCTGTCTTCCAACCTAGACTTTTTCATTATTCCATGCAACTAAAACACTGAATTTTATGATGCAAGATTCTCCCTTAAAAAACTGACTCCAAGAAAGCTGTCATATTCCTTAACCTGTTTTTCTTCTGCCTACATTCCACCGAAATCTGTTGGCCACTCTTGAAGAGTTAGGAGCCATAAATATTAGACTACATGAAATAGAAATACATACTTGTTATACACATGCATACTTACATATGAATTTGCTGCTAAAGGAAAACACATTGTCTCTAAGGGACTTCCAACTGTGCCCATGTTTCCTGAACAACTCATCATGTGTCTCTTACTGGGCATCAGCACCTTCACCGTGTTGCTTTGATCAGTTATAGCAGCTGTCCCCTGCATGCTCTGTTTCGTTTGTGGTGCTGGGGACAGACCTGCAAGGAGAAGCCCCACCAAGCACAGGACCAGCGATGGAAGTTTCTCTATCTTTTCTCAGACTTTGAATAGTGAATGTCTTCTGGTACGCACACAAGAGGAGAGTGGATGATGAGCATCAGAGGAGAAAACAAGGGGGAGATATAGCCTAAGGGCTATGATGGGAGTTCAGAGCCAGCTATCCCATCTGTCAGTGCTTGTCAAGGACAGTATGAGGACTCCAGGCAAAGTTGAGGATCCACAACTAGATCCTCACCCAGCTCCTGCCCTGTTACTTCACAAACAGACATCAGAGAACCTGCCGTCATTCCCAGCATAACAGCCATCAAATTGCATGTCAACTGCACAACCTAGTATTGTCGTTTTATATTAATCCTTTCAACATTGTGTTCCATAACAACAGCTTTTACAGGATTTGTGTAATTCTCAAAGGAGAGTGAAATTTGTCCACTCACAAAGTAAGTAAGAAGCAGAAAGAAACAATTATTCTCAGAAATGCCCTATGATATTACAAATTACCCGCAAAACCAACCTTTTCTGAGGCATTCACTAGTTTAAAACTCACCGATAATAATCTCTTTACAAACTTTTTTAAAAGAAGTGCAAATACAGTGACATATTTCTATGATTCTAAATAAAGGTTTTATTAGCTAAATATAAAAAAAAAGTTTAAAAAAACAATCAAACTAGAAAATGAAGAATGACACTCAGATTGGGAAAGTTGAACCATGAGTATGTGACTGTAATGTTTTGCAACTGTACCTCAAGTTTGCAGCACCGATGACTTTCATAAACACAATACTGGATCTGACAAAGCAATGACTTGCTGTAATCTGACAATTTTCCAGATAAAAACCCCAAACCAATCCCTCTCGCTTGATCCAGAAACATACATGACTTTGTAAGAGTGCAAAGGGAAAAACAAGCCCTTCTTTTTCCCATGCATACACACAGACATAAAACACACATTTTCAGCTTCAACAGTATTCCAGTTATAACAACTCAGAATAGGCAGTTCTCACTGTACGTCAGTACAGCTTGGTAAACATATTTACAGAAACTGAACCTGTTTGCAAAGTAATTGGAAGTGTTCTTATGTGCTGTTTAGATTTGAGCTCAGAAATTTATTTATTATTTTTTTAAATCCATGTATTAGTAAGACATGCAAGGCAGGCCTGGTTGAAAACGAATCATGAAAGAAATTTACAGTTGAGCAAATGAATTAGCTAGTAATTACCACAAGGGAAAATACACAGGAAAAGAAAAACTATTTTAAAAGATCAAATAGAATTGAATATAAAGTCTGTTACCCAGAAATGAATGTCATTTACATTTTTAAAAGTAAGACATTCATTAAATATTATCAAGCTTTACTGGAAGAAACTATGAACCTTTCCAAAATATGCAAATGTTCTCAGATGTATCTGATGGGGACTTCATAGCCTCTCAAGGTTGGATGGGTATTGTATTGCATACATGTCTTAATAGTGATTTTCTATAGCAGCTGATCATTTAAATTTATAGACATGAACAACTATATAATTTTTAATTAATGTTGCTGCAATACCTTGGTAGATGTATAGTAGCTACTTTTATATATGTTTGTAAATTCAATGCAAGTAACAACATTTCAAAATATATTTGTGTATATATATTTTTTTTAAGATGACTTCTCAGTAATGCATAAATAAGAACAAATCTCCATCAATGTCTTTATTCTTTGTTTCCTGTTCAATAGCCCTTTTAAATTGTCCTTTGATATGTCTTAATATACTTCTATTTATTTTTTTTTCCCATTACATGTCAATAAAACTCATCATACAGTAAAAGAAATCACAACACAGTAGAGGCAATATTTTCCTATCTGAAGAAGGAGGTGTTTGCATGAGTCCCTGCAGAGTGGGATCATCTTACTTATTACATCTCACATGACAGAATCGACATTTAGCTCTGAGAAATCCAGCAACAATTGACAGACAAAATTCTGGCGGTGAAAAGCCACCTTCCATATTTTCTATTTATGCAGAGTACTTCTAATTATCACTTACTCCTACAGATACTGAGTAGTACATCAAAGTCCGTCTATCAGGCTGTCTTTCTCCAGTGTACATCTATCTACATTGGCTGTACACAGTCCACTAATTAATCACTTATTAGCAATTATGTTTGAGTAGTCCTTTCCTTATTTATCAAATAATCTCTAGAAGTTTTTATTGTGCTTTTCAAGCTCTGTCTGCTTTTGTTCCTTAATATTGCTTCTCTCTGAGAAACGTGCATTAGTGTTTGTTTTCACTCAGTTCCAGAACCTAACTACCTTGAGTAATTTTCTTCCCCATAATAAAGACACAGGTTTTTTCCCTCAAACATATTCTTAAAGTCCACAGTCCTAAAAGGCTAGATGTAAAGACTTCCTATATGATCTATGAAAAAAAGAGAGAGTTGGTAATAGGCTAGCTTCAGCCAGATGACTGTGCAGACACACTGAATCAGTGACTATAAAAGCATCTGATTTCAGAATACTAATTACATGTGGCATTTCACCCATACACCTGAATTGTAACCATTATTTAAAACTGGATTTTTGAAACAGAGATAGTCCACAAGAAGCACCATTTTGTTACATGTTTTTCTTCATCACAGACCCCTCTCTACCCTGTAATGTTGCTCTTAAAGCTCCTTGACTAGACCTTCCACTAACACTTAATGAAGATGATTTACACAGCAAAGAATCTCATTCATGTAATACAGGCAGTATATTTCCATACAGAACTTCTTGTTAGCAGTTTAATAAAACAACGTGATACGTGCGCACCTAACTCACAAATTTGCAAGTTATGTAGGGTGCTTATGTCTGGAAAAATATATTGCCTATTGTACATGTAATTCACTGAAGTTTTACCAATCTTTGGAATTATTTCTTAACATAAATTTGATATTACAGTAATTATAAAATGTCAGGGGTTTCTTCAGTTTTATTTTCAAATGTAGTTGTCTTTAATAGTTACTGATCAAAATTCTCATTAGCTTTCCACTTTGTTCCCAGATCAATTAATCTGTATGAAAAATAGCAAGACTCCCTTCACTTATTTTAAACTAAATGGCCTTTAGAGTTATGTATTATTTTCTACTCTTGAAATCAACTACTGAAAAGACTACTACGTGGTCTACTGCTGGGTTTGAAGGAGTACAAGTTCCCTCTGAAATGCTGTGGAACGCAACAGGATTTAAACTTGTGCAAAGTGAGAATTTGTTTATGTTTTTCAAACAAAAAATAGGCTTAATTATGAGGTTAAAGACAGGCATTTAAACACTCAGTTCAACCAGTGCCCAAAAGAATATGGTAACATTTCAATTCACTGTGGCATCGCTAATGAAGACTGGTTTTACTACAGAATATTTTAGCACAACTTGTGTAAGAGGCTACTGATTAATAACTAAAAGTATTCATTCTGTTATGATGCTGTTCCATTCGATTAGCTAGATCATTACTTATGAAACCAACGCATCCTCTGTCAACGTAACGCAGCAACTACAAAGTACTCCTGTATTTTTGCCCTCCATGGATGGCTGAAATTGACTGATGATTTGTTGATACTACCTAAGCAACAACATACTTGCTGTATATTAGCTTTTGTGTTGCCAAGTTCCATGTAGCTTCAACGGAAAGCCAAATATTAGTATCCGAGGTCTGTTACACAAGATAGATCATTTCTTCCACAACAGTCTAAAACTCCTGCAATTTCTGAATTCCTGATGTACCCTAAAAAGAATTGGGATTCTGAAGCCCCTTCTTTCTTTTTAGTCCCTAGCCCATGATTTGCTTCATTTATGTTTCAAGAAAAAAAATATTTTAATTTTTGTAAATTCTGATATTTTTTCTGAGATTACTTACAGAAAACACATCTTCGAACTTTCAAGGGACTGACTATCTGGGGATTTATCCATGTGACCAATAATTAAAGAATCAGAGTGAAAACAAAATCATAATTCTCATGCATTTTTACTTACATTGCTGTAGTATGTATGAACACATGCCATGCACTAGAGCCATGTTACTGGGACTTTACAAAATGCATACAAGATACTCCCTGCATCCAAACAATTTAACTATGTGCATGTATCACTCCTGTTGATGTCACTGAATGCTTCACACCTTGTGAATATGCACAGCAGTGAGGTTGGATCAAGGGCTACAAAGAGTTGTTAACTACAGCTAGTATTAAAAACAAACAAACAAAAAATTTCAAAGACCAAGCAGAAAAAAACAGGAAAATAATTTTGAAGCGGTTTCCATTAACAGACCATGTCATTTCTGTAAAAAAACAGTATCTACAATTTTATATAAGACATATCTTACATACATTATTATATTAAAATTATACTCAAAACCTTTAGTGATTTTTTTTCTCTTAGGGGATATAATCTTTTTGTATATTCTGGGGATTGCAAAAGCAGTTTTGATGAAATTTTCAAATAATATTTCAATTTTTACACTTTTGAAATGACATTGCCAGTGAAAGCACTTCTACCTGAAAATATTTAGCCAACTTTGGTCAAAAAAGCATAGCTGGCTGTGAGATAAAGTCAGTCCAGATGCCACATACACCACAAGCACTGAAGCTACTGAATCAATAAAAGTACTAATATGCTTAAATGGAGACATTATTTTAATACAAATATTTAAATTATTATGTAACTATAAATATTATCTATTGACAATAATTATTTTTTATTTTTATTAGTATTAATTTCTTGTTCACTTATGTATTCTTTATTTATGAATGCATTGTTTGTTAATAATAAATTGAATATTTCAATTATTGAATTACATAAATTTAATGGATAGCTCTACAAATTAAGTCTTCATCCTGTCTACCTGCTAGGTAATCACCACACATGGTGTGGTGTTTCTTCAAGTCCAGATATCTCAAAGAAAACAGGAACATATAAATTTAGAAGCAGTCAACACTTAAAATTACTGGATGTCATAGCACAACATTAATACATTTCAGTAGAATAAAAATGGAAATCCTAAAGAGGGTGAGTGATAAATAGCTGCTGTAACACTGCCAAAAGACCAGAAGGGACCTTGTACAAGAAGCTTACCAACGTAGGAGTGACTTTGCAAATATTTATTTAATATTAGTACGGGAGAGAACATATACTGATGTCTCTGTTACAGCTCTGAGCATGCCTAGTGAAAACAAACTGAGCAGACTTGAATCTGAAACAGAAGGTAACAAAACAAGGGTAGATCTACCAGTTTAACTCTAGAAGCCTCATCACGGTCTCTTATGACACCCGTCATGGTTACGGCTGAGAACCTTGCAAGTATTCTGTATAGGCAATGATAACACCTCACTCAATGATTGCAGATAGGTCCTCAAAGTGATTTAAAAGAGTGCAAGCCAGGCACATGAACAACTTTAATGTTAACCTCTGCTTCATCTGGCAGTGACAGTATTATTTTGAATTGGATGTTAGTACTTGTGCTCCCAGATTAAACCACTGTTTAAAAGACACTTTCTCTTTTAACATGTACTTTTATTCTACTACCCATTTCCCTTAAGGACTGTACAACATGCAAGGTGGATGAGACTAGTCTGAAGCCATGGAACTGCTAACAAGTCAGAGTTAGTAACAGACAAGTAAGACCTTCTGATCTACCATTTTGAGTTACAGCCACCAACCAGTGTTGCACTAGAGGTTTCCTCTACACTTAACAACAAACATGGAATAAACTCCTCTACTTCAATGGGTCACTTGACATTAGCCCAAAGATAGCACCTCCCTAAACATGAGTTCTCTGTTAAAAATGTAGAAGTGAATCCCAGGGAATAAGAAAACTTTTCTCCAGTAAATGGCAAACTAAAGGAGTTTTCCCAGGCTTCAATCATCCTCCAGAGTCAGGGAACTTCAAACCTGAGGTGATGAGGCTTCCACAAGTTAGCTATGAAGGACTTTGGTGAAAAGCCTCCAAGCCCACAAGCTACAGGCTGCAGCGTGCACCAAAGATCAAAAAGGTTCCAGAAGAAAGGGAAAAAAAAAAAAACAAAACCACCACAAAACTAGGTAAAATTCATTCAGAGAAGAGCCAATTAAATCAGAAATATGGAAGGTACTTACAGCCTATTCTGCTGAATCTAATCTTGGATTACAATAAAGTACAATACAATACAGTGTGAACCTAAAATATCTTCAGTCCTTCAGATAGTTAGAAGTAGTGTAAAACAGAATTAAAGAAGAGTTTGAAACCGTATTTCAAACTTCCATGGAAAAGCTAGCTGTTCCTCAGTAATGGCAATATTTAATAAAGAGTAAGGCTCAGTGAACCTAAGTTGACACAGTTGCTTTCCTACATAAAAGTGAGCACCAAGAACAAAGAATGCTAAATATAACATAGCTATAAGCACTGATCTACAATTCTAAAACATGAAAGAACCTAAAAAGGAACTTGAAAATTGTTTCTTAATATGCAAATAGCATACTAATTTGAAAATGAATACTATTTGGTACTTGCTGTACAATTTAGTATATTTTCACTGACTGGAATACAGGTTAAATATGTTTAAATACTTTTTCTGATATAAAAGTTTATTTGTAAATACACATTTTGCTACATATTTAAGATTATATTTATATATGCATCTATACATATAGAAGTGCATGCACAAATAATAGATGTTTATTAACCAAATTTAGGATAGAATAAAAATACTTAACACACTGTCAACATTGCAGAAATGTCTCTATGGCTTCTGCTTCAAATTCTGTTTTTCTGAGACAGGCAAGCAAAGACATTAAGTAAAGATGCCTAATGTAAAACTAAGTATTATGCCAATTTCTAGTACTCTGACCTTAAATAAATTATTTTTCAATCCAGAAATAGAGGAAATATCAAAATACTATAGCTATAACAAGGTATGTGCATGACTGCTATAACCACAAGATTTGAATCTGTCACATTCTTTAAAGTATTTAACCCTGAATAACTTGTAAAACAGGGAAATAACACTATTCTAACTTGAAATCAGTCAAGAAAGTGAGGAACATGGGTATCAAATCACTTGTACAAAATTACACTGAAAACTAGTCAACACAATAGGAAATCAATCTAGATAAACACAAGGAGAAGAAACTATAAATGCAAGGATCTCTATACTATAACTGACTGATCAGAATTTCTAGAGAATGATCCTATCTACTCATTGAATTCCACAAAATCAGTATATAAGTATAAAAAAATCTGCATGGACTCCTAATGTATGGCTTCCCCTATGGAAACCTGGGAGACTGTATGACATTTTTTGTTTCTTGGCTGGTAGGGTGGGTGGGTTTTAGGCAATTTACTCTTGGTTCCTTGATTGAAAGGAAAAATGCTCCCCTCTCCCAGTCTCATTTCCTTGAGTCCTCCAACCACAAAACAATTCTGTCACTCAGAACTGATCTCATAAGTCTTTGCAAAACAGTCTTCTTTTTCCATGTCCTCCTATCACACTGATGAACATAGAAGTCTAATTTAAACCACCAGCACAGGGAACCCACAAACTCAAGTGAGCATCTGTAGAAGATACTGTTTCAAGTCACCGCAACCACACTTAGCTACCTAAGCAATCCGCAGGTGTATTAAATGAAAACAAACTTTGCAGGACAAAAAGTAACTATGGAAGAGAGATTCTTAATCTATTACTTAATATTGATTAGTATTAAAAACTTAATATTTAATTTTATTAATTTAATATTTAATATTAATTAAAAGTATGTTGCAAGTACAGGCCTGCTCTGAGTCGGAGCACAGCATTTTCACAAACCTATCTTCTGTTAAGTTCTCAGTAAAAAAAGTTATCAATCAGTAATTCAGTAGAAGCATTTTCACATTTAAAGCTAAGTACATGCCTTGATGTCCAACTGAGCATGAAAGGACTTCCAAACAGTCCTTTCTTTGGAAATACATTACGGAAATATCCGCACTGAAAAACAAATAATAAATTATTCAGAACATTTTCTTAAAAGAAATGTGTCCTGTAGGCACACTTGGCAAGAAAGGTCTTACTTTTGAACATTTCGCGAAGCTTCCTGTTAAGAATAGTCCATCTTCCTGAACAGGGACGGTCACCCATCCAAAACCAGGTCCAGCTCCAGAAGCAGTTTCAACTAGTCACCAAAAATGCTGGTCAGCTGACAACTGAATCAAATACAGACTATTGCTGGCACACGGTGTGGTGGAAGCAGGGGAGGCAGAGTGACCCTGTGTACATCTCACACAGGGTTGTCAGACTAAGGGCAGTACCTCACCAGCTTGGCGGCTCCAGTCTTGGCCCTGAACTGCAGTAAAGGCACGAGCTTTCTCTTTCTACTCATTAACAAACCTCTGGATAGGCATTAGCACATCATCTCCGCTTTCCTTTTTTCACTTATGTTTGAAGAATAGAACATTCAAAGCAATTACACTGCTGGAAAATGGTCAGAGGTTTTCTTGCATGGTGGGTCAGGCCTACGTGATCACAGACAGGTAAGTAAGAGTACGCTGCTCTGTTTTCTCTTCCTTATTTCCAGCTGCTGACCTTCACTAAAACCTCCAAAAACTAAAGATATCCCTCAGGAGTCAGTCGCTCTAATTCTCCCAGAATACATATGCAAAGAAGGGGCAGGTGGCCCACACAGCAGTCTGGATGGAAATGTGATCAACCGTGTAAACATTTGAGAACCCTTGTGCTCACAAAATTGAATGGGAGTTGGCAGGTATGAGAGGGTACATCATATATCTTGTTCTCATAGATTGGGAGCACATAAAACTGATTAGTTATCCACTGCAAAAACATAAAAGGACTTGGCACACGTGGACTTTGCCAGAGTAACAATATCCAGCAGGAAGGAGACTGAATTTGCTTAGATAGCCTAGTCTGATTCTGCCAAGCCAATTGTATATTCAAAGAGTTAAGAAATAGCAGGTGTGAACTGTTTTCTGTTATGCATTATCAGGAAGTAAGGCGTATTTCATTTTGAATTGTCAGATGTTTCTAAAGATACTCTACCATACACACTAGAGGTAAAACACTGAAGAGGAAGCATGGCAAGTCCTTCAGCATGGTGTTTACAACAATATCTTTCCAGCAATCAACATGAGCATGCACAGCAAGTGCTTCTGCTGCCCTTGAGGTACTGTGTATAAAAAATGGGCAGCAGATTTCTGGAGTTAATGGAGTTCCAAGAAATTAGAGTTTCTGTCATCAAAATATTTCAGGAAATTTAATTTCTTCGTAGTGCCAGAAATGTCACTGGCGTTATTAAGGACTGAGCAACTTGCAAGACACAAAGACAGACCAGAGTTCAACTTTTTCTCAGTAGTAGTCATAGTAGCAGCAATATTATCATTAACTTATTCAGCACAAGCAAATTGAATCTGTCAAACATATAGGAGTTGTTCATGAAAATGTAAAAAAATATTGTTTGGGGTTTGGGGTTTTTTTGTTTGTTTTGTGTTTTTTTAATTGGACTTACAGTTTAGCACTGTTGTCTTGAAAAAATGCATGTGTTCAAATTTGAGGGTTGAGCACCTTCCCAAAATAGAATTGTCACTATTGAAGGAGACACAGATTGAAACATGATCTTTCCCAAATTTTAATTATTCTGTATGATTCCTGCAGAGATCCTATTCATAGATTGACATATTGGAACACTGCCTGGTGTGTTTTGATTGACATGATGATACCCAGCTTTTGGTTACTCAACCAGCTATGTGGGTGTGTCCTCCACTCTCACAGGTTTCCATTATTCCTTTTATTCTAGTTCAAATGTCCCATTGTTCTTAGTGCCATTCTTCTGGGGTTGTATTAAAACCAGACTTGTTTCAAACACTTTTAAGCTTGTTGTAAGTACCAGTACATTGCTTTTCAAACAGGAAGCAAAATATACATGGCTGGATTTTCCCTCTTTTTGTTCTGTGTTTTTAATTTTTTTTTTTCCCCCCAGTGTTTTACCCATGTTGCTATTATGTCCTTTCTAATACGGGGGGGGGGTGGTGGTATTTATTTTACAGACAATTTCTTGTCAAATAACAGTTGTAATGACATTACTTTATCCTAATATAAAATACCTGAATTGTGGTACATGAAACTGCAGTGTGCTTTAAAGAAAAAGTGTTTATGATGGAACAACCTCTACAAACGAAGTGAACAGATAGGTTTCTAGCCTATTCCAGTTCCAAATTTATCTTCAGGTATCAAAACATAATTGGCTATGTTGGATTAGTTGAGCAGCATACTCAGAAGAAAACATATACAAGAGTATTCACATCATCAAACACAAAGCAAACTTAAGCAAGATAACTACACTCTGCAAGCTTCTTTATAAAAGCAACAGATACAGAGAGACTTTTTCAAAGCTTATTAAGGATGAGTTTAATTTAGGTGCTCTGAATTGCTCTAATACTGAAGCCTATACTTACTGTACACTAAGTCTGAGAAGAGGTCTTGATCTAGGCATCTAAATACCCCCACAATAAGTAATGTTACAAAAATCATGGTACCGTTTATAACTTCAACACTATATACAAAAGTACTTGTGGTAGGAAACTGTATGCTTTCTGAATCAGAAATAAATTTAGCTAAGTGATAATTAATAAATTACATTGCTTCTGAAAGAGTAAAGGCCTCTTTCCTGCCTTATCTTAAAATGTGAATTAGATTTCCATGATTATCCAGTTGTAAAATTCCAAGTACTGTGTTAATGCAATCGTAAAATTGCATCCAGTCCAGATGGTGCCTAACACAAAATACCTGCAAATATGTTTTGGTTTTGTATTTGTATATGCAATAACTGCATATATTGTGCATGTTTTTTGACAAGCCAACAAAAAAGGCATTGACAATATTGTTCATTGATTTACCCTTTCAGCAAAGTGAGTAGTGTATGTGACTGTATTCTCAGCTGGTCTCTAGTAAGAGTGGTGGAACACAGAGCTTACCAGGACTGGTACAACATATACATTACATAGATTGCTATAACCAATAAACCAACTGGACTTTGTCAACTTAGTCTTCTCAGATATATTCCTATTAGAAACAACTGTTGCAATATAAGGTGTTAACTATTTCCCATGCTAACAAAGATTTTTTCTTAGGACCTCAAATATAGGAAGATACTTAGATATTTGTTACAATTCCCTCTCCTTTCTTGCACTATGCATACTAATTTCACTTTGACCTAGTCTTTGTTACGCTGTCTGTAAGCCACCACCACTAACTCATTTTATGTTAGATTTATTAGGCAGATACTTACAACACCCGGAAATTTTCAAGTTCTTATTCTATTCACAAGAAGTACTGACCTCTCACAGGCCTTTCGTTTGTTTCTGCTTGACTCCGTTCCAGAAGTAACATTGTCATTCCTAAAATGACACTCCATTGTTTCCATATATCCTCAGATGACAAAAGGACTCTGAGAAATTGGAAGCCAAAGTCCTCCCTGTTCTGTTCAGGGCAGAACGGCACACTTTCTTAAAAACACCACCATAAGATAAAGTATTCACCACGCTCCTCTTACAGTGAATGGGCAAATTACCTATTCGTCAATACTGGAAGAAAGTACACAAAACTTTTGGTAATTAAAGACTGAATGGACTTAGATTGCACATGCCAAAAAAAACCCCCAAACCCCCAAAAAACCACTTTCAGATCCAAGAAAACCTAATATCAAAACACCAAAACATTAAATGGACTCAGTAAAATAGGTAACCCAGTTTTATTCCAAAACATGGCAGGCGTCTGATGCAGTTGAAGTTAGCTGCAAGAATATCAGCCCTTATGGAGAAAGACTGGGAAAAACTACTTTTTCATTTAAATGAAAAAAAAAAGGAGAAAAAAAAAGAAGTATCTTTACAGTATACATTTATTTTTCATGACACAAACTAGACTAATGAGCAATATAACATTTGGCCTACATCACTGACAGTTCAAGTGGTATGGACAACCTCTTGGATTATACATATTATACAAAGTAAAACTTTGTTTACATGGTTAAACTTGCTTTTTTTTTTTTTAATGAACAAGTTGTGCTACTTAGCATTTAAAGTCTCTGTTGCACCAGTAAAATCAGAACCTACCTAACACAGTAGAGATAAGATTTTCCTTTGAAAAAGGGTATAATCAGTAAGTATTTACCTCTTTATTGACCACTTCTTCTCAGAGTTTTCTATATCATTAGGCTGTCAAAGCAACAAATTTATATTCTTTACTGATTAAATTGTAGCTTCAACCACTGAGCAAGATTCTTGCTCTGAACACAATAAAAATGTTTCAGAGGAAATCACAGATTGATCGTTGTCAGTCCTACTGAATAATAAATATCAGTTATCACCTTATTCTCAACAAACATGACAAGACAAATACTACTTCACCAGAGTAATTTGAAAATCACTTTTAAGGCTTTTTAATACAGTCTGTAAGCCATTTTTTATGTATGATTTGCTTCAAAATATTTTTTTCGTAACAATTTTCAGCAGAATTTCGCACAGAGTGCATGAGTCAGCAAATAATTTCAGAGAGATTTTCTTATCTGATGAAAACCAAAATAATCTTTCATCAGCAGAAACAGAGAATTTTAAAACATTACTAAAGCATAGATGACAGGCAATAACCAATACTGATACAACTCCACTTCAGCATATATCTAAATGAATCTCATTAAATTCATTCATTATTCAACCAGAGTACTGCCCGCACAAAAATGGAGCAAAGTGTTTTCCGCCAATGTTCTCATAAAACACTGCAGGTAAAAGCTTTCACATGTGACTTAAAAATCTTACCTGTTGCATCATTGCACAGGTTACAGTAAATAAAACATAAAAACACATTCACCCTATAGTAACAGTATTTTATGATCATTATGTCTGTCCTTTTGGAGAAGACATGAACGTTAGAGCTTTCCTACAAGATCTTATTTGTGTACCACTGAATCTCACAACATAATCCAGTTATAAACTGAAAGCATTGCAAAAATCTCTTTTCATAGCATAATCTCATCAGTGGTCTCATGGGTGTTTCATCACCCTTGAATTGCAGTGTCGTTTCCTTTCAACTACACGCTGAATAATGTAAATGTTCCTCTGTAATACTGTCCTCAATGGATAGTCCTCGCATTCCATAATAGTCGAAACATCTCCCTGAAGACTCCCCATACTTTCTGCATTACAATGTAGCCCTAATATTTTTTGGTAGTTAGAAGTGCTATATTGCTTAAATACACAGGAAACATTAGGTCTTGTTTCATCTCTGTTTTGTAATGCACATTTCAAATAATATTATGCTCCTTTGAAGTATAATAACAGCTGTGTGCCAAACCAGTAAAGCTAAGCTTGAAAGTAATGCTCATCTTATCGTTCAGTAATTCTGCTGTTGTGGAGGGTAGAATGGGATAGGAAGCATTTACTATATACAAGCTGCAATGGGTTTCCACAGGTTTAGAAGCTTATCTGCAAAGCCAAAAAAGTGAAACGGTTTGAAGATGTAAGCCTTTCAAATAGACATAGTAATGTACAGAATTATTTCAAAGCATGTGAAAAAACAAAGATAGCAAAAGGCCAGATTGGGCCTGGCCCTGTCCTTGTCTTAGGGACAGGAACAGGCAAAACAACATAGACAAACACAGGCCAGCCTGCAAGGCAGCACCTCAACACTTATTTTCATGCAGTATAGGTCCCATTTCCTTTCCTACCCAGAGACACTCTGCAGAATGAAGGTCATAGCTCCACCTCGCCCCTTCCAAACTTTCTCACGAAATAAAAAAATGCAAGCGCAATGTCATTCAGTGGTGAAGCAACAAGAGCACTTTCTCGTAACAGGGAAGACAACCCCCACCATGGTGCAGCTGTGCCGGAGCAGAACAGCTGAGATCTGGGAGGAGAGGTGGCAACAGCATTTTGTATTACAGGGATGCTCAGAGCACTCCAAAGATGAGTAAGAGTTTTCAGTCTGAAAGAAATTGCCCTTCCCCTGCTAATTCCCACACAGAAACCTTAGATATCCAATTTATTCCATTAATTCATGGACACAAGGACGTTTATGCAGTCACACAATGCTGAAATCAGATGTTTGCTACTTCCCTGGAAGCGTATTCAGGTTTAACTAAACATGGGCAGCAGGCAGCACAAAGTCATTTAGATGTGAACCGAGTCTGTTCTTCCTTCCTTCCTTCCTGAAATAAAGTTTCTATTACATCTTATGGAAGCAGGAGAAGGCCAGTTTATTGTATTGTCATTCTGTGGAATATCATTGCAATAAAGAAATTAATGGATTTAAGAAAAGTGGTGCCTTTGATAACCATGGCTGACCAACAGAGCCTTGATGACAACATATGCCATCACAATTAAGCTGTTTTAGCAACAAATCAGAGACATCCTTGACTGGGTTGGACTGATTAAATTTATGATCAAATTATCCAATATAGTAAGTTAGCTTGATTACCTGAGACACAGTCATTGAA